>NW_024582402.1:338730-437978 GCF_018398535.1 Haplochromis burtoni
CAAATTTTCAAATATATATCGTGATAAATATTTTTGGCCATATCGCCCTGCTCTACTGTAAAGTACCCGGAGTGATTTGGAAGGCAAAAAATGTTTAACTTTACTCAGTACAGAGATGCTTCTTGACAGTTTAGCTTTATGTTTTCATAAGTTTTCCAACTTATCCTACTGATAAAGACCTTCCCCACGGTCATTCATACTACATCAAAGGAATTAAATAATAGGTAAGAAAATAATTTAGTGAAAAAACAGGAACTTTTATCTATCTAGTATAGAATGCATGTTTTCACAATGTATCCACACTAAAATAAATAAGATTTTTTTTTTGAACGGGCCATTTCTGTGAATTAACAAAAGCTTTCTGCTTTATAAATAAAGGGCAGTCTTAGTAATTTTACACATTTATTTCTTACAAGTTAATCCCAAAGATTCATGCTGTTGATGTCTTTCATTTACTACATCATCATTTGTTTATGGTGTAGAAAACCTGAGATGTGCTGTTGTAATTGCTCTACTATTTCCTGTATTATAAACGGGATTAAATATGCAGTTAGACTATGTTACAGTGACAGAAAGGAGATTTTTCACTGGTCTGACTCACTTAAGATCAAATTGGCCTGTATGTGATCCACAATATAAAATGAGTTTGGCTTCCCTGCTCTAAAAGCTATGTTTGTATTTTTATGCATTTATTTTTTTTAGGACTAAGTCTGTAATATGTCTCCCTTGCTCTCCTCATGTGTGTACAAAGTGGTTCATTTACACTTGTATGGTATTTTTGTGTTTGGTTTTATTCAGATATTTGGATTTAATTAATTTGAACACTGCACACACCAGCTGGAGAGGAAATGTTTCAGCCTCATGCAAAAGCTTGTAAAATTCTCAGAACCCAAGTGTATTTTTTTTTTTTTTTATCAGAAGTCCTCCTGTTAACCATTATTTTCATCTCCAGCTGGTGAAAGAAACCAGGTTACGCATTTGCATTCGAGAAATTGGGTTACCGTAGAATGTCGACAACAACTTGGCTTAAGTACATGCAAAAACTGTGTCATTGTTTTTCAGCAGTAGCGAGTGAAATGCAAAACGGAGATTTCTTGCTGGCTAAAATATGCAAACAGTTTTTCTGCTTTTTAAAGTGACATTGCGAGGGTAGGCTTGGGAGATGGTGTCATATAGAGTGCAAGCATTTTGTACCCAAAAGGAAACAGGGGGACTTCGATAGACTAACTGACTCACACTCCACATGTGCTGCTCTTTTGTTGTTGAGTTTATAGAAATTAAATGTAAACAGAGAAAAAATGGACTCAAGATATTTTTCAACCTGCGACGGTAACGAGTCTGAAAAAAGTTGTTTTTTTTTCCGCCTCTTTGCCTTCCTTCTCTCCTCTCTCTGGCCTCACTTTAACTGCCTGCTGAAGTGAACCATGGCTTGGCATTTTTGCAAACTCCTCCCTTGTTCTCCTACTCGCACCCCCACCCCTCTCTCCTCCCTCGTCCTCCTTCCATTTCTGCAGCCCTGATTCACATACTCGTCTGATAGTGTCTCTGGGCGGCTATAAACCATGTTCACGAAGCCAGTTCTCTGAAAGGAGAGGCCTCTCCTTCTCACTTTCTCTGCGCCTTACCAGGAAAACACTTTCAAAGAACCCACACGAGAAGGGTGGGAGGGAGGTTGAGACAGTAGAAAAAGACAATGGGAAAGTTATGGAGAGGCTGGAAAGGGAGGGAGGCACGGGTTATAGGGTAAGCCAAGGCCACCCTATCCAACTGCAGATACAGAAAACCAGCTGTACTTTCTTTTCTTTGCCGATCGTTGTGGCATTCTGCAGCTAGAGAAAATGTTACTGCCGTACAGGAGAACTTATTTAGGTGCGAAATTGTGTTACTGACGATTAAAAGCTTCAGTAAATCAAATGTTAATTTATGTATTCAGTGCTGGGCCTTCGTTTATTTTGTAGCATGTATTGATTGACCTTGTTGACTAGTGAAAGCACAGGAAGATAATAAAGTCGTTCAAATTGTGGCAATGTGTTTGTAAATGACTAAAAGAAGTCACTCAAGATGCTGTGGGGAAAATAAAAAAACGTGAAAGGATAAAGAAAAGCTGGCGAGCTGTGCCCACTCCACATCGATGGTGGCTGCAAATGGATTGACATAGAAAGTTAAAAAATTTGTGTGCATTTGTAGTCGATTCTGGCAGTTTTTTAAAATGTGTTAATAATGATAAATGATTTTGTATCATTGATCTGTTTAATTGTATCTTTATGAATTAACAGCCATATAATAATAAATGATCTTACTAAAGCATTAAATATAATTTTCAGTTTTAGAAACTGTAGCAGTGTGCACTTACAATAAAATTTGACGTAACCCGATGATAGTGTCTCTTTTCTCTTAGTACTCTGTTTGAGGTAGTCTCAGAGTAAAAACTTCCAGCTGCCCTTTTGCTTGCTAAGCATGCATTGTAAATATTGCACAGTCATGCTCATTTATTTGTGAAAAACCAAAATTGTGATTGAGATTGAAAATTTTAATAATTGTGCATGCCTATCTGTGCTGTTGCAGTACACCTGTAAAGGTTATAATCAGCTCGGTAACAAATCTAACTGGCGTTAGCTGATAACTTAGAACGCCATCATCTAAATATGGTAACGTCTAGCTCCAAATAAACAGTGTGATCCTAACATTGAAGCTACAATGCATCACACCCAGGATTGAGTGGTGAGAAGGTGGCTGTGTTCATCTTATAGGCTATGTTTATGTTGCACGAATCAACTCCCAGTGAGCCTACTCTTATGGGTATCACAGAAAGTGTCTTTAGTGCCATTTGTCGTTCTTCCCAGTAATGCCTGCAGGCCAGTAAAACCAGACTGAGCACTGAGAGCAGATCACCTCCATTTGTTGAGTTTTCAGGGGCTCACTACTACACGTGTAGCTTTGAAATATGTTGTGACAGGAGTGGATGGTGTGCCCAGTCATGATGCATTGCCTGTCAACATAGTTGTAGTGCAGTGAAGACATGTAGCGGTGAAACACGACCAGCAACTTACAGTGTTACCCACCATCTGTGAGCCAGACGCCAACTGGCCCTGTCACCACTGCACATAATACACGCATTCATGGTATCACTTGCCATGGTTCAAAATGCGAGCAAAAATCTATCCCAAAGTTGTTGTTTTTTTTTGTTTTTTTTTTTCATTTTAGCCTCAAATATTAAGTGCATTTGGAGGGGAATCAAACCTTTTATAGGAATGGAAACACTTAAGTTAGGCTTCGATACCGACCAAAGGCCAGTGTTTATCTGGGGTTTGACATTTACTTATGTTGGGAAACTCAGACGGGCAGAGTTAGTGTTTCGACGGCTAATTGAAACCAGCAGTTTTACTTTATTGAAACCAATAAGCAAGGATGAAGCAGTTCAGCCTTTTCTACTTGTCGGTTGATAGCGATAGTAGGTGTAGTTGCAAAGTCAACAACGCTCTTCTGACCCCATGACCACAGAGCTCCAAATCTCTTCTTGCATTAAGATCAGCACAAGAACTGTGCACTGGGAACTTCGCGGTCGTGTGGGTGGCCCAGTGCTTTTGTCCATGTTGTGTTTAATGTAAATGGTTATAAAATAACATTTGTTTGTTTTGTTTTTTAAAATAATGAATGCTTTTTTCTTTTTTTTTTCTTCTTTTTTTTTTGTGAAGCTTATCACATATTATTGTTGCTGTTGCACTTGAAAGCCACACCCTAACTTAAGACATTAACCTGAGACCAGCATGAAGTGTGTTTTGCATGAGTGTTAGGCTAAAGCGAGGAAATTCCAGAGGTTTAATTCGACCTGGGAATTCATGCTGTACACGGAAAAATCTCAGCTTCTGATACAGAGGTCTGAGAGGGAGAATGCAGCACAGCCAGCTACATATTACATAAGCACACTGATCGAGAAGATATCCAGCAAATATTTTGCTTCACATAGCTTTGCTTTCTCCAGCCTACTCTTGCCTGTCTTAGGCTTACCTCGGACTGAGCGAGTGAGTCAGTGCAAACATACAAATACTGGATTTGCAACACTGATCTGACCTTCAAATTGTCAGCTTTGTGTATAGAAAGGTGGTTACATTACACACAACGCTGTTTTTGGGTTTTTTCTCACTTGCACACATCTACAGCCCGACTGCAAACCAGATAAAAAAAGAGCGAGCTTGATGAGAGGGGGACAAGGCTGCAATCCAAAATGGCCAACAAGTATAAAGAAGACGAAGAGCTGTCGGTGCCTGCGAGAGAGCTGGAGACACCGCTAGGCAGAGTTTCCACGTTTAAGCCGACATGGTGGCACAGAGCGCGAAAGAAACAGCGAGAAAGAGAAAAAAAAAAAAAAAACAAGAAAGGGAATAGTCGAATAAAAACTTAAATTAAAGAGGCCTAAAGGGGGTTAAAACAAAAAGGAGCAAGAGAAAAAAAAACCACTAACAGGAGAGCAAATGAGAGAGAGCGAATGAGACTAAGAGACATGGAGGAGCGGGAGAGAGAGCAAGGAATGTGCTGACGCGGCGTTTCTTGTCTGAACTCCCCAAATTAATAATCAGCAGTGGTTTAGCCGTGCCAGGAACAGGAGCCTACTGCCAAGCCCCGGCCAGGCCAGGCCCTCCCTGCTCCCAGACCCCCCTCCACTACCCCTCCTTAAAAAAAGAAAGAAAGAGAAGGGGGAGGAAAAAAAGAGAGACCCAGCTCACAGGCCTGTTCTGGGGCCGAATAAGAGGCGCTGCCTGCCTGTTCTAGCTGGGCCGAGCCTGGCACACTGCCACAGGGCTTTTGCTTGTTCAGGAGTTTTGATTAAATCCTTTATTGTGCTCCACTCACGCAAAGAGCTAAGGCGAAACACTGAGCAGGACGGAGTGAAGGGGAGGAGAGAGAACGAGAGCGGAGAAAAGAAAAGGGAGAAAAAAGAGGGGGAGGGAGGGAAATGGGATCTCCCCTTTTTTTTTTTTTTTTTTTTTTTTTCCTCCCTCTAGCTTTCTCCTTTCCTCTTTCTCTCCAACTGAAAAGATGTTTGATTTAGTCTGTGGGGAATTGTAAAGTAGATAAAGTTTTTTTTTTTTTTTTTTTTTTTTTTTCTTTTCTCGATGTCTCTTTTTTTTCTGGTGACCTTTTTTTACTTTCACTCCTGCATGAAATCCCCTTTCTTCCTTTAGTACAGTCAGTAAATTGTTCTGCAGTTATTGTCATATCCCTTCATTCAGATTTGAGGAGGACAATGTGTCCCAGCCTTTGACATTTCTGTCCATTAATTATTTATAAGAAGTGTTTTGTTTCGTTTATTAAATACTGTGCAAACAAATGCAAAATAAATAAATCCCACGGGGCTTTTGAAAATGGCTGAGCTTGTGAAATAAATATCCATTATGTTTTATTGTGTTCCTCATAAGTTTTGTACATATTATGAACATATTTCGTGCTCTGCTTCTCTAAGTGCTCGTACTTAACAGCGGGGTTTGTCAATGTAGCAGTGTGACTGAGATTTGTGCTGTTGTTTCAGCTGTTCCTGTGCCGGACCTGAGCGAGCAGTTCACACCACCAGAGACTGCTCCCCCGGCCCTGGTCGGCCTCATACAAGCCATAGAAAAGAGAGGTATATTCATACAAACCAGCCAAGATATTCATCTGTTGTCTGTCACGCTGCCTCTGCTGTCTTTTCATCTACGTGCGACTGTCTCCCTCTCGCCATCTGCTTCTTGCTTTCATGCCAGCGTTTGCACATGTGCAGACATGCAGACAGTCGCACAGAGGTACAAGTGCTCTCACCAGCTCATGCGCATTCACATTCAGTACATATAAGTTCAGTGTGGTTTAACTGAGAGCAGACCCGCTAAGAGTCCTGCGCAGTGGGTTTGATTCACACCGTGTTATTAACAAATAGAGCTCGGTGGGACTCCATTCACAGTTTTGCCTTTTTCTTTCTCTCTCTTCCTTCTAACTTTCTGTGTCATTCACACCAATTCACAAACTCTTTCATGTACAGAATGTTAAAAAGTTGTGAAAAAACTGCTTCACGGCTTCTTACAGCTTTTTGTTGTCCAAGACGAGGCGTTTACCCTCATGCAAGACAAAGAAAAGCTAAATTGTGACGGCGGAGATGCAGGAACAAATCAGACAGTTTGTCTGTGAATTGAGTTACATAGTGTTGGATAATGAGACGGCTGCATTTAATTTACTCAACATTTATGTGTATGCTTGGAAAAAAATCCAGTATATCAAGTATACCGAAATACATAATATACAATTTTATACAGAAATACTGGGATGCATGCACTGACTTGAGAGCGAAACGGCTAATTAAAAGTCAAACAAATATTTATTTTCTTGGCTAGATAAATAAAAGAAAACATACTTGTCTCACATGTAATTTTAAACGGTGTATCCACACACACACAATACAATCAGTACTAAGCTTCGTTGTATCATATTTACTCTTATAAGTGGGCTTGTTCTGTTTTTAAAAAGTATCAGAGTACAGAGCAGAGTATATTTTATACCTAGTCTAATATGTTTACAATATGAATATATCCTTTGCGAGTTATTATCACTAACAAAAAATATGAATTAAATTTTTTTTTCATCATCAGAGCAAGAAAAACACAAAATCCTGGGGGAGAGCTAGAGTTTCTACTTGCAGGGAACTACAATAAGCTGTTTGTCCAAAAATAAATTTTATTTTGGCAAAAATGAGTTGAACTGAAACGTGATGATTAGTGCTGAGAGTGAAATAGATGAGATGACCACAGTTTGGAAAGAAAAAAAGTCTCTGAATCCCCAAAATTAAAAAGCAATGGATAACTTGAAAATTCAAGTCCACCACTGCAAACGTGTGAGTCCTTCTTCGGTCTTTAAGATGTTGCTTTTGAACTTTGTGGGCCGGTCACATTCTCTCTGTTGTTGGATACAGTACTGAACTGTCAAGTATTTACAGACATTCAGCTAGTAATGACACACATTCTTATTTTTAATTATTGTTCTTGTTGTTGTTACTTCTAGATTTCATAGTTACATTGCGCTGCCTTTGCCTTCTTTTTCCATTTCCAGCTTGTTGCACTGCGTTAAATTATCTAGTGCAAGTCCACAGCCATAGAGTCAGAAAACAATCTGTCACTACTTCTCTGTTTTCCATCTAAATGTGTCCTCTTTGCTTCTTCGTTCCTTCTGAACACATTTACTAAAATTGCTCTTTCTGTCTGTCTCAGGTCTGGATTGCAAGACGTTGTACAGGACACCTAGCTCCTCAGGTTCAGATAGTCCGGTGTACAGCCTGTGCTCTGGTGAGTTACATTTGTCATTTATCTGTTTTAGACGTTATTTGATCCTTTTCTTTAACAGAACTTGGGTATATTTGGGATGGTTTCTCAGCCTGCATGCTCTTCAGCAGGTCCAATTCAGTGATTTAAATAAGAAAATCCACTCAACACAAGTCAGTACAAAATAAAAATAAAAGCTAATTGGAAAATAACTTTTTTCCTCAAAAAAAAAATCCTTTTTTTTGGTCTCCAGAAGATACAGTTGGTGTTAGGCTTTGGGGTTAGTTTCATAGCTTAGAAGTGGAAAAAAACACCAAACACTGACATGATATGTTCGCTCTTGTGTACTTTCCTTGATTAAACTGCCTTTTTATTCCTTAAACTTCTCCCTGACGCTTGTTTGAGTTTTTTATTCTAACAAACTGCACCTTTTTGGTCTTTTGCTTTATGTATTGATCATCCAGAGAGTGACGTGGTTCAGAGGGATCTAGGTTTCCTGTCTGAGAGCGTCCTGCAGTACCTGAGAGACCTTCCATCACCTGTCATCCCTGCCTGTATCTACCCTCACCTACAAACTGCTCTCATGCAGCAGCATGTCCTACAGCAGTCAGCAGGTACATCAGATCACAGATCGAAAATCTTAAAGTTGCTGCTTGTATTGACTGAGCATTTAGTTTTTCCAACAGGGACAGTGTGTCATCTTTTGTGCATTTTTGTCTCTTTTTACAATAATGTTAACAGTACAAATTAAATATTCTGCAGCTGCCTGCTCAGGGGAGTTAAGTTTATGCAGGTGCAGTTTGAAAAGCAACCCTAGGACCCGTTTGAAACAGTCACTGGTGTCTGCGTGATGAATTAGGCGTTTCAAGAGAAAGTCAAGTTTGCACAAGTTGACGTTCAAACGTTGACAGCATGACTTACAATGAGTGTTGCCTTAAGCTTGAAAAAATGAATCTAAAATCCCGGAGTATTCACCGGAAAATCTGCAGCACACACAGTTTGTACTTAATGGGCTTAAACGTGAACAAAAGAGCTGCATTCAGGACCTCGTTGTGCCAAATCTTTTTCTATTATCAGCAAAAGAACACAATTAATAAAAGGTGAAACCATCTCACACTGGGGTATATTCTTGTTTGTTTTATTGAAATGGGCTCACATATAACTATAGGAAAAACATACGCAGAATGACTGATTAAGATGGAGATTTTATGGGGTGTAGACAAAATGGCAGTACAGTGTTATAGAACAGCACAGGCGCAAATGAGCTGCTGCCGCCGTTGTTTTTGTGGACAGAAAGGCACCTTTCAGTGCTTCAGTGACTATAATTTAAGCGAAAAAATTGCACAAGGACTAAACTCAGCCTTGTACACTGCTGTTTGAGTTCACTCTGATGTCAGCATTGAGAGAATGGAAGCAGGAGGGCAAGCTCCCTGAGGCATGTTAGATATGCTTCAGCTGATTCTCCTCCACACAAAGGACTCTCTGATTTCATTTTTGATATATATGTTTGTCCTGTTTTCAGCGACATGAACTAATCACATGCGTTTTAACTACCAAATACAATCAAATGCACTCCTTATATTCTCCTTTTTCAGCCAGCTGTAATAAAGATGCACAACTGAAGCCTAAACAGTTATTCACAACGTTTATGCCTCTCTCAGATGGTGCGGTAGCTGGAAGCCACAACAGAGAAGTCAGCCTGGTGCTTGAGAACTCGACCACCGTCCCTCTCCATCACCGTCTCACCCTGCAGTATCTCCTCACACACCTGGCTAAGGTCACTCAGGCACAGGCCAGCAATGGCCTGGATACAAACACGCTGGGAAAGATCTTTGGCCCCCTGCTTATCTGGACCGGCCCCTCTACTGCTTGGTAAGTAGGGTTTTTTTTTACTTTCATGAAACAAATGTGTAACAAATATGTAACGGTGAAATTATGATAAAGAGTTAGCAAATCTAAATCTACACGTTGGAAATGTGAACTGTTGAATGGCAGGTTTCCAATGGATGATGAGTTCCCCACCTTGGTGGTGGAGAAACTGCTGATAGAGAGAACTACAGGTCAAGACCTCACTCCTCCAGGTAAGTTATGTTGTTTTAACACTGCTTGGATCCATTCCTTTATTATAAAATACTGCTGAAGGAGGTGTGGGTTTCTGATGTGTTTGTGTCTGTTTGCAGTTCTCCCAGCGAAGCCTGTGAAGTCAAAAATGACACCATCAGCCATGACAGACACGAGCAGCCTGCTGAATGATGCAGAGTGGTACTGGGGCGAAATATCCAGGCAAGTTTTGGGCTCGTAATATTGATTTTGTTTGATGTATTGTTTAAAGAAATGTCTGATTAAATGGACACTTGTGACAGATCCATAAAGATTTCTATGTTATTGAAAATACTTAAAATTAGTGAAATCATGTTAGTATTTTGCTCTTAAATAAGATCCAATGCCTCTTTTCTTAAAGAGCAACACACCTTTAATGTTTCAAATGTTTTACTTACTTTTTGTGCTAAGTTTTTAGATGTAAGTTAATTTGTGTTTGGTCTATTATTTCTTTGTTGTAATGATGCTTCTTGGCAATAAATATTACACCACTGGAAACTTGTTTATTTTCTTAAATGGTGCCACGTTCATAATGAAAATACATTTGTGGGTCAAGCAGCAGAGCAGCATGTGGCAGACTTGCTAAATCTTCTCTGCCAATGGCAAAAAGCTTATTCTGCTACTGACTCTTGTTTGAGGTTGTCTAGAAGAAAGCGCTGAAGAAACATATTGGTAATTTAAGAATTTATTGATTTAACAAACGGGGTGCTCAGTATCATGTGGAAGACCCATACACAGCCACAGCTGCCTGGCACCCCTTCCTCTTGCTGGTCACCAGCTTGGTCACACACTGCTGCAGAATGACGTCGCACAGCAGTCGTGGCTTTGTGTAATTGTCATTGTTACAACAAGGAAATAGTCGCCCATAGACAAATTAAATTTTTGTGCTCAGTTTATATACAGTCTGCAGCAGCTCCTATAAGCTTATGGTGAAAAGTATCATTTCAGCTGCCGATGTGTCTGCTGATCATCTCTCATTTCAGTAACTAAGCATCCATCTTTTTTCCTAACCTTATGTTCTTTGTGACTCAGTGTGATATTCTTAGCCTGGGGGAGAACATTTAACAAAAAAGCCAGACTCTCCTTCCACAAGCTTCTTCCAGACTTTGTCATACCTTTTCATTTCTTTGCAGTAGTTGCTTAAACCTGTACTTTTGATGATGGCAGTATTTAAAGTATCTGTTTTGCAGTGTTAACTTTAAAAACTAGAGTCAATCAAAATCCTGAAAAAAGTGGGACATCTGATTAGCCACGAAAATAATGACCACTGGGGGGTGCTGCAACACACAAAACCAAGTTCCTGCTTGGCCTCCTCTTGCTTCTTGCAGCTATCTAAATATGCTGCTATATTTGCAGAGAGGAGGTGAATGAGAAAATGCGAGACACTCCAGACGGCACCTTTCTGGTCCGAGATGCTTCAAGTAAATTGGAGGGCGAGTACACTCTTACACTCAGGTGAAGTAACAGCTGTTCTTCAATACTCACTTCAGATTTAGTATAGCCATAGGACAATGATATATATAGTAGAAACAAACCAGGCCTTTGCTACTTGACGGACAACATGTATTACAGTACATCGTCTTATTTACTACCATGTTCTTTTGGCTCCTGTCTCCGTCTGCAGGAAGGGGGGGAACAACAAGCTTATAAAGATTTATCACAGAGACGCGCGGTATGGTTTCTCAGAGCCTCTGACCTTCCTGTCTGTAGTGGAGCTCATCAATCACTACCGCCACGAGTCACTGGCCCAGTACAACGGCAAGTTGGACACAAAGCTTCTGTATCCCATCTCCAAATACCAGCAGGTGGGTGAAGCTGCACATTACATTAAAATAAATCAGCTGTCATCACAAGATGTGAATCATCCAGCTCATAATTTTCCCTCATTCCATTTACAAATCGAGAATGATATTCATTAATAACACGCGAATGTAGTCGGTCTGAATCTTCAGTAAGTGGTGATCTTGCTGTCATCTGTTTTTCATGTGGTAAAAAATCAGCTGGTGAAGGAGAACAGCATAGAGGAGGTGGGAGAGCAACTGAAGATCTATCATGAGCAGTACCAGGAGAAGAGTCGCGAGTACGACTCTCTGTACGAGGAGTACACACATACCTCGCAGGTTTGAATAGCACACATGCTGACAACCACAAACAAGAGATGTATTTCAGAGTATTATAAATCCTAAACTAGCATGGTGCGTAGTGTTTGTTGATGTGATCCGTAACAATATGCAGTTTATCCTGAAGATAAAATGGAGCTGGATTGAAACGTCTCTCTCTGTCTCAGGAGCTGCAGATGAAACGCACAGCCATTGAAGCCTTCAACGAGACCATCAAGATCTTCGAAGAGCAGTTTGAGACTCAGGAGCGGTACAGCAAAGAGTCTTTGGAGAGATTCCAGCGTGAGGGCAACGAAAAGGAAATACAGAAGTACGTTTGTATGCATAATTCTGTTTTTAGCACAGATGCAAACAAAGCTGCTATATTTAAACAACATTTTGGTGAGTTGAAGGTATAATGTTCGAATTCTTGCAAATTAGAATCCAGAGCAACTCGGAGCGTTTGCAGTCTCGTGTGAAGGAGATCCACGACAGCAAGCGTAAGCTGGAGCAGGACCTGAGAGAGCAGGTGTCTGATAACAGAGAGATTGACAAGAAGATGAACAGCCTCAAGCCAGATCTCATGCAGCTTCGCAAGATCAGGGACCAGTACTTAATGTAAGTAAACTTTTATCCATGCATGAAATTGAACTTTACACATTCATATATTTATTCTGTTTACAGTCGTGAGAACCTTAAATGTCGTGCACAGGAAGTAACCTGTAGGTCAGCATTAATTCTGCTGTCCTCTGGTTTTTCAGATGGTTGACGCAGAAGGGGACGAGGCAGAAGAAGATCAACGAATGGCTGGGTATAAAGAACGATGCTGATGAGTAAGTGACGGCTCCGCAGCTTGTGCTGTCATGAGTGGAGGAGGCTGCACCTCTGACAGTAATGAAGGCAGTAGTTAAGCTCATTGTTCTGTCCGGAGTTTCTTTCCTGCTTGATAGTTTTTGTTCATTGCATCTTCAGCTCTTTCTCACTGGAAGAAGATGAGGGCTCACCCCACCATGACGAGTGTACCTGGTACGTGGGCGACATCAAGCGCACCCAGGCTGAGGAAATGCTGAGAGGCAAATGCGATGGAACCTTTCTCATCCGTGAGAGCCAGTCACAGAAGGGCTCTTACGCCTGCTCCGTAGTGTAAGTTTGTGTTTAACCCTGTGAGGTCTAAAGGCTTTTTCACACCTGTGGTTTGTTTATGCTGGTCCGAATCATTCAAGCTTGTAAACTTGTAGCTTTTCCCCGTGATTTGGTTTGTTTTCACACAGAAGAATACAAGTGAACCAAAATGCATCACTACCAGCTACGTGAGAATGTTCAGTCTGCTCATTTTTTAAGCTCAAACCTGCATCCTACACCTGGTATAGTTCGATAGAGGTCAGATCACATTCACACCATAAACAAAGCGTGCTGGAGTTCATTTGAAACCGCACCGACATCACCTCCTCCGAAGGGTCTCAGTGTTGTTTTGATTCTCCCCCGAGTGCTTTTACTGTGATCTTATCTGCACAAACGAGCAGCACAGTGAGGGAAAATGAACCAGAGTTTGATTTAAATGGACTAAACAGCACAGGTGTGAAAACATGCACATTTTTATTTATATATGAAAATGTTTGGTTGTACCAAAAAATGTGGCTGGAAATAACTTCTTCTTCTTCACACTTGTTTTCGCCATAAGTTCAAGAAATTATGTGAGAATAATTATTCTGTCACTACTGCAAATACACGGCTAAATTCACTAGTGTAGCTCTTTCTGAAGATAAGAGAATAAGTTAAGAGCAGTACCTCTAAAGGTGAATTATTAATAAATTTGAATTCATGCACAACCCAAAGTGTAAGATTAATCCAGTCTCATAAATCCGAAATGCAGAAATTCAATTCAGATACATTAAGTTATAAAATAAAATTTAAAAGGAGGAATAACTCTAGTAAATTTTCTGCAGACACTGAAGTTAACAGTTACATTACTGGTGGGTTTGTGAAAGACTTTTAAGACTAAGATCACCTCTAAACACGATCTCTCTCCTTGTTTCTAGCGTGGACGGTGACTCTAAACACTGCGTCATCTACAAGACAGTCACGGGGTATGGATTCGCCGAGCCCTACAATCTGTATTCGTCCCTCAAAGACCTGGTGCTCCACTACAAAAATGTCTCCTTGGTCCAACACAACGACCAGCTGAATGTAAATCTAGCCTACCCGGTCCTGGCCCGCTCCCAGAATCAGAACCAGCACCCCAGATGAATTATTCACCAGCAGCATAGGACACCAGCCAGAGTGGGAAAATTAGACATATGCATTGGGGGGGTAAAAAAAAAAGAACTCTGGACAATGCTTGTTCCTGTGGCAGGTAAAACAGACTCAATTGCCAGGATTTAAAAAAAAAAAGAAGGAAAAAATCATGTATTTTTGGCCAGAAGCTGATGCTAATTTCCCACAGAGTCCAGCAAAGAGCACTCCTTGCTAACAGCATGGCTTCACAATAAGCACACTACTACTGATAACGAAGCACTGTACAGTTAGCCTGGCTGATGCAGTCAGTTAAAAGCTGATGAGAGTGGTGCATTAGCCAGCCACACTGTCCAGTGTCGGTTATGGAAAAAAGTGAGAAATTCACAAGAACATTCATTATTCAGGAAAAAAGACTAAAATACATCAAAGGAAGGCACACACAATGGGGGGGTTTTCTAAATCTTTAAAAAGCGGAGAGACCAGATGGTGGGATGATGGTAGAAATTACAGGAGCCACATTTGGTTTTTAGGGTTTGTTGGGGTTTTTTGTTTTTTTTTTGCCTTTAATGCGAGATAAATGTCCACAGACAAAGGCCCGATCTGTCATTCCCAGACTGCCTGCAAACTCTCCATAGACAAAAGCCTGAGCTGTCATCCGAGGAAATTACTGGCTTGCCTAAACCAGGCTGCTCGTTTCACACCTAAAGGTGGCTGAGAAAAACAATGGGCTGGGAGTGTAGTCACTGGAGACTGAGGAGGGGAAGGGGCTGAAGAGGGTTGCTGTTTCAGGGTTGTTTTTTTTTAAAAGAAAAAGATTGATTCAGTTAAAAGCTTGCTCAAGTGCCATAGTAATAGCTTTGAATGACCACAAGCCTGTGTCACTAGAATAAGGGGGCACGTCGAGGTTACAAACCGAAAGAGAGGGGGCGGGGGGGGAGAGTAAACTGTTGTCGACATAGACAAAGCTACAGCTTTAAACAAAAACATACATACACATAGGTATATTTTTATGAAATAATCTCTATTTCCAACAGCTTTGGCTTGTTGCTCTCTTTCTCAGTGGGTGTCCTTTTGATCTGACGAGGTACAACGTACAGTGATTGCTGTATAACAGGATAAAAATGCATGGTACATATTTGGTGTATTGTGAATATAGAATTGTTTTTTAATCACAGTACACTAGATGGAGAGGTACATTGATAAATGCAGTTCCACGTGATTCAGGTTTCCTTTTAAAATGGAAATGGTGGAAATACTCCTGCGTCTCTTCGTTTCAGACTTCCTTCTTCATCCTCTGTAATACTGTAGCACCTGTAGCCATTGACTTAAGGCACTGTTAGTGCTCCTCCTATGTGTCTTGTTTCTATATGCTAAAGACACTTGCAGAGCATCGACCTATGTGATTATTGTATCTCGTGTACTGTATTTGCTTCATCTCTAGTAAGATTAGACTGTTTCCGTGGTACAGTGTCCTTGCAGATGTTTATTGTTTTGGAGGGGTTTTTTTTGTTTTGTTTTTTATATGCAAATTTACTCACGGTACTTCTTCTCCCTTGCGCTCGACTGTTCCTTTCATCACAAGCTTGACTCACAGAGCTGTAGAACATTTATGTACAAAAAGATAAAAGAAAGAAAGAAAGAAAGCAGTAATATAAATCATGTACAGTATATTTCAGACACACATGCAGCCTGTGTATGTGACTTATACGGTTCCTTCACGGAAGATTTGCTATGCTTTTAGATTCTGTTTAAGGATGCAAATTATCCATCTTAATGTGAGCCAAATGAAGGATGTCTTTTCATGTAGCAAGAATGAAAAAATAAACAGTCCTTTTTGCCATTTAGCATGACCTTGGCGGTCTAAGAGATTATCTGGTATGTTATGCATGGAGTCCTTCATTTGGGTTGTTGTTTATCTTTTTTTGTTTGTTTGTTTTAACTTCGATTAGTGGTTGAAATTGTGCTTTTTTTTAGTGAATATACAGTATTCACTGGCATGTGGTCTTACTATGCACAACACAGTTGTATGCATATATGTTTTAGACTTGGGTTCAGTTCCCTCCCGGTGATGTGGCGATGAATTTCTCCTATTTGTTTCTCCATGTCGAGGTGTATGTAGTACCGCCTCCGTTCAATGTCACGTTCAAAGCACAGCGGCGTAGATGCAGGGTTACTCAGTTATTATGATGTTCTCAATGAAAATGTGGAGCTGAAAAGAGGCGTCAAATGACGCTGCTTTTAAACTTGATTCATGTAGTTGGTGTTTTTTTTCCCGGATGAACAAATATTAATATGAATCTTTCACATTTTTACATTTAGTAATCCGAGAAAGCCAAAAAGAAGAAAAACTATTTTTGTAGTGGGATATAGAAGAGTCAGGGGTCATTAACGATAGAAAATGGGGAAAAATGTGTTTTAAAATCTTGGTCTTATTTTGGTTCCTTTTTGTTGAGAGAGAGAGAGAGAGAGAGGGAGAGAAAAATTTAGACGTTCTTCTTAAATGAGATATTCGTCTACTCTGTTGGTGATTAGTTAAAAGTCATCTGAGCTAGACCCAAGCTTCAAACAAACGCAGTGCTTTTCTATTTCTGAAATGTTCAGTTTCAGACATCAGGTAGCAACATTTTTCCCAGACATACCAACCCAGTCTTCTGATCAAACCTACCTTGACCTGAAAAGTTTTAATCATTTTGCTTTCAGTCAGGACGAATCTATTGTACTGTACTTTGCACAGTTCTTGGCAAGTAAAGGACCCCAAGAATTAAAGTGGAGGTGACAGAGGTGCTTCTGATTAGAGGGCTATTAAAAAAACAAAACAAAAAAAAAAAACGTACGAGTGAGAAAGATTAGAAGTGCCTTTAGTCGTTGCGATGAGGTGGTCGTCTCCCTGTTTTCATTGGAGCGTTGCTGCGTAAGACGATGCCACAACCACAACCACATGTAGTGCCCCACCGTTCACACATTTGTCATTTATCAAAACAAAGGTGTATCTCGCAAACGAGTGTAGTTGTTGTGTGTGATTGTGAGTGTCTGTGTGCGTGTTAGAGCAAATCTGAGCATGTTATAGTTAAGAGAGTGGCAGATATTAGCTGTGCCTCTTTGGTATTGCATTTATAGTTGTTACATATTCCTTCTTTCTGTAGTGGGGCCTGTACAGTAGCTTGGTGCACCCAGGCTAGCCTACTTCAGTGTTTGTTTGTTTTGTTTGTTTGTGTGTCTGGTGTGTGTTTGAATAAAACTCATAAAAGATATAGAAATGTGAACAGTACACATCCGTGGCCCAGACCAGTTGTTTAAAGCTCATTTGGTAAGCTCTCAAGCTAATGCATGCAGCAGTTCTCAGTGTTTTGTATTAAGTTAGTAAACAGATGATCTGATTAAATCATCCACCATTATTCAGTTTGTTGGACCAACACTTTTGTGACTGCACTTTTTTTGTTTTTGTTTCACACACTCAGACTAGTGTGTCGCCCAACCACCGAAAACTAACAGACAATGGTGATGCTGAGTTGTTTATAGTGTTTTTTGTTGATAGTTATTCATTCAGTATATCAGGAATGATTGACATTTTCATTATGATATCAGAGTATACAGTGTACAGTATATGCTTTTGTTGTTTCGCAGTCAACAACTGTCTTGTAAATCTGATGCTTTTGACTGATTGCAATGTTTTCGTTATAGAATTAGTTTTACTATGTGGGCTGTGTAAACTCTGTAGTACTTTTCAAAGCTACTTTAAGGAGAGCTGCTAGCTCATTATGCAATTCTCATCCGCACAGCAGAAGTGTCCAGCTAAACATGAAAAACATAAATCTTCCTTAAAAAAGAAGAAGCTTCAGTTCATCCAGGTTTTCACTTATTCCTTGTGGTATTTAAACATGCAAATAATTGCACTCTTTCTACCTTTTTATTTGGTTCTACACTGTGTAAACAAGCGTATTGCACAACACCACAGGTGTTTTCAGTCTCATTGACACAGGTGTATAAAATCAACCAACCAATCAGTGTGCCTTTGCAAACATTTGTGAAAGAATGGGTTGTTCTAAAGAGCTCACTGAATATGGCCATGGTGCCAAAAGAGGATATCACTGTTACAACACAAACAACCTTTGTGAAATTTCTTCCGTCCATGATTTTAGCTGTAAGTGTTTTTATTCCAAAGTTCAAGTGTCAGATCACACAAAGTTACAGAGTCACATGGAGTGCATAAGTCACCGAGACCCTGCTGACTCAGTTACTGTGGTGCTCCAAACCTCCACTGGCATTAGCATCAGCACAAACTCAGTGTATTGCAGTTTGCAATGACTCTATACATTATCCAGAGTACCCACAGCTTTCTTTTTTTTAGAAAAGTGATCCTATTTAATGTTCTCTGAGCACTACAAATGAGGTATTTTCAAACCTCCTTAAACCATTTTCCTCCAAAGCATGGGTCAAGAAAACATTACGTTGTGGACGAGATATGGAAAAGGTGGCCAACTGTAGCGTTTCCTAACGAATACAATGGAACATTGTTTCCATTCGGGTGAGGACATAGAAGTGAAACTACATGCATGGCTTGATGCCACAAGGAGTCAGTGAAAGCAGTGTCGGGGATTTTCAAGGTGATTTTGTGTAAAGCATTTCTAGGGAAAGTCCTTCTAGTGGAGTCAAACTTTAACCCAGAATTGGTTGGTGTGACACAAGTTAATGAAAAAGGTGGTTCTGCTTCGTTTTGCTCAACTTTTTAGTGTCTGAAAGAAAACTAGAAATGTAGAACTGAACAGCTTCCAGCATCACTTGTTATTATGTACATTTTTGCAGTGTGCTTAAACACTTTGGTACGCCATGTTATTTACACGATTATTGGCTAGAAGCAATGCTAGCTGCAGTGAAATGTGGTCGCACAGTGAGACGGGCGTGAGAAGAGCAGGAGATGAAGACTTTATTGCGCTTTGACATGGAGTTGAAACTCTCAAACTCAAAGCTTTCATCCCGCTTCTCTATTAGATATGCATCTTGGAGCTTCTTGAAAAGAAAAAAAGCAACAACAAAAAAAACATTTTTTCTATATGATACATAATCATTCAAGCAATTAAATATTTTTTCATCATTCTTTGGTACACTGTAAATGATAAACCTTGAAACGGCCTCATACACAAAGCACATCTTTCACTGACTACAAAGAAACACATATTTGTTGTCTATTAAGGTTTGAGGAATGAGAGATACTAGAGAATAAATATTTTCAAATATATACTTAGATATCTATATTTTTGGATGATTTAATTCTGATTTGGTTGGCGCTTGAAACGAATCAGAACGAGGCTTTGATGTGAACACTTTTAGCTCCGTGGCTGCTTTGAAATCGAGCAGTTGTTGAAATGCAGACATATTTACTTACCCGCTGCAGCGAGCTTCATCAGGATCACCAGTTAAAACTTTGTGGTTACAGTCGATCGACATTCATGATTTTTACGCATGATTATCAGGTGTGTTCGGAGGATGAAGCAAGCTCATGTACATGTGTTAATATTTACAGAGCTGAGTCTATATGTTAAATGCAGTCCTGGCTGCTTTGCATTTTATTAAATATTAGTTGTTAGTTGTTTGTTTGTTTGTTTTCTTGTTTTGTCTTTTGGAAGACAGTTTTTGTTTGTTTTTGATTTTTTTTTTTTTGTTTGTTTGTTGTTTTTGTGAGTAGAGGCAGTGTTAAAAAGTTGCACCACAAAAGATACACTCGATGCTGCTGCAGAGATCTGGCACAGATTGGACACTGATGCTGTAACAAAGTGATCCATCTTACCACTCGGTCTTACTGCGCCAGATCTCAGTGGCTGCTGAAGGTTTTTTGGGGGTGGGGGGTGGTTATGTGCTTACAGCCAGGAAAGAGGAAAAAAAAGAAGAAGAAAAGAAAATTAAACCTGACGCTGAGGAAGGTACATGACTCAATGGTTCACGATTGCTCCTCTACTTGGAACAATGATGGCATTAAAGTGATCTTTTATGGTGCCTGAATATAATTCTTTCTATTTTGGCTTTTTAAAAAAGCTGATAGATTTGTCTGTCCAAGTGTTCTTTGTTTTGTTTGTTTATATCTTTAATGATAACCTTACAGAGCCTATAAAGAAAAAATAAGCTAGCTTGAATTTTTTTCTCTATACAGAAAACACAAATACAAATGTTTACAATATGTAATTAACCAAATAGTAAATATGCGTTTGAGAATCAGTCTGTCCCTCAAAGCGGCTGTGATAGATTGATTTGTATTTCTTTATTTCTTCTGTCATTTTAAACTTGAAAATGTTATGACTGCTTGTTCTCTTCCCCCCACATTTCACTTTGTTTCTTTTTCTTTTTGTTTTTTTTTAAATTTCCTGTGAACAGTGCTCCCTCTATTGCAAAATAATTACTCAGCAATGTAGTTGAACTATTTGTGTGTCAGTCTTTCTTTACCTGCTGATTTCTTCACCTTACACTGAGCCTTGTATGTGCTGAATCCTAACTTGAGACCCTGTTGCATCTTTTGCTCTTTTTGTCGTGCACAGTTTGGTGAATTCGAATATGAATCTGACTGATGTATCTGCGGTAAAGGATTCAAAGAATTTCATATTGTGTATTAGTAAGAAAAACAAAAAAAGAGGAAAAACAAAAGCGCCACTTGGTAAAAATACTTGAGTACAGATTAGTACATAAGCGAAGATTAGAATTCAGGAATGACTATCTAAAGGCATCCTATTGTTGTTTTTTTGCACTACGCAGCAAATGATAGTCGAATAAAAAGCTGAAACGATTGCTCTTTTGGTTAGTTAAGTAGTTTTTAAGACCAAAATTCAGCCAATATAGTCGCAGCTTGTTCCGCCTGTGTGTTATTTCACTTAAAAAAAATCTTATCATTCTCTTTTTATCTATATATGCTAAGAGCAGCACTTTCATTTCCCTTTATGTTTTTTAAATCTTCTCACATTGTCACTCCTCCGTATGGAAAGTTGGCATTTGTTTGATTAACCTGATGTGAATGTTGTAGTATCGTTCACTGGTGTACAGTAGTTTATATTGCCTCACACTCTTCATGTTGGAGGCAACATTGACGGTGGTCCATGTTGCAACAGGCTGGGCAGTGTTACACAGCAGCAACAATTTAAGAGGCATCAACACATCTTTACCCTAATCAGAGCACACATTGCATTGCAGCGTTGCCCACCGAGTTGCCTCTTGAATCACCGGCTTCAGCAGACATACAGCTAAAAATTATAGTTAGTAAAGATGTTCTGTCTCTCTCACTCAAAAACAGTGAAGAGATGGACCGTCAGATAAAGCTACTCTACACCAAAGTGCAATTGAAGGCAGAGGGAGCACTGTTGTTTCAGCCAGTAGGGGCCTACTGGTTGCAATGTGCCCGACCCAGATGCATGAAAAGATGGTTATTTTTCTTCTCTTGTGTTATCCTCCCTCCGTTTATCTGTCTTAACTCAGATGCGGCATTTCTTTCTTTCTCTCTCATGTACGGCTTGCTTCAGAGTGGTATGTCCTCAGACAGGTACTCTTTGATCTGTACGGTTATTTCTTTAGGTTAATGCAATGATTTTAAAAAGACAATAAAAGATATCTAAAATGCCATGTGTTGTCCTCTTCTTTTTTTCCCCTGCCTGTGTTATCCTGGTACATTTTTACATGTCTGTCCTGATTCAGCTTGGCATAAAACGTGATGGCACTGCATATTTGTAGAAATACAGAATATGCTGTTCATGACATCTAAACAAATGTCATGAACTGGCACATAGGTGATGAGGCAGGAAGCAACATGAGAGGTTTGCTCAATCATCCAGGTAAGGAAATGCCAAAAAAAGTTAATTATCAACTATTATTAAAACACAAGTGTTTATCATTTTTTGGAGGATGCAGAGTTCCAATTGGTGAAAATCGATGTGTGTCACAATGCTGTGTTTGATCTGTGTTTGATCAAATATGGTGGGCCTGATTTTTAGAATGAGTTTTGTTGTTATAAGTAAGTTATTTAGTCTGTCAATAGCTGTAATTCAGTGACGGCAACAAAGTGAAGTTTCACATTTTCCTCTGGCTAATTGTTCATGTGATGATGGATGTGCTAATGGATTTTCTGGGCTTGCAGGTTCTTGGCAGGATCCTCCATGTTTGTTTGCATGGTTTGACTAACAGAGCTGTCTGACAGTAGTAGCTTTGAAAAAACTTTAAACCTATAGTTAAATTGATAGTAATCTTTTCTAGCCCAAATATGTTTTGCTCATCCAAAGCAGTACATTTAGCTCCCATATTAGCTGCATGTTATGACACTCCACTTAGCATTACCTAGAAAAAAGTAGGTAGGTACCAATAGGCACTGAACCAGTAGTTCAGTGCCTATTGGTACCTACTTCCTACATAGAAAGAGAACAGAATCTTTGCTGGTTATTAAAAGTGGTAGGTTGTCTTAATTTAAGAGTCAAATCCAAAAAACTTAGCAAAGAACAAATTTTAAATTGTATCTTAGTGTTATTTGACATTACTAGCTTGTCACAAACTGTTCACATCAGCCTCGTCATCCCATTCTTATGGAAAGGAAATGGAGAGAAAAGACTGAGGCATGCCAAATACATAAGAACTGGACTGAGAATCAGTGGAAACAGGTCTGATAGAGGCATCCAAATGTTGAATTTCAACCATAAGGAAGCAGTGTGGGATCATGTTGATGGAGAACGGAACAAAAGGCAGAAACAAAAGAGCTCTAAATGTCCTTCAAGAGACCTGGACAACTATTCCTGAAGACTACTTAAAGAAATAAACGGAAAGCTGCCTAAGAGATTTCAGACCATGTTGAAGGATAAAGTGGTCGTACCAAAAGTGGACTTTCAAGCTGTATTTCCATGGATGTTTGCACTTTTTTTTTTTTTTTTAAATAATTTGCTGCTCTTAACTTCCATTTACCTGGCAAAATATTGATGACCTTTGTACTCTACTGTAGAAATGTGGTCATTTAAATTTGGGCAATTTGAAAGATGACACCATATAGAAGCAAGAAACTATGAGTTCTGTAATTTTGGCACAACCTGCAGGGATTCTGCTACTTCCTTTTTCATATGTTTGTATTTTATTTATGTTAATTCATCAGTTTTACATCCACTGTTCTATTTCCTGCCAGCTTTTAATGCCAGCTACTCACTGTCTATTGAGGAACTCTGACCTCCATATGCTTTCCCCTTAATTTTGGTGTAAGACCGCAGCCTTAAATAGACTTCTGTTTTGCCTCAGTTTCTGTATGCCTTGTGTGTGTGTGTGTGGGGGGGGGGACTTTTGATTCACACACAGAATATTTAATTTTTTGTTACTCTAATGTGTGCTCTGCATCCCCTGCCTGGGTATTTGGCCCTGGGCCTTCAGGCTGAGCCTCGTACCACAAACCATATTTCACAGTAAATATGGGAAAGGAAAGAAAATTTGGAATTCCCCTCCACAAAAAAAGGTTTGATTTTCAATGAAGTGAGGGGCTTCGGTTTTGCCAGCTACACCCAATACAAAATAAAGGGCCGCAAGTCAGGAAGTTGAGTGAATCACACAGTCATGGCTCACTTCCCTGTTTTCAAAAACAGACAAAAGCTGTCATGTGAGAATCACCAGGTAATCCTTATATAGTGCCCAAGGTTTGTGATGATTTTCTGCATGTCAACTCTTCTTGAGCAAGACCTTTGGACCGCCTCTGTTTTATAATGAGGCAAAACAAGAATGACAACAATAGACAGAAAACTTTCCCATTCATCTGTTGGGGAAAAAACCCCCCTAACATATCTTAAGAGGGAACTTCTTAACCTTTACAGAACATGATAAGGTTTAAAATTGAGATGTTACATCGTCTTAAAATGCCCTTTTGAATCCTTATTGAAAAATAAACGTTTTCCAGTATTAGGTTTTAATTGTAGAGATACAATTTATGTCACACAAGTTACGGGATGTTCTTAAATTATACCTTGAAACCCTTTGTGAATAAAATAAATAACTCCGATATATATGTATTTCCTTTTAAAAACTTGTGAGCTATTGGGCCTGTACACCACGTTATTTTTTTATTGATAGACTTGAAATGTCCACGTAATTAAATCATTGCGAACTTCACGAACTTCAGGATGTGTAAACTTACTACATACTAACATGCCAATCATATGACAGTTCTATTTCCTCAGAACAGCAGCAGAGACTTCGCTCTCTTTGGATAGATGTCTCCTAGTTACAAGTGACGCTTAAGACCACAGCCAATCAAAAAACAGCTAACCTGCACGAGGAAGCGCGGTCGAGTATTAAAGAGTGGACCCGCACAGTTGTTTGTGGGTCAGTGTTGTGGTGCTAGTGACAGTTATAAACAGTGACTTGGTTGTAGGTAAGGATGAAGGCACTACTGCTGCTGTTTTTGGCTTTTGGGTACGTCGGCTCCTCCGTGTACTCCTCATGCTCCCAGTCGCCATTAAACTGGTGTTCATCTGTTGACTCGGCTGTTGAGTGCGGGGTAAGAACTTTATACATAACTTTTTTTATCAAGAGCTAATTTTGAATGGCTAGTTAGTGTCGACGACGTTAGCCACTTTCATAGGTAAGGCAATAGCTAAATAAAAGTTTCTATATTTATGAGAGAAAAAAACTCACTGAGAGAAACCGTAGCAGCACCAATGAGTGCGTCGCTGTAATGTGATATGCGGTCAGTTTTCAGGTGAGTAAACTGACCTGACCGCAAATAATGGTTTCCTCTGATAAAGACTTCAAAATTATAGTATGAATGTGGAGAGGTGAAAAATTATCATGCACATGAAGTTAGCGGAGCCAGTCTCTTACAAAAATCAGAGTCATCCTTAAGCGTTGCCCTTGTCTTCATCTTTTAATGACGTCACGTGTGTTATTACGGTAAGTAATTATTTATAGCTAATGTTCGGTGTTAGCTAACAAGTACTCACTAAAACTCTGTAACCTTTTTTGTCTGTTAACTGGACTTCGAAAGAAACGGTTATTTTTAGGTTTTAAGGAACTAGGAAGTAAAACTTTCAAATACCAGTTCTTTGCCAGCTGTGCGGTCTTTACATGCACCACAGAGCAGCCAGTTTAGTTGGTCTTACCATAGTTGGCATACAGTGAATAAAAGATATAGTCATGTAAATGGTGATAGATTTATTAACAATATTACAATCACAATTATAATGCAATAAACAATAAAAATATAATTCAAACTTTTAAAAACGATCGCTGCAACAACTTGATAGGTAATCTGTGTATGCTGCTTTTAAGTCATAAAAAAGGACCAGCTAATGCACATTTTCAACCTTTCTGTAGCATTTTCAGCTGAAATTGGCTTGATCACAAGTAATTACAACCACATGCTATTGATGAAAAGTCATAGTATAACTCTCACTGATGCTGAGCTTCCTCTGGAGTCTTGAAAGTGGTGGCGTTTTGAAGAAGCTGACCTCCCTGTTTTGCTCTTTGCTGTAGGTTTTGAAGTCGTGCCTTCATTCCAACTACACAAAGTCCCAACAGACAGACGATCCCGTTGAGGTGGGGCTTTACTACGAGAGTCTGTGTCCTGGGTGCAGACAGTTTCTCGTTATGATGCTCTTCCCCACAGCGGTCCTCCTGAATGACATCATGGTTGTTAACCTGGTGCCTTTCGGCAATGCCCAGGTAAGCAGTCGGCCGAGCAGCTTGGTTGCAGACTGCGATTGTAAATCTACCTGTGCAAAGACATTTACGGTTAAAGGCAACCCAAGAGTTCTCATCACTATATCTGTCAAAAATTTAAAAAAATTTACCCAACTACATCATTGGTAACTGTATTCCATTCCAGGAGGTCAAACAGGATGAAAAGTACGTCTTTACTTGCCAGCATGGAGAACAGGAGTGTCTGGGCAACATGATTGAGGTGACGTTGCACCCCAGACACACACCAACAACTCAAACTGCTGAATAATGTGTCATGTCTGGTGTCAAAAGCATCTTGCTGTGTTGCTTCAAAATGCTTAATTTTTTTAAAAGAATGAAATATTTGTTTTTTGTTTTTTCTCTAGACTTGTTTGATGAACATGTCCAAGATGGCTTTTCCAATCATTTTCTGTATGGAGTCCTCCTCTGATGTCATCAATTCAGCCAAAGCTGTAAGTGTGTGTGCGTGTTTGTTTGATTTATGCAGGCAATTGACTGGTCTAGACCACTTCAGTCCATGACTTTTTTTTTTTTTTCGGTCACTAATAAATTTCCGTTTACAACCATGTTTGGTTGTAGTGTACTGGAGTCTATGACCCCACTTTGAGCTGGGACAAAGTCATGAGCTGCGTCAATGGTCCTCAAGGAAACCAGCTGATGCACCAAAATGCCTTGGAGACGGCTGCCCTGAAACCTCCGCACCAGTACGTGCCCTGGATCACCATTAATGGGGTAAGACTTTACTGCAGTAACAGCCTATCCAGCAAATACCATGGTGTTCAGTTTTACTTATATAGTGCCAAATCGCAACAACAGTCACGTAAAGGCACTTTATCTCATAGGGTAAAGACCCTACGACGTAAGAGAACCCCAACAATCAGACAGCCTACAATGAGCAGCACTTGGTGACAGTGTAAAGGAAAAACTACCTTTTAACAGGGAAAAAAAAAACAAAACCCCTCCTCCTCTCTGTTAGCTATCTGCCGCAACCAACTGGGGCGTGAGCAGAAAGGAAAAGGGAGACAGGACACAATACAAACTATAGGAGAGAGAAGACAGAATTGAATGACATACAGCATGGAAGTGGACGTTTTTCCTTTACTCTATAAAAACATAATGAAGAGGTGAGAAACTGTAAGACATCAGACTGGAATGGAGAAAGTGATTTGAAATGATCCAGATCTGATGTTGACTCTGTCCTTCAAAAGAAGCGCTGTTACTTTTTCAGTGATGAGTTTGACACTTGATCTGCCTCAAAGCCCAAATCTGTTAGTGAAAGAAAGCTGGGACTGATACATGTAAAGCTGCCTCTTTTTCACGTGACATCATGCAGTACCCTAACATAAAAATGGAAGTTTTGTCTAAAGCAAGTCACATGTGGATTGCAGGCACGTCCACGTAAGCCCCTCTTCTTAGAGGCGTTAGTATTGGAATGTTAAACACTCTTTTTGCTGTTAGGAGTTTTACTATGTACTGTACTTCCTGGACCAACTTAAGGTCTTCTTTTCGTATTTAGATTTCCAAAATCTATATGACAATAGGTGCATAGTAAGTGTGGCTCACCTGATTACAATTTTGCTAAATGACCCAAGATTGACTGCAATCACATTTTTGGGGGATTCCTATGAAAAGCAAGTCAAATGCTAAATTCAGATCATCCACAATATAAGGTTATCAGGCTGCTCAGCTCTATCTGTTGCATTTGCCTGTCCCTTTTTGGAAATGGTCTCTCTCAGCCTTTGCACTTACCACCTTAGTCATTCACACTGGTCTTCCTTACAGTTATATGACATTGCTGTGACCTGCAATCACCTGCAAGTCATGCACCTAGCAATCTAATGAGGTCCATCAGATGATCTGTCTCTGACAGCCTCTTATTGCTGTTTTACATTCCAGTATCACCAGGTTTAAGACCTAAAGTGTACTGCTAAGTGTCTGTTGCCTTAATAAACCATTCAAACTGTGTAACTGAGGTATGAGAAGTTACTTATTTTTAAATGTTGGGAATATTAATTTTCATTGATTTGTAGGAGCATACAGACGACCTGCAGGACAAAGCCATGAATTCTCTCCTCTCTCTCGTCTGCAGCATGTACAAGGTACAGTCATCAATGTCTACTAGATATCTGCCTTGTAATTTACTTGAACTTAAGTTTTTGTTTTGTTTTTTCAGGGCACTAAGCCTGCGGCCTGCGGGGGGAGCCAGATGCACTACAAAACTTACTGCCAGAAAGTGTGAATGAGCAATTCTGCACATGCCTGTTTACTAGCCAGGTGTGGCCTCTAAACAAGAAACACTGAAAAATGTCATCAAAGATTTTATTTTTCTTTTTGTGTATTTGAACTTTGTTTCTAAGAATTTGATCACTTCACTTTTGTAATTCCAAAATATAAAAACACACCTTACCTTCTTAAGAGACTGTGTTGTCATTGAATTAATATCTATGGAAACCAAAAAATCATGAATGGTTTTTGTGGTACTTTGGTATTTGCCTTATTTAAAGTGTTTTTTGCTTAACTTTTTAAAAACCAGTTTAGATGGAGGTACACAAATTCACAAATCATCCAAAAAACACAAATCGTCATTTGTTAGAGGTAATAAACACACACAGTAGGGTATTCATATCTTGTGGGGACAATGCTTTACCTAACCCCTAACCCTAACCATCGAAAATGAATGCCTAACCCTTGCCCTAAACCTAACCATAACCAATTGTTACACTGTGACTAAAACCACAGTCTCAGTCTCCAAATTCCCTTCAAACTTGTGAGAACCAGGATTTTGGTCCCCAAAAGGGCCGTTGGTCCCCACAAATATAGTAAGCTTACACAGACACACAGTGTTGTCACAGTGCTGTATTAAAACTGATATTTTGAGTTTATTTACTAGATTCTTTGTCTTTGTAGTCTCCCACAGCGTCAGAGTAAGTGTTTAATGTAAATGGTAGGATAATAGGTAATCTAAAGCTCATGCCTAATGGCCTTGAAAACATGTGTCACAGTTGACATTATACTTCACGTTCTGTTTGTTTTTTTAAACCTGAGTTAATGTGGGCTTAGCATCAGGAGGCACAGGTTCATTAAAGTTCACAAAATCTCCTGAATCTTTAACACAGACTCACCTACAGCTACAAATTTAAACCGTGTTCATGGAGTAAGAAAAAAAAGCTTAAATGAGAAGATTTTAGGCAACAGCTTGATCAAACCCAGAGTTTTGCTGCACTGACCGGCAGGTCTGGATCTGCAAGGTCCACAGATTCTGCAGACAGACTCGCATGACTAATGGCATGCCACGCAGGCTGTTCCACCACCTCAATCTCTGTACCAGCATCTGCAGCCTCCACATACTTTCTGTTTTGGCGACTAATTGTCGTCATTTTCCAAAACATCGCTTTTGGGTCAAATCGGTTTACTACTACTACTACTAAGAAAGTTTGCTGTTTATCACCGATGTGATGACAGCTGAAAGTTTTGAAGAGGCGGGGAGACAGTTTGGTCTGTACTGAGTGACATCCCAGCTAAATGCTGGTGCCACAGACAGCTTCATATCTCATCTTAACTGTAGTTCCTGTATCCTCCTCGTTGGCATTTCCTTCTCATTTGTCTGGTTCCCAGTAGCTGAAAGTATGAGGAGAAATAACTCAAAAATTTTCAACTTCACAGAGGTAAGAGTAATAATTTCACGTTTAAGAAATTCGGCAACCTTTATTACGCTTGGCTTGGTTATTTCTTTCTTTATTTCATTTGCTTTCTTTTATGAACTCAAAAGAAAGTGAACTGGTTACACATTCGCAAAAACTAAATGGAAAGCTATGATGTGTGATTGATGTGGATTGTGTAATTGCACTGCTACGTGTTTTGTTTTCCTTTCTTGTTCCTGTTGCCAAATAGTTGTGGGAACTTTAATGGGAGCTTGTGTGTGAAAATAAGCAACAGCATTAAAGTGTAAAATTGTGTCATTAAGGAAGGAAATCATTTGGTGGCAAAGACAAAGTTAATGTGTTGCAGCATAGCTTTCTCTTGATCGATCCAACTCATAATCCATGAAGTTGACACATCGGCCCCTCTCGTGGTGATCTTGGATAGAAACGGTCAGCAATAAAACTCCAGAGTCTGTTGACGTTTGTTTATGGAAAGGTGAAACTTCCAAGCAGAAGGAGAGATAGGGTCACGGGATACAGCGGCAAACAAGGACTCTTATCTGTTTCCCCTCAACGCTGACGCTGAAACAGAGAAGCCCTGAGAGCGAAATCCCAAACACTGTCTCCCTGTAAGAACCGTCTATTGTGTCCAAGGTGATAGTGTGTTTGGTCTCAGGACCTGAAATCAGATAAACCTTCCAAAAATAATGCCCGAGTTGGCTTTTGTGAGGCTTGTCACATTTTTAGTAGCGTCATAAAAACAGCCCTGTGCATGGCTCACCTTTAGATCTCAACAGATGGTATTTTTTATTTTTTTTTTTTACTTCACAGAGACTTTTCAAGAAGCTCGGGAAATATAAAAACTTCTCCCTGCTGGCAAACATGCAGCTTCCCTTTATGTATGGTTTCTGTGATATCCCTGCTAAAATGCTGCTTCTGTATTGTTGCTCTGTCACCAGTTTGTGTAGTTCTTGTAATTATTGCAGGCCATAAACTATTAACAACAAAAAGGCAAATTTTCTCTGAACATCATTTTCATTTTTCAAAGTAATAGCCCAGAAAGCTGCACGTAAGCTAAATTATAGGATGAATGAGTGCCAAGTAGCTTTGAGCCAGGGTTTGCTGTTGAAAAGCACAGAGCTGCTGATTGTTGTGATGCATAGCAATCAATCTTGTTAGCGCCACAGCACATGCACATGCACATCCCTTTCATTTCAGTAAGAAAGCTGACATGCAAAGCATATGAAAGAAAATCGAGTTAACCAAGCAGTTTCCATTTCATAAAAATCTCCTTTCTTGTCTGCAGTTCACTCCAAACCTTTGAGTTCAGTGCAAAAAAAGTGAACAAGTTAAAAAGCTGGCCCCCCTTTTTGTCTCCAATCTAGTCTTTATGAATGCAGATTTATCCCATCTTTATACCATCACACTCTTCTTTTTCTAGCTTACAGTTAGACATGTATGCATATATCATCTCAGTAAAAAAACAAATCGCCTGCCTTTTATCTGCCTTACAGAGACAGTGGGATTCCTTAGACCAAACCTCCTCTGTAGAGCCTCTCCAGGACTGTGATATCAGATGGGCTGTGAAGAGGCTCTTCTCGGGAAACCTGCAGCTGCCCAAGCTTTCCTGCAGATCTTCTGCTCAGGATGGCCCTCCGCCCGTCGCCCCATTGGGCCCTGCGACCTACAGGATCAAACACTCGAGAAGTTACGGGACTCTGACCAGCTGCATGTCCAGAGGCCTGTAAGTCACTGATGTTGAACATGTTTAGTGGCATTTTGCTAATGAATTTAAATGTGCATACCAAAACATCACACATCCTGCTTCAAAAGCATGTTTGGGAACACATGATACTTCAGGTATCTCACACATGTTAAATTCATTCTTTAAATACCCTCTGATTTCCTCTAGAAAGAACAGCTCTGGAGTTTAAGTGTTCCCAAAACCAGCGCTCTGTGTGGAAAGGAGTTAATTTTTTCCTAGTTTCCCAACAGCTGGGCCCCTTCTCAAGCTTAATGATTAAAATTATATGTGTTCAGTGTGAAACCAGCCCCTGTGAAGCAAGCTGTGGTCTTGTAAATCAACACAGATTAAGGACTACTCAATGATCATCTGTTTTTAGGCGGGGCGGGGGCTAATTGTTTATTTAGGTTGAAAAAAGCTGAGTTGCTTCTCGAGCATATGATTGAACAAAGTGTCCCGCTTAAGGCGTTGCGCTCGCCTCTGTCACACTGCTGAACAATTATCGCCATAAAAGATCAGACAAACAAGGCTCTTATTATTGTTTCCACAACAACATTCAAGCTGCTTCAGCAATACATCTGTAGCAATTTCGGCCTCTCTAAACTTCGTGTGTGGGTGTGTACGTGTCTGCGTGTGCTGGCGTCTGTGAACGTGTGTGTACGTGTACCATCATTACGTCTCTTTTTCCACCTGTTGATGGAATCCGGAGACATCTGTTTGATATTGTTATTAGTTACAGTGAACCTCACAGGTGAACCCCTGTTGGCTTCTTCTTTGTCATGTGATTCATTGTTGAGTAGCACCTCTGCAAACACTGGATAAACTGAGAGTGATGTGGTGTTTTGTTCTTTTGCATTGCTCTTTATACGCTCACTGGCCACTTTATTAAGTACACCTATACAACTTCATGAAATATCCAATCAACCAGTGACATGGCTGCAACTCTGTGCGTTTGGCCATTTAGAAATGATTGAGACGACCTGCTAAAATTCAAAATGAGCTTCAGAATGGGGAAGAAAGGTGATTTAACCAACTTTGAACGTCGCTTAGAGTTTGGTGCCAGACGGGCTAGTCTGAGGATTTCACAAACTGCTGATCTGCTGGGATTTTAGCCACACAGTCACCTCTAAGGTTTATAGAGAAGAGTCTGAAAATGAGAAACTACCTTGAAAGTTTATTATTTGGTTGGCTGTAGGTGGTGGTGGTTCAATGCCTGACTGCTCCAGTCTCCATGCCTAGGCATCCTTAGGCAAGATACTAACCCCAAGTTGCTCTACGATTCATCCATCAGAGAATGAATGTGTGTGAATGTTAGATAGAAAGCACTTGAGCAGAGAAAAAAGAGCTTGCGTGAATGGGTGTGAATGGGTATGAGGCATGTATAAAGTGCTTTGAGTGCTCGGGTAGATTAGAAAAGCACTATATAAGAACCAGTCCATTTACCGTTAATGAAGTAGATGTGCCACAGCAGCATAAAAGCACAGTGGTGTTCTTGTTATATAAGAACAAGATTTGCTTGGGCTTTCCAAAATTGGATAGCAGACGTGCCGAGACATTCTGAGGATATGGTCAGAATTTGATGTAAACAGCTTGAAGGCATGGATCCATCCAGCCTTGTATCAATGATTCAGGCTGGTTTTAGTGTATTTTAGAATTTTAGAAATTAATTTTGGAATCTGTTTAAAAACAGTGGGATACATGGAGGGTCTTTAAAGGAGATTGATGATACCAGCTGTTTAAAAGTAAGAGTGACTGACTGATAATTGAGAGAAACCCAGGGGAAATGACAGGTAGAGTCTCTTGAAGAAATTTGGGAGAAATAGTGTCAACTGGGCAGAAAGAAGTGCACATATTAGAAGCTATATCAAGGAGATCATTCCATCCATTCCTTTTTCTTTCAGGTTATTCATTTCAGGGTCGTGGGGGGCTGGAGCCTATCCCAGCTGCCATAGGCTTCAGTAGATAGGCATAAGTAGATGACTACACTTGGACAAGGTGATAGGATCCAATCGTGAACTGTGACCTGATACCATAGATCTTACTAGCAATAAATAATAAAATAATAATAAAAAAAAATTGACACTCAACGGAGCCAGTGAAGTCGGACGTTTTTTCAGTTGAGCGTGGTTAATAAGTTCTTCATGTGAATAAAGTGAAAAGGGAGATCTTTGTTTTCCCATCTCTTTTCAGCTTTTTTGTGCTCTCTTCTATCCTGATGAATATAATCATTGATCCAAAGAGGAGGGATTACTCTGGACTTTTCAGAGGCTCTATTATCAGGATCTGATGTACACAGACTACTGAAAGTTAAGTGAGTCCCTGATATTTGAAGACAGCTGCAATGTTGAGATGGAGATATAAGAGAACAGAGCTGGGAACGTTGCTGCCAAGTTCTCATTGGGTGAATCCCATAGGCATTCAACCTATTGATTTCCTGTTTCTTGAGAGCAGGCGCAGGTTCGTATCCTACCCGTGGCGGTTGTCGCATGTCTTCCCTGCTCTCGCTCCCTCTGCTTTCTTGACACTTTTTAGTGTACCCTTTCAAATAAAGCCATCTTCATCACACAGTTCAGCTTCTTCACCTCTTTTCAGCAAATTGTTCCGCTTCTTCAGCTGTTTTCGGAAGACGATTTCCACTATATGGCATTTACTCGGCATTTTCGCAGGAAATGCAACTTTTGTGAGACAGTATAGCTCACTAGAAATCTAGAAGGGAACACAAACATGTTCAGTGTTGTTGAAAAGTAGCCAACAAAATTGGAAAATGTATTATTGTAATGGCAACGAGGACAGCAGGTTATTGGGGTCGGATGTGGCTCAGGAGGTGAAATGATTCATTCATTAATCCCTGGCTTCTTCCGTTGGCATGTCAATTTGTCCTTTTCATGCCGAACCACAAAAAACTCTCCACTTAATGCAGTGTATCCATCTCTCTCTCTTTCTCTGTGTACATGTGTGCGTGTGTTTGTGTGATAGGAATAGCGATGTATGTACTGAGTAGAAAAAGTACTTTATGATGTTTGCATGTGGATCGATGAGTGGCCTATCATGCGAAACACTTTCAGTGGTCAATAAGAGCACTACATAAATGCATTCTGTGGGTCATCTCCGGTAACGGTTCTCAGTATTACAGTCACATTTGGATACAATTGATTGCAGCACGAGACTTTGCAAGCTGGAAAAGATACTCATTGTTTTCTGGTAAATTGAAGTCTTTTGACACATATTATGCAACTATAAAAGGTCATAAGTTTTTGTTTTTTTTACTTTATAGCATGCTCTGCTGCAACAACACACACTGTGTTTCATGTGCTTGTGTAACTGTCAACTGATCAAACATGACCTTTTCATGTAGGAGGTCAGGTCAGCTTATAGTCAGTCCATCAAAGGTGCTCTAGAACTTCACTGTGAACTTCTCACCACTTCTTGACTCACTCTCCTGCAGACCCTACCACTGCTCTGCAATCCCCACCCAGCGGGTAGAGCCTGGGGAAGTTGCACACAGTTGCTGCACACTCTTCTGCCAAAGACACTCTTTCAAAAGAGAATCTTAATGTCAAGATTTATACTTCCTGGTTAAGTAGCTTTAACTGCTTTTTCACTGACAGATATTTTATTCACAATTGAACAATATGGCAAATATATAAATTGAGAAGCTGTACTGCTGTTAACAACAATATTAGCTCATTTTGGAATTTCATTCCAACAGCGCATCTAAAAACATGGGAACGAGGGCAACAATCGGGTGGAGAAACATTTTACAGCTAATGAGGTTAACTGGCAGCAGGTCAGTGACATGATTGGGTTTAAAAAGTGCATCCTAGAGAGGCAGAGGTTCACCAAGCTGCAAAAAACTGTGTCTACAAATTGTGGAACAGCTGCAGAATCATGATCGTCAGTGTAAAATGGCAAAGACTTTGAATATCTCATCATCTGCAGTACATAATGTCCTCAAAAGATTCAGAAAATTGTTGAGAAATCTCTTTGTGCAGGGGAAAAGACTGGAAATCAATATTGGATGGCTATGATCTTTCGGCCCTCGGGCAGCACTGCATTAAAAACAGGAACGATTCTGTCATGGAACTGTGAGCACAGTTCACTGTGCCATCCGCAAATGCAGGTTAAAGCTCTATCATGAAGAGAAGAAGCCGTAATTGGACACGATCCACGAACGCTGCTGTGTTCTCTGAGCCGACGCTCGTTTAAAATGGACTGAAACAAAGTGAAAAACTGTTCTGTTCTCTGTACATCTATTACATCTGCATGACATTGTATTTGCTGAACTAACCTGTCTTTAGTCCAGACCTTTCACCAACTGAAAACATTTACAGCATAAATAAGTGAAAACTTCAACAAAGAAGAGCCAGGACTGATGAGCAGCTAGAATCATATATCAGACAAGAATGAGACAACAAAAGACCAGCAGCTGGTCTCCTCAGTTCCCAGATGTTTAAAAGAAGATGGAAATGGTGCACAGTGGTAAACATCGCCCTGTCCCAACTGTTTTTAAACATGTCGCTGCCATCAAATTCAAACATTTGATGCGCTTTCTGTGTTCTGTTAATACCTGTTTATGATGTTTGCAAATCATTTCGTTCTCCTTTTATTTACATTTTACGCAGCATCCCGCCTTTTTCAGCATTGGGTTTGGAAAAACACTATCCTGCCAGCCTCTTTATGCACGTACGGGGCCCTAAAATGCAGAAAAAAACCTTCAGATGCACTATAAACATCACATCTAGATTTATACTAACGGATTACTGCTATAACGCAGCACATAAAAAATAGGTGCAAGTACTGTGATGTTTCACTTTTATTTACTTCATAAATGTTTATATGACAGCAGGTATAAAGTAGCACGGCTACAAACATGACAGCAGGGATATCGAAGGACTAGAAAGCCTTTCATTATGTTCCCTTTCTATGAAGAGAGCCATGTGCTCTCCTGTTTACCAGTTGGTAGTGCAGTTTTGATGGGATGCCAGAGAAAGTGTTTATAGAGAAGTCTCAGGATGCTTTATAGCTGACAATGCTGCAAATCTTAGGATAACCTTTTCCTTTCCTACATCATATACATCAAATTTGCATTAAATGACTCCAGAACGGACCTCAGCAGCTTGGGAGGGATGCGGCTTTTTATGAAACATCTGAGGAAGAATGTTCTCAAAAGACAAACCATTTCCTACCCGGAATAAAGCAGATGGTTTACAAACAAAGTGGATCTGGTGTGAGCCTTTTCTCCAAGTGTGTCATACTCGATGTCTGAAAGTGTCTGGTGCACGCTTCCTGCTGGCAGCTGAGGCCTGAAAACCTGGAATTACAACATCACTCTGAAAGAGAAGGTTGTAAGCATGCTCTGTCCACAGCAGATGGGATCTCCAGATGGATGTTTGGAGACAGTGAGTCAGCGTAATGTTTTCTATGAGCCCTGTTTTTTCTGGGGGTTTTTTGTTCTTACTGTCTTTGGCATGCTTCATTGCGGGATAAACTTTCGGGTGAATCTCGTATCGAGAAACAAGCAGAAAGCCTTTTTCCAAACTAACAGTCATCCCATTCCAGACACTACTCAGTCTCAGTTATCATAGAAGCAGTCACATGAGAGGCTGCGAGTCTGAGCCACTCTTGAAAAGTTGTAAGCAAACTTTATGCTGACAGAAGCATCCAGCTGATGGTGTTGTCTCGATGTCTGATTCTGTAAAAAGGGGAATATCTCGAAACACACGAATGGCCTCAGTGTGAGGAACTCCACTCCAGATGTGCCTCAGGAATACTTAAATCTGAATCTGATTGGGCACTGGGTAGCTCTTAAGCCTCTGTGGCTCTGAGAGTTGATGACAACGATAATTTGACTTTATTCATCTATTCATTTTGCTCTCATGATTGCACATCTCCAAGTGATATAGTATTATTTCCATATTCCTCACAGTCCTCTTGGCTCCGGCTGGCTGTGCTGTAGCTCCGTCCACTTGCAGAAACGCCAGAAATGTTTTGTTTCCGTGCTCGCTGATATCGTCGCTCTGAAAAAAACGAAACCTTAAGATGCCAGACAAATCGTGTTTGTGCTTTAGTCTGCTGCTGCTTGCCTGGTTCCAGTGACTGCTTAAAAAAACATGTTTCTTTGGATGTTAAATGTTAACTAAGTTTGGCTGGCGTGTGCTGAACATGCAAGGTGTGCCTGAAGGTCGGGTTAATGAGCGAAGTGAGAGTGAACCGAGACAAAATGACAGTAAAACACATTCTGAGATGAGCTGCAAAAGATTATTTGTCTCATTTCTAGATATAAGGATGGATAAGCAGAAATGACAGCACCAAATTTAATGCAGTGCAGTGCTAATGAGTGTATGCACACACACCCAAAAGCTCTCAAGCAAACAATTCTTATTTCCTGCTTTCCCTAAACAGCTGTTGGTCATAGGTTCAGTCCTGTGTCAGATGTTCCAGCTCCCTAGGTTATTTTAGTTACTCTAGACAGCGCCGGTGTTTAGTTATGAGTCCTTAATCACAGGAGGACCTTTTCTCACTCTCCGGCAATAAACAGAGAGATTGGGTGAGGGAGAAGATGTTGTTGCCTCTGGTCACAGATAGAGAGTGCCATCGTGACAGCACCCATGCTCTCTATAGCTTTTATCTACCTCTGCTTTTTATAGTCAGAGGCACTTCATGTGATTCTTCCTGGTGCGCTCAGAGCATGTGAAAGGCAAAGAAGCTGTCTCTGAGGAAATAGGCAACTTCACAACAGATAGCACCTCAGGGAGTGCAGGGGGAGAGGGAGGGAGGGGGGGGGGAAGCCTGAGTATGCAAACTTGGGAGTGAGAGTAAGTAAGGTGAGCTCGAAGGCCAAGCCAGGCGACGGCTTAATGTTTATACACAGGCGGAATTTGGAAAGGAAGTAATTATGAAGCACAGTTTGAAGTTGATGAACAATATGTTCCTTAGGATTGCAAGGGAGAGAAGAGGGGGGAAGTAGAGGGATGGAAAGAGGGATAGAGGAGCAGAAGGAGGTAATCTGTCATGCTTCCACTCCCTGTAAATCAGACGTCCATATTTAGTTGGAAAGAGGGAAGGCCTCACAGTAATGTAAACAAAGCCTGGGGGAGGGAAGAAGGCAGGGAGAGTTTATCATCAACACTAATGTTTGAACGGCTAGCACGGCAGTCAGCATGGTCTTTAGGAAGAGACAACAGACAACGGAGCTGATAGAGCACAACTGAAGGTAGAGAGGTAGCTTTTGATTTTCTGAGCAGTCTTGTCTAGTCCATTTTAGATTTTGAAAACAGGTTTTTATTCTTGAGATCTCTGAGAGAATTTCGGAGCAATGATGAGCAGGACCAGATCCTCACCCATTTCATATGTCATGTCACACAAAAGTGTTTAAACAAACCTGACGACAACATTTTTCAAAGGGAGAGCGAGCAAAGAGGGAGCGATCGCTTGACCACTGACCATCTATCTATTCATCATGAACGACCTGTGCTCCGAGAGCTCAGAGGAAGAACAATCTGAAGTCGATGAGACCCCCCGGGAACAAAAGCTGTCCCGGCTTCCCGTGATTCAGCTCATGTCCAGGACCGTAGGGGGTTCCACGGGAGGATCTCCAAAGGTTTCACCCAAGGATTCGCCGCGCGGGTCTCCTCGAAATTCCCCGCTGCTCTTCAGGAAGCTGCTGATGAACCGCAGCATCAACCTCCAGAGGCGCCGCTTCACCCTGGCCCACACCCCCAGGTAGAGTTTATGACTGCAGCCAAGATGATATAGATGACAGCTGTTGCACTTTGCATTATTCTCACTCAAAATAATGTAAAAAAAAAGGTTATTTTTCTGCAGATTTTGAAGATGTGTTAATGTTATGCAAGTTCTGCTCCAAATCCACCAACTAGGATTCTTATCATTCAAAAGCCATCTATTCTTATCGAATGTTCACATTTAGCACATCATTTAGACATGGATGATGCATATGGAGGGGGGTGGGGGGCTATGTAAGGGTTGTTTGGTGCTCTTTGCTGTTCCTTTTGGTATTTGGTAAAGAACAGCAGCCTTATGGCCATTTTTACTCCACTTGGTTGGAGATGTTGATGCGTTCAAGTGTATTTTTGTCCAAGTGTTTCACACCACAAAAATGGTTGCCCTGAAGCTTATCTTATTAAAGTAAGACTGACCACAAGATGTTCTTATATTCATGCCTTTCAGTCATGCCTGCTCTCCTCTGCCAGGATAAAACTAGCCTTTTTTTGGTAAGATCTAATCCAAATTTTGTTCTCATAATGTGCTAAAGTTTCATTTCCATAAATAGACCTGCCCTTATTTACTGACTGCACATAGGTGTGTGGTTCCTGCTTGTGTTTAGCTTTTTCTTCTTTCTATGAAATCTGCTAATTATAGAATTCATTCACAGCAAAGCTGCTGATGAGCATTGAGTTTATAATAAGAAACGCTTTTCCAAACCCGCTGTCAGCTTTAGTGCTGAATTACCAGGAGTGTTTTTCCTAAGCTTTGTTCACCTTTTGCTTTCCATCATGTCAGTAAACACAGCTCAGCGACATCCTTGTTGTCACAGGATCAGCAGTTTGTTGTTCCACTTGTTAAGGACACGCTTCAATCTTTCAGCAACGTCTTCTTGTTTAACAGCCGCACTTTTTAATCGCTGCACTCGCTGCGAAAGCACACCTCAAACAACTGGATATTTCCTGCCGAGTTTCAAACACCTTAAATTTATTCTTCCGTTGCAGCGGTCATAAATCTCTTTGGAAACAACGCAGCAGTCTCTCTATCAGGCAGCGCTGCTCTGGTACCTGTTGATAGCTTTAGTTTTATGATCCGTTATTGAATCACGTCAGGCTCATGATTTTATTCTTTTCAGTGCAATTTAAACATTTACCTAGTCCCCCAATTAGATTGCATTTGACCATAACTTCTCGAGATAGGGAGAATAAACAGGACTCAGACGGGACTGTGTATTTCTCTTCCCTCACACCTGTTGGTGTCCTCAAAAGAAGAGCCTGTTGTGGAAAATTGTAAAGCACTTTAAAAAGCAAATGTCTCCAGTGTGTACTCTGAGCATATAAACACTCAGATGTAGGCACCATGCAAATCGGCGCTGTTGCACGGTGTCTCCTGCTTGTTGCACTGATGTCAGGCACATCCACCTCAGTGAAATCAGATTAAAAGCTCGAGAGAAACTCTAGCTGGTGCTGTAAATTCCTGCCTTACTTTTATTGGCAGGAGCATTCCTACGAGAGCTGGGTGCCCCGTAGGAAATCTAAACATGCAGCATTTAAACGGTGGTGTATTTGACATTGGTGGATATGTTTCTATTTCAGAGTTTATTGTAAACTGTTTAATTGAGCTCGGGGTGTCTGTTAAAAATCTAAATATTAGAGCAAAAGAAGTCAAGTGGACTTCAAGGCTCAGTCTTGATTGTCAGATATCTGGAGGGCAGCGCAGATACTCAACATGTCAGGCTTTGTTTTACACAGCTCTGAGGCCAGGCCATTGAGGAAGTTTCCGCCTGCAGTGTCACAGCTCAAATAAATGGATGGACATGAGTTATTGCAGGATGACTGGCAAGCAGGAAGAATTAAACAAACTGGGGGTCCGGCGGAAAATTAATGTCGCAGGCCGCTCAAATATAGAACGTGCGCGCAAATTTATTTTCACTTTGTGTCTAAGTTGATGAAGTCTCTTTTTCCCCTCCAGAGACACCGAGTCAAAAGGATTTTTTTTCCATGAAAAACTTTTAAACATTCAATAAACTTTTTTTTCAAGCCAGCTCTGTGATGACAGGTTTTTTTTTTTCCATTCAGTGTTTCAGTCACGTTATCTTAATGGAAATAAAAACTGTCCAGAAAACACGCAACTTGTTGCTTTATTTATTGGATGTATTCATTTCTCGAGCAGGAGTTTTTAAAATAAATAAAGCAGCGTTATCACTTGCAACTAAAGTGGTTTCAGTTTGCAGATCGTCGACTGTATTTCTTTTTAGAGAAGTGGCTGTGTAGACAGGTGACAAATTAAAGGGGAAAAAACCAACAAACTAAATCCTAGCAAGGTGTTGTGCCACCATGATCTGCAAGAGCACTGTTCAAGTCTCTGGAACTGATCCCTCCTTCGGTGCTTTGTTTTGATGATAATACTGGAAAGCTTTGAACTTTCCCACAGGTGCTAAACTGCACAGATCCGGTGTGAAGGGAAAAGGATGTGATTGTTTTCATGCTCAATAAACCGTTCAGGGATCCCTCAAGCCCTGCAGATGAGAGCACTTTCATCATGGAAGAGATTACTCCTCTCAGAATACACATTTTCATTTGTCCCCCATTTATAGGTGATGATCCTGACTTATTTCTTTCAATTTGAGCCACTGAAGTAATAATCCTGGGTCACTACTTCCATTAAAACATGGGTACATTGTTTATTTAAACCTTGAGCTTCTGCATATCGGTCATCTGCTCAACCCAGTGAGCTGCGCTCGCAGCCTCGACAGAGGTGTATGTTAAAATAGCAGAAGAAAAACGTGTGGCGACGCTGAGGATCCTCAATATGCATTTCCCCTTCTCTTCCACTAGAGGACATTAAGTTGTGAGATGCGGGCAGAGAGCCTCTCCGGAGGATGCATTTGTGTTTCTCTGATGGATCTGAGTCGGGGAAAGAGACATTTCCTTTGCTGGAGTTCGACTCTGTGGGGACTCAAATATTTTTAGGGGGGAAATGAGATGAAAAATGTTTTTCTAGCCTGATGCTGTTGAGAAATGTTGTTACTGGATCAGAGAAATTTTCTTTTCTTTCTTTCCTTTCAGTCTTGGACTGATAAGTATTAAGAGTAATGGATGGATTACAAACAGTCTTAAGTTTATCGATGTTCCAGCAGAAGGTTTAGCAGCCTGTAGTTGTTTAAGTTTTGCATTTTGATTGTTTCTTTGTTTCTGAGAATTCTTCACTTCCAAGTCGCTTCTTAATTAATTAGTTATTGGAGTAATGACCCCAAAACTGTTTTCCTTCTCATTAGGAAATATTTCCTCTTTTACTAGAAAACTTCTCTGAAATATTTCCACAATTACATGTTTCACTGTACCTCCCCCAAAATAAATAAATAAAATGAAATAAATAAAAAAAGATGGACTTATATTTATGATTTTAAAATTATAAAAGCTCAATATTGGAAAAGGAAACCCATTTTTTAGTTGTTGTTTTTTTTTCACAAAAAGAAAAATGATGCACTCTTAAAATTCTTCTTTTTCACTTTAAAACATAAAAAAATACATTTTTAACACAAAGTAATATTAGTCTCCTTTCTCAGGCAGTGACCATCATTGTCCACACCCTCTCTCTTTGTGCAAGTTGCTCTCACTCACTCTCTCCCTCTTTACCACACAGCACCCTACCCACCTCTCTCTCTCTCTCCCTTCCTCTCTCCCTCTCTCTCCCTCTCTCAGTGGAGACAGTGTTGTTGTTTGTTGTTTTAAGCCCCGGTTTGGTCCCACCACTCTCAGGAGAGAAGAGAAGAGAGAGCAGAAGTCTGTTATGGCCCGCTGACTGGGACTACATGGGACAGCCCACTCCAGGGAGCATCTGATGGGATTATAACACTCTTTCCAGCTTTTTTCTTTCTTCCTCCTGCTCAGAATAACTCTACTCATTCTGTTGGTAGTCCACTTTCACAGAGGCAAAACTGTGTTGAGGTTGTCGGACCTGACTTTTAAAGATAAAGAATACCTGGAGGTTGTTGGTGAGGAATTCGGCTTTGACAGTTAGAAGCTCACTTGGACGAATTCAAGCTTGGTGTTTCCTATTTAGGAGTATGAAAGAGAGAGAGAGAAAAATACAAGAGAAGCGTTTATCTTGGCACATCTGTGGTGAGCCGAAAGGAGAACCAGTGAGGAATTAGTCCCAGATGAGCACTGACAGCTGACACCATCCTCAGTTTCATTAGATTTGTTTCGGCCCCATACTTTCACATACAGTGAGGCGATATGCTAACTCGCTGTGCAATAGGTCTTTAACAGCCAAGACTCTTTGCCTTTTTAGGCTGTTCACGTGCACACACTCTGAGTTGAACCTTTCTGATTTTCCTTCCAAACAAATGGACATATCCGTACAGCTGGGACCCAAACCAGAACAGCCAGTCAGTTTTTTCTTTCTTATGCACTTTGGTTCATGGATTTTGCACTGAGGTGGAAGTGAATCATTTCTAACAATTAGGTTTTATGTGATAAACGCAGACTCAACAGGCCTGGCTTATTGTTGCTCTCACTCCCATTCTTGCTCCTGTCAGGTGCAGCTGATGAGTTTTGCTGTTTTGCATGTTGCAGTTGTTTTGCATTCGTCCTTCTTGGATCTGTTTTTCCTGCTCCGTCCCGTCAAGGGAACCTGCCTCCCGATGCCATAACTTGTGACGGCAGTCGACATAAAGGAATTTGTGCAGACTCTCTTTCTGATTCCGGACAGTATGGGGGCTTTGCTCGAACGGCAGAAGTTATTTTTCTTTATTGACGCAGAAGCTGGTGCTTTGACGATTCTCTAAACTCAGGCAAACTTTTTTTTGAACCCGCCAATAAAATGATGAATAAGGATTCTCGCTTTTCAAGGAAGATGCACAGCAACTTCTCCACCCGCAGGCACTCATGCATTGGGTATGTATCCAGTTGTGCGTCAGGGGTACTGTGATTGCGATGATCTTTAGTGATGGGCAGTGTAGGCAACACGAGTTTGCAGACATTCAGGAAATATTGGAAGCTGGCTTGTTTCTGTTTCTGGCTGTATATAAATATAAAACACAAGCTGATGGGTAACAATTAGACACCTCGTCTCTGTCATCGCATCATATCGATTTGATCATCTGCTCGTTCTTTGTTGTGTATTTTTTCCAGTAGTTGCTATAGTTCATGCTTTAAGGTAAAATGTATTTGACTCAGTGCATGCAATGCTGAATCTGCACCTGTGTGCTGTTTAAAACTCTGGATTAACTTAAATCCAGTCTAATGCCCGTTAAAACTAACGCAAGTGGCTGTGTGTGTGCCAGAGCCAGGGGCTGTTGCTGTTGGGGTGCAAGCCTTGGGTGGCATGCTGGATCAATGTCTATGTTCTCTGACGTCTCTCTTTGTCGTGGGACTCAAGCCAAGCTGTGCTGTCTGCGTTAGGCACGGTATCATCATCATGTGGTGCAGGACTTTTATGTTTTATAAGAGCAATGTCCATACAAGTGGCAGATGTGGGAGACAACATCTGTGTTTTTATGTAGTCCTTTAAATAATCTGTCAAATCTTACAGTACAATCGTGATAACTTACTGGGGAGACTGATGACGCGAACACCTGGCGTAATTGGAGATGTGCGTAATCAGGAAAAATGTCAGATCTACTAAATCTGTGAAAAAGACCACGGAGGACACTTTGTTTCAATTTACAGACATAAAAAAACAAAAGAAAACAAAACAGAGATTTTAAATCGTTAAAATAAGAACTTTGATGCACACCGTGGGGAACCTGGGGACCTAAATGACTCCAGATGTAGTGGGGAGGGTTAATCTTCTTACTAAAAACACCCATTTTGGAGCTGTTGTGGATTCTTTTTTCTTTTTTTTTTACAGTGCAGTATGCATTGCAGCAAACTTTTCTGAACTCTGGGCATAAGGCATGTGCCTCACGAGTGTCATCCGAACTCCTCCAGCTGTGAGCCTGTTTGGATCATATGAGGAGATCAAAGCAGGAGATTTAAGACCACAGCCAGAAATACAGAAGCACAGAAGGGAACAGAACAAGCCTCTATTCTCTTATTACCTGATTTGTACATTGAACTTTCTGATTGAAAAAAAAAAAAAGAAACCCTGAAAGCATTTAGGAAGTTTCTCTTTTTAAGCACAAGTAAAGACGGCGACAAGTTTATTTATTGTGCGATAATGAGAAGAAGCCATTGCGACAGGAGTAATAGTTCTGAAATTAATTTAGATAGATATCTTTAGGAAAAATAATATCTCTGCCCTCTTGCCCCACACACACACACACACACACACACGCACACACAAACACAGACAAAGGAGTCTGTGTTATCCAAATGTGACCATCACAATAATGACACTCTCATCGTCTTTTGTACTGACAGTACCAGGACACTATTCATCTTCCCCCCCTTCCACTTCACTCCTTATAACTTTCTCCACAACACACAACACATTTTTATGGCTTCTCTGGTCGTGTGTTGCATAAAAAAAACAAACCTCATCATGTCGCTGCATTAAGCGAACATAGCCGGAGACGAGAGCTCTCAGACGGTATCATGAGAAGATAGTTTGAGGAGACGCCATTAATGTGAAGCAGGGAGTGATGGGGAGAGACATGGTGAGGTGAAAGTAAGAGATACAGCAGCAATGGCTGATCGAGTGGAAAAAGAAATAATCTAAAGAAATGGGGGGAAAGAAAAGAGGGTGGTGAAGGAGCGATAGGGTGCTTGGGTGGAGATAGGGCGGCTTTTAGCACACAGATAACGAGTGCAGTAGTAGACTAAGAGAGACAGCAGGCTCCCAGGCTGAAAACACAATATAACGATACTCTGTAGACATGCTTAGAAATGTTGGAAAGAATAAAAAGGAAAACAAAAGTGCCATGTAAGGTCACTCAACCAAAGGTTAACAGTGTCAATGTCAGAGGTCCCAATATAGCTGCTCGTCCCCCCTCCACAACAAACACACGCCCAGATTAGTCAATAGGGCCTGTGTGAAGCTGCTCTGTGCGTCACTGCTGTACTCCATATTTTCAGCATGACTGATTTCCCCAATCGCCTCCAGAGCCTCATCGATTCCCGAGCAGCGGCCTGGGACAGCACTAACGCTGCCGAAACTCAGCACCAGCTGCTCTACTGTATTCAGAGTGCGAGAGGACGTAACAGGCCTTTCTTTTATCCAAACTTCAGAGAGGATCATTCGGCAAACAAAAAAAACCCAATAAATAAATAAATATATAAAACAACTTACATGATTGTTTTCCAAGAGAAAGTTTAGATAATTACTGATGAATATTGGCATTTCTTAAAAAAAACCACAAACTTTTTTTCCCAACACAATCTGTGTGTCGACAATACCAGGCCGAATGGTTTGCTACCACTAGAGGGGGAAACCGACTAAGTTATACCGAGACGTGCTGCAGAACGAGCGAGAGTTCAGTGAACGACTGGGAGCTGTGCGCATTTGATGGATTATAACTGTGTTTATAGGCTTTTTTTTAGTTCCACTAAACGGACTCCATGTTGTGATTGTGTAGTGATGCTGTATTCGCTACATTAGATTACGCATTGCTCTGTGTGACAAGCTTTTTGTCTTTCAAATTCACAATTTTACTAATTTGACTACTTTTATTTCTGAATCTCTAGACGAGTCGTTACACATCGAGGGCCATCGCTTTTATTCTTATTCAGTTTGAAGGTTTTAAGAGTCTAAAACACTGCCAGACAAAAAAAAAAACAAAAACTGATCCTCACACTTCACTTTTTACTAAATGGCTGCTTTCCAAACAAAGTTCAACTCTAACAGTGTTACAGGATGATCGGCTGCGAAATACCAAAGCTGAGATTGTTTTTAGTTTCTAAAAAAAAGTACATTTATTGTTCAGTGAGGTATTAATTTACTGTATGTATAACTAGTTTTTTCACAAACCTTACTGCAACAATTGTACCCACTACAAACATGGACGTATTTATTGAATATACGAGGGTCACATAGTCGGCCAGAGCGATGACACTATCCTTTCTGTCTGTTCAAAGAAGTTTAGCTATACATTTAACCCTTGAAATGTGATGTTATTATTATTAAGAAAAAGAAGTGCATTTCCAACAATATGTTTCAGTCTTTCCACGTCACATATAAATGCTGCTGTAGGAAATGAAAGAAATGTGTCAGCACGACTGTTTGGACTTAAACTGTAGGAAATACATATGTAACTGTAGGTAATAGATATGTAACTGTAGGAAATACATATGTAACTGTAGGAAATAGATATGTAACTGTAGGAAATACATATGTAACTGTAGGTAATAGATATGTAACTGTAGGAAATACATATGTAACTGTAGGAAATAGATATGTAACTGTAGGAAATACATATGTAACTGTAGGAAATAGATATGTAACTGTAGGAAATACATATGTAACTGTAGGAAATAGATATGTAAAGTTACAGGAGAGAGTTCTGGTAACTCATTGGTTGACTGACTTGTAATTAGAAAACTAAGAAAAGGTCTGTATCAGCAGAAAATGCTATAAAACGTGTGAAAATACAGTAAAAGTCCACATGTTTAAGCCCTTATTTACATTTCCTAAAGCCATGGAGTGTGCCAGATTTGAGTCTTTAATGGGCCAGTTTTAATCCCCAGGGCTTAAGTTTGCCATCCCTCTCTTAGGGCGTATGCAAAGTCCCTTTTTTCTTATTTATTTATTTGTTTTTTGGCAGAAATAAGATTATTTTTTTCATACATTTTCCTATGTTTTTTATTCCATAATCACATCCTTGGTAAAGCAGTATTCACCTGAGTGTGCACACAAGCCCATGTGCTTATTAATGTGAGTTTTGTGTGTATGCATTTGTGGGTTTTTCATATGTGTGCGTGTCTTTGTTTGCGCAAGTTTGTCATCCACCCAATCCTCAAATAAAATGAGCCTCAAAAGCAAGCCGTCGTACTAGCAGATGGCAGCCTAATGAATCATGAGGTGACACACTAGCCTTTACTACAGTACACGGTGTAGCATGACGTTGACATCACAGAGACGCCGAAAGTTAAATATAGGCCACAAGCAACAGCCAAAGCCTGACACCTGGTGCTGCTTCTTTGTTACATGCTCAATATTTTTGATGACATTTAGCCTGTGAAGAAATAAGTTGAACTGCCTGTTTTTTGGGAGGGGTTTTGTGTTTTTTGTGAGGAGGGGGTGGTGTCAGTTTTGCAGTTCAGGTAGCTGTGAAGATGCGTAATTGATACGTATTCAGCAGCATGTAATTCCTTTAAAGGAAGCAGTTAGTTTTGTGAATATTCCTTCCTGGTGATCCTGTTACATGCCGTGTGTGTATGTTTGTGTGCAGCTGCTTTAATAACACTGCTAAACTTTGCTGTGCCAATCTCAGTCAACACATTTAATTTACGACAAAAAAAAAAGTGTTTCCACTTTCCATTTCCACTTGATTTGACATGAAGTCTGGGTGTGAAGGTGTGTTCACACCCAGATGTTCTGCACCGGCAAATTTAGGAGGACAGCATGTGACGTCTAACATCTGTGTGATGTGATCAGTGCAGTTTACTTACAGAGCATTTCCTTGCTTCTACAGCGCAAGATATAGAAGAACAAACTGTTTGCAACCATCGTGGCATCTGTTTTAATTTTGTTGGAATGAGATCATGATAAGCATTGAGCAATGAGAGGGTATTGCTTAATTGCTTTTAACTCTTTTTTTGGGAACAGTGTGGCTTCCACACATACCCACATTTTCAATTTGAAGGTCATTTTTCACTTGATTGAAGCTTCTATTGCCTATTTGGACTAGATGTTGTGCAGGTGTGTAGATCTGTCATCTCTGGATGACAAAGGCAAATAAAATGTACATTTTTTGGAGAACTGTGTCCTACATATTCTGCAATTTAAATATGTCCTTTTTTGCATTTTTTAAAATAAATATTTTGGGGTTTTTTGCATTCATTTAAACATCTGGTTAGTTTTAGCTACTTTTACAAATCAGAGACGGTGTGTTCGCTGACAGTCGGCTACTTTGACACACAGTACTCCTCGATGACTTCAAAACAGCTCGTTATTCAAGAATGATAACCATTCGTTCATGCGTCCAACACATGATGTCACGAGGCTTGCTTTGCAAATAGTGGACTATTAAATCTACCACTGAAAGTTCAGCCAGAATCTACCATTTTGTGAGTTCCAAATGTGACCTTGTAACATCGATTCGGCCTTGGCATCCAAGCGCTTCAGAGCTCGACTCTCTTAGGTGGGGAAGTGAAGACACTGAGCAGAACCAAACATTTAATGTCTGTCTTTCTTCAGACATCAAGTCTCTTCCACCACCAGTGACGCAGATTCATGAAACACTCTGAAATCCTCTGGTAAGCTGCCAACCAGCAAGTGTGTGTGTGTGTGTGTCTGTGTGTTCATGTCCACTCTAGATTACAAAGAACAATGCTCTTGCACCGCGTTGTATAAGCACTTTCAATTCTTCTAACTGCACATGAAAACAATTTTCCTGTCATGAAAACGTGTCAGAAAGTGCAGAGCCTGTAAAGTTTAATTCATGGCACAGTCTCATCCCGCTTGCATCAGGACACTGTTCATCCCACAGGGGATCGAGTCTTCCCTTTCATAAGCCTGGCTTGGACGCTAGTACAATATTTGTAGTGTATAAATTCACAAAGGATATTTGTGAATACAAGCAGGAAACTAGACTTAGATTTGGTGACTCCTTCATCAAATAATGATGGATCTGATTCTAATACTCTTCCACAGTCGTTCCTGCTCACGGCTAAATTTGAATTCACCGTAGTCGGTGTGATTGGATTTATAAGCTGTGACCGTTCCTAGTTCAGTCTCGCCGCAGCTGTAATGCAAAGCAGTATTGTATGTCTGTTCAGATTGTGGTTACGATTGGTCCTTTTTGTGTGCACCTCTTCAGATTTCCTTAAATGGAAGTTTTTCTTGACTACCGCAGACACAGAACCTTTGTATTATAGTAAAGGGTCATATCAAATACTTTGACTGAGCAAACACTGCAGTTGTAATTTGTCTGTGCTGTGTGTGCGTCTCAACCAATGGAAATTTAAAGTTGTAATATAAAACCAAGGCGTATGAAAAAAAAAAAAATGAAACGACCTTTTTGCATTTAGGGTAATAAGATTTTCATATGTATGTAGCAGAGCAGTGGTCCTGTGATGTGTTTTAAACCCTCTGGCCTCTGAAAGGAGCCTGGTTCATATTAAAGGAAACCATTGAGTCTATATTGTGATACTTTTATTTCCTTGCATTTTCTTTTCCATTCTCACCTATTGTCTCCGTGCTAACGGTTGTGAATTCCATGATGATGAAGTGATGCTATTGATTGATTTGCCAATTTAATTGAAGCATATCATAGCGCAGAATGAAGCACAACGCCATTTATGGGCATGTGTTTTGTGTAGCTTGACAGTAAGTCGTCATTCCTCGGGTCATTCTATGTCCGTTGGGCTTTTCGCTCGTCCTATGAGTTTTTTTGCTCACGATTCTTGCGTTTTAAACAACAAAGTTATAGGCACACAAACACATTTCTGATTTCTAGCTAGCAGCAGGTGGTTTTGCAAAGATTCAAGTAGCTTGAAGATGTTATCAGCAATGTCTGTTATCACACTTTTTAATAGCTCCTGTTGGCTTGTTTTAAATTTAAATATTGACAACAACAAAAAAAGATTGACATAATTTCATTAACATGAATTCATCCTAATCTTAAAATAGCTTCTTTTGGTCATTTAGCTTACGTGCTTTCATTGAACGTAACAATGCAGTGCTGTCTCGTGCAACACCGACCGTGGTTATTCAACTTTAAAATTTCATAAACAGAATGAGCAAGTGACCAATAGTGTAAACTAACCTCTTCTAAGGCTGGGGGCTACACAGTGGGGAAATGTTACACAGGTGCGTATGCAACAAGCATATACATGGTGTGCAGCATTGTGAAAAGGGATTTTCTGAATGTCTTGACACAATGCCACAACCTTGCAGGAGTGGATAGCCCAGAAAATTCAGCCCAACGTCAGATTGTGTAATCCTCAGAGAACCTTAAAAAATGACAACTTCAGCCTACATTTCAGGCTCTTCACTTAGCATGTTACATGTTAAAGTTCATGACAGCATGATTAGAAAAACACAGACCAAGTGTGCCTTGTTTGGAAAGGCTACCAGGAGAAACTACAAGACTTCTGGAACAATGTCCTTTGGACAGATTAAGCCATAATGCACAATGTAGTGTTTGGCAAAAACTAAACACAGCATATCAGCACAACCATACCAACTGTCAGGCACGCTGGTGGAGGGGTGATGATTTGGGCTCATTTTGCAGACCTGGGCACTTTACAATCACTGAGGCAACCATGAATTCCTCGATATAAGTATTCTAGACTCAAATGTGATGCCATCTCTCTGTGAGCTCAAGCTTAGCTGAATTGGGTTCCACAACAGGACAATAATCCAGGGCACAAGTGGTAAATCTACAACAGAATGATTTAAAGAGAAAAGAGTTGAGATGGACCTCAACTGGATTAAAATGCTGTGGTGGGATCTTAAGTGAGTTGTGCAAACCTCCTTGAACTGAAACAGCAAAGAAAAGTGGGTCAAATTGTTGGTGTGGAGGAATTTGATGAAGTCATATAGAAAGCAGTTACCTCAAATTATTGCAGATAAATGTGATGCTGAATCATGGGGTGTACAAAGTTTTTAAGAGGAGTGCATAGATTCCTGTGAAGACTTCATTTTTCACATGAGTGCTGCAAACAGTACAGTTTAATAGTATTACTACTACAAGCATATAGTTAATGATGAGCTCCTTGGTTTACAAATAACATGGATATGCTAAGAACTGCAGTTTGTGTCAGAGCAGATTAGAGGCTGATCGATTTATCAGCGGAACGACGTTATCAGCAAATATTCTCTATTTGTTTATCTATTTTTTATTTATTATGGCTCATAAATGCAAATGTAATGATTTATGGTATGACGATAACATCTTACGAGTGTTCATATTCTATAGTTTGTCCACCAGAGGGCACTCTGCAAAATTCCGTGTTGGCACCAACCTGCTGATCCAAGCAGAGTCGGCAGAACATAAATGAGTAAATGAAAAAGTACACAAAACAACTCTGCTTTTGTTTTTTTATGTCTGAAAAAACAGAAAATATCAGCGGAGATATTGAAATATCAGATATTTAAATCACCAAATATCTGTATTGGTCCTAAATATCTTGTATCTGTTAGGCAGAGCAGATACATATGTTGTCCATGAATTGCTTCTACTTCTTTGCTTGCATTTTTAGTCAGTTTAAAAAATATATACTTATTAAAAAACACCACAGTTCATATCTTTAGACTGCAATGTCCTATAGTCCAGCTTTAGCACCTGGTCAGTGGATACTATTACAATTAAAACTGATATTCAGTACCAAATGCTCTCTAAATTGTAACAAGGAATTAATCAAACTATTAAAAATTTTACAAAGCTGTTTGTCCTCAGTGAAAAACAACCACATTTAATCTGTCTCTGTCTGTAAAATAGCTGCCTCGTGTCTCATTTTGCTGATTTCTTGTTAAATATTCTTCTATGAAAGATTTCGTTTGGAGACAGAAAGTTAACCTAAGCTAAGGTTTCATATTTACTTTTCACATTTATGCTCTTCAAATACACAATCTGTTTAGGTCATGGGTGACCTTGCGTGTGCCTAAGCCTGTGCATGAGTACATATTGTGTGTGTGCTTGTGTGTGTGTTCTTCGTTCTCAGCAGTCCGTGTCCCAAGAGCTACTTATTGTAATACCGTATCACACTCATCCTGCCATCAATCTCTTTACCTAACACATACATGGCCTCCCCAACACACACACACACACTGTGCCCAACGAGAGAGTGCGATCCTGCAGTGGTATTAAGATTGTGTAAGAGAGAGAGCAGGAAGGGGTTAAAATGTCTATAACATTTAGGGAAGGCAGGGACTGTGCTGGCTCTTCTCCCGCCCCTTTTCTCAGCTCTGACCTCACTCTGAAACTTGCTCCCCTTTAAGTCTAATGCATACACACACACACACACACACTCAGACACACAAACACCACACACACACACACACACACAAGACACTTGTTACACACACACACACACACACACACACACACACACACACACACACACACACACACCTAGAGACACTTGTTGAGTCACATGCCTGCATACACACTTGTTCAGCAGTGCACACGCTCACCAACACACACATTTACACAACCAGCTTGTACAGCTCTGTGCACATTCTGTGGCACGTCTGAACAAAAAGTACACACACACACGCACACGCAGATGACAGGACTACTGTGACAGACTGGAGCAGGAGAGCAAGTTTGTCCAGGGAAAGGAAATAAGTCTGTTTGTTCGGTGATTAAAGGTGTAGCAGCCAAAGGGGGTAGGAGGAAGCACAGGGAGAGAAACAGAAGACGAGTGTGTGAGAGAGAGAGCAGACAGACAGAAAGGGAGAGGGGGAAGAGGGCAACAGTGTTGCGTTACATTTAGACCCAGAGCAAAGACAAGATGTACATGGGGGACCGATTAATGGAGCTCTGCTGAGAGTGATGAAAAGCTTTTTCTACAGCCTGCAAGGCAGACAGACGTGCAGCTGGGAGAGTGCAGCCTGGAGGAATTCAGGTGATCAGGACAGATTACACTCAAAAATTTATACGTATCATCCCAGAGAAAGCAAATCTTCACCAGAATACAGGAGCGACAGCTTCGCCCGGGGCGGCAGATTCCATCGTGCCATTCATCCTGGCACTCCTCTGGAGCCGCTGGTCATAGTGCTGGTGTCCACTCCTGCCAGAGGTAATGCCACCTCCCGGGAAGCCGTGGAGAGCTGGACAGCCTGATCGAGCGAGACAGACGAGGAAGCGGGACGGACTTTACAGAGATGAGAGCGGCCACAAGCTGAGGAGAACCAAGAGAGGGAGACAAGCGGAGTCGCCAAGAAGAGGAGGGTGAGGACGAGTTACAGAGAGTAGGCTAAAGAAAAGATGAGTGTGCCAACGAACTGTGGGTTCTTTTACTCTGTGGAACGGAGTATCACAGTGCGGAGTGGGAACATATGGGGATCACCGTGTGCTGTCAACAGGCCTATTGACATCATGCAGAAACGCAGGCGGTAATTAAGAGCTATGTTATTTACTCTCGGTGCTTTTGTCTTCCTTTTTTTTCATGTCTTCTTTCATCTCCTAAACACACAGACATACACAGCAAACGTGTCATTATGCAGATGTGCATGAAGTTGTGGAGCATGGGTCTACTGGTAAAACTGGCTTTTATTGAAACCAAAGTTTATTTCCAAGTACCTAAAACACTGCATCGCTCGTAGGGTATCACTGTCTATTTTTTTCTTTTAGATCCTTATAGTTCAAACAGGAACATACAGGAGTGACTCTAATGGGATTAAAAAACAAACCTCTTTTTTTGTACTGTATATCTGAATATGGAAGTGTTTAGACTTCAAACTATTTTTATCAGCTGCAATATTCACAAAAACATTTTTTCTTTATCAGTTGTTTTGGTCCAAATCAGCATTTCCTTAAATATATATATTGTTTTAATCACATTTCCTCTTCAGCCACTTTCAGGCACTGTTCCAGATGAGAACAGTGCCCGCTGTCGTGTCTTTTTTTTCATTATGAAGACATCTTGCAGCTTTCAACAAGAGTCAAACTAAGAGAGGGGAAAGGGCGTGTGAAAGTATTAGCTTTTGGATCATTTGAATATTGCAGTATATCCTGGTTGGGGGGGGGAAAAAAACAAAAATTCTGGTTGCTGTCCAGATATTTTTTAAATTCATAATTACCACCGTGGCTTATCCAAGAAGGTTTTATAATGTGTTAGGCAGAAAGCAGTACACAAGTCCAACTGTAATTTCAAATGTGTGTGAGAGATTTAATGCAGACTATACAGTGATGGAGTAGTGAAGTGGAGCAATTATGTAACAGGTTTAATACCTTTACAACAAAAATGGTAAAATCGGAGAAAACACATCCACACACTCTTCATCATTTGGATTTCACTGCTTTACCGAATACCTGCTGCCCTTCAGAGATGCAGATTTTACATGGTGGCTTACTTAATTCATGATTTTTGCTGCTGTAGCAGTGAGCCGGCCTGTTTCTGTTACACATTAACAAAGTTTTCATGTGAAGGAAAACGTCAGGATGTTTTTTCTGTGTGTCTCGCACATCAGTTTAAGAAATCCTGTTTCGTAACGCAATACTTTTTTCTCATTAAAGCTTATCTATCTGACATGCAGCTTGAATGCTGCTGTCCTTCTCATAGGAAAAATTCCTGCAGAACTTTTGTAATTTCACACATAATCCTCAGTGCCAGCAGGGAGGCTCTGAAGGAGGACTCGGAGATAAAGCCGTGTTTACATTACTGTCCTCTGTCCTGTTTCTCAGGCTGGGTCTTTGTTTATCAGATGTAACGCAGAACATTTGTGAGCAGTGGGGCTTTTAAAGGCCAGTTGCCCCATATGATTTCATTGCTCTTGGGGGCCCTTGCCAGGAAAAGCAACTGACTTCTACTCTTAAACAAGCAAAATTACCTAAAAATGTCAAACTGTGGAGACACTGGACGTTTGCTCATTACGTTGCTGCTCGAATTACTTCCACCCGTGGATCTAAAAAGGTCAGAGCTTTACGAGCAGCCGTCTTTGCTGGAGTAGATCTGTAAATGTGCTCAAAGACGGGAATCAGAAACCGGGAGGTAGAGATCTTTATTTGGATTGAGTTATTTTATCTGGGAGGTTGTGCCGGTGATGCTGATGGAAGAACTGACTCTTGCTGGAGCCCGAGTTCCAATAAATGGCCTGTTTTCTTTCAGTAATTTGTTACAGGAAGTCCAAGCAGATTAGAAACACATGAGATTATCAGAGACAGCCTTATGAAGCATATGCATTTATTTTATAATCGGTAGTATAAACCATTTTTATGCTCTTTATATCTTTTTTCATACCTCCCCTCTTTTTTTTATCCTCCCTTTTGTTATTTCTTAGCCAGTCCACATAAAGTAGATCACAGCTGATATCTATGGAGCCAGTGCAGACACTCTGATGTCAGCCTCGGCTCCTTTTGTCTATAAAATATAGTCATGCATGAGTAGATCCCCACATAGGCATGAGATGAACTGACAAATTAAACCTGCATGGGGAGGAAGGATATAAATCTGCAGCGTTTGACATCAGACACCAAACTTAGAGCGTCTCATGTGGCCACAGTGCGTGATTTAAAGGCCAATTATCTCACTTAACTGCAGAAGAAAACATGAAAGTAGGCCTTCGATTTAGATGGATATGTGCTGAGGTTATGCATGTTTTTACATGTCTGTGAGCGCAGCAGATAGAAGGGTTGGTGCTTTTATGCATGCCATGCTATTTTCTTTAAGTTGGTGGGTGAGTGCTGACGATATTTTTGCGTCCGGTGGTGGTTACTGGTTTCTCCTTTCAACTGTTTTAAACTTTGCTGAAACGTGGATAGAGAAATTCCCACGCAATTCATGGGACAGTCGCAGCTCATCGGCGTGTAAAGCTTTTTTAATTTGAATGTTGTGGAAGTAATATTCGCCTTAAGGTATTAAAATAGCCTGTTAGGCACATCTAATTTAATTATATTTGCTTCTATTTTGCTGAGAACAGCATGATTTTGGAGAGGGGGCCACAATAGCTGTAATGGTTAGCACCAACACCTCACATCAAGAAGGTCCTGTGTTTGAATCCGCCTGGCTGGCTTCCTCCCACGGTCCAGAACTTCCATGTTAGCTTAACTGGTGATTCCAAAGTGGCTGTAGGTGTGAGTGGTTGTCTGTCCCTCTTTGTTAGCCCTGCAACAGATCGACGACATGTCCAGAGAGTACTGCGCCTCTTGCTCTGTGATAGCTGAGATAGGCTCCAGCCCCACGCTGACCCTGAGTTGAAGTGGAAAAAGATGGAAGAATTGGGTGGATTTATAAAAATAATAAGACCAAATATAAAAACTGGCAGACAAAGACAGCAACAAACTATTTTAATAATACAGAATTTCATCTTCAACCTTTCAGCATGCTGGGGCCCAGCTGGGAGCTTCACTTTTACTCCCTAGTCAAACTTAAAGCCAAACAGTTTTGGAGCTCGCATGCAAGTCAAGCTATAGTAAAAATAAATGCAACACTGTGGTAACTGTAGTTGCATTGTATGGCATGGTAACAATATTTCTGAGTCGGCAAAAGTGGTTTGACTTCATCCCTTATTATGGAAAAATAGATGATGGTGGTAATTCTATTGCAGTGGGTCACAGTTTGTACATTTTTACATTCATGGTGATCTCAGGGTGAATCCCTCACAGCAAACTTTAAAAGCAAACTTTTAAACTGGCCAGCGGTAATACCTGCAAAGTTAATCGTCCTCAGCAGGACGTTTATGGCTCTTTTTCTTTGTACCTCTCGTGGGTAAAAGGTTTACGTTGTTATTTTCTGCATAACAAATCACAGAGCCCGCTCTTGTTGTCGGGTCGAAAATTAAAAGCTGGGTGATTAGCTCCATCGATTCGAGCCGTTTCTCTTCTCCCCCTCTCTCGAGCCCATTTGCAGGCAGCTGTGTGTCCACAGGCTGTTGATCTAGTTTACCTCAGCCGTGTCAGCAGAGGGCTGCGCGCAAAATTAACAGTGACACGGAATATCATGCAGGTTTGACAGTGATGGAAGGGATGGAAAAATCCTAAAGATTATTTCTAAATAAACCACTGATGGCAAATACAAGTGTGGGCTTTGTTAGGTGTTTGGGAGTTATGCTCAGGGTAATTTAATATAAATTAAGTGCGTTACAATGCTGACAGTTTTGGCAGTAAAGCTGAGCTTTAGACGTGCGTTTTTAGAAACCCAACACTCTCCCCTGTCAGTTCATCCTGGGAGGAGAGGAGGAGGAAAGAGAAATCTCCATCTGCCTAATTTATCAACGTCTCTAAGTGTGAATGTTGGATCCACTCTAACGCTTTAGATGCCAACTCCTGTTAAGTAGTTTCTAGATAGATGTTTCTTGTTACTGCTTCATTTACGTGCACAAACTCTTGTCTTTGAGATAATCGCACAACACTTGTGCCGGGGTCAAATATTATCTGACTTTGCCAGGTCACTGCGGGCTTGATAAATGAATCCAAGCTTTCAGTCGCCGCGCTCATTTGCAGAAGTGATTAACTCATCTTGTGCCCGCTACGCTTCATAACTCTCACAGGTCCTGGCGAAGTAGAGGAGGTTTCTCAGCCAAAAGCCACTTTGTCGTAATAAATGTCTCCTGAAAGTCTTTCCAAAGCATTTCTTAATTCATCAACGCTTCCTAGTGATGGTGTGGCCCACGGGGGAGTGAAGCGACATGGACCATCTGTCTCAGACGGAGGCAGCAGGTCCGCTGATGGGTTGCAGGCCCGAGGCGCACAGACGAGCATGGCTGTGAAACCGCTCTCTTACCTGTGTTTTTAAATGGGCACGTGAGTTGCAGACTACTTCGTTTCAGTAGCCGGTGATGACCTCACAGGAAGATTCATCATGCAAAGGTTACTTATATTTAAAGATGTGGCCTGTATGTGTCTTGGCAGCCGGGGATCAGTCCGCCAGGGCTAGATTATATCTCTCGGCTGGCCTGGGAACGCCTTGGTGTTCTCCTGGTTAAGCTAGAGGAGGTGGCTGGGGAGAGGGAGGTCTGGGCTTCTCTGCTTAGGCTGCTCCCCCCACGGCCGGCCCCGGATAAAGCGGATGAAGATGGATGGGTGGATGGATGGATGGATGGCCTGTATGTGCACTTCAGTTTGTTACAAAGCATGAAAACCACACAGGGTTCTGAAATTGTGTCATTTTCTTCATAAAGAGGAATCAGGTTGCTTGATACAGGCATGAAAATGTGGGCAATACATTAGTATGTAGCCCACTGACTTGTGTTGAATAAATTATTTTTATTGGAAAAGAAGAAGCGTAAAGTTTTTTGTCTTTACTGTCTTGTCTATTTTATTTACAGCTTATAATTATACCCAAAGTGCTTTAGAGACAGGAACATTTACATTCCAGGTCTCCAAAAAAACACCTTCAAAATACACAAAAAACTGAGAGGTGTATTTTGTTGTGTTTTTTTTTTTTCTTTTTTCTTTTCGCCTGTCCCATTTGGTTCTTTAGCCATCAGAATTGTTGTCTGAAGACCAACAAGGATACCCAATGGATTTACTTTGCCAAATGGATCATCGTGGCATTGCTGTATTGGTCCATTTGATCGACCTTTGTTTTTATTATTTATTATATTTTATTTTCAGATGTTACAGACGGGACAGACATGAGTGAGGGATAGGAAAGGGAGAAAGAAAGAGGAAGGAAAAGAAAAACAGAAGGGGAGAGGGACAGTGAGAAAGGGGGGGAGAAAAAAAATCTCCTGGATCACCTGTTGAGAAAAGAAGAATAGAAAACAAGCAAAAAAAACCCCCAAAGCAACATACTAAACACAACGCCATCGCATTAATCTAGCTAAGTGTAAACAGCAGTAAATACTAAATATTCAATGTTGTTGTGCAGCACGCAGGACAGACAGCGCACAATGTGCTTTGAAGTAGCAGCCAAGAAAGGTGTAATTTAAGTCTACGAGCAGTGAACACCCGTGTGCATACCTATTTTGTTGTGTTAACAAACTGAGTGATTTGTTGGTTATTAAAATACGTTCAGAATTTACAAACTAATGATGATATTTTTAAGTACCTTATTTTTATATTTTTATCCAGAAGTCTGCTGACACTGCAGAGACCGTGGATGCACATCCATGCAGCCCTGTACTGATTGTGTGGCTTGTAGGCCTCTCCGGGCCTCTCTGTCTAACAATTACGCGACCAGGTTAGGTCCTTCCGGGTAAACGAGTCCCCTACAGTCTTTTGCAAACCTTAGGCTGGATCTTCTTTCCTCCTTTCTTGTTTGTGCAACTCCAGACCTGCCCCCTGCATTTCACCCCGGCTGCCATTTTCAGTTTGTAGGTCGCTTGATGTCATCCTACATTTGTGACATTCGACATTCAAATGAGCTGTGAGTCGTCCCTGACGGTTGTTTTCACCCTCCTCTGGTCTGAGGTTTGTTGTTAGCAATATTGCTTGTTGTTGTTGTTTTAATGAATCATTTTAATGTGGAAACAATTACGTCTATGAGTAAAGCTGGAATTTAACCCTTTGTTGCCTCACTTAAAACTGTTTGTTTCCAATGCTTGGCTTGATTAATAGTATTTTTTCCTTTTGAGGTGCTCCTATCACTGGTCTTTGCTGTCAAGTTTGTTATTTAGAGGAGCGATGGCCACAGCAGTGGTTTTTAGACTTTTCCTCATTAAATGAAATTTGGTTGAAGTTAGATTAGAGATTAGATAAAACTTTATTAATCCCTCGGGTGGGTTCCTCTGGGAAATTCGGTTTCCAAATAGCACAGCACCGACAGAAGTTACAGAATGTGTGCAGAATACCATATATACACATATATAAATACAGAGACATATATAAATAAAGAGTATACAAAAGGGATAAATGGAATAAATAGGAATAAGATTACAAGGGAATTGCACATTTCAAGTATTGAAGTCTATTGCAATGTTGGATATTAACAAAAAGTATTGCACTACAGCTTAGTTGTTCCCCCCTCCTTTGTCCTCCTGTTTCCCCTCCCTCTCCCCTCCAGAGAGGAGTTAAACAGTTTGATGGCGTGTGGGACAAAGGAGTTTTTAAGTCTGTTAGTTCTTGTCTTTGGGAGAAGCAACCTGTCACTGAACAGACTCCTCTGGTTGTTTATGGCCGTGTGCAGAGGATGCCCAGCATTGTCCATAATGTCCAGCAATTTTAGTGTCCTTTTCTCTGCCACTGTCACCAGAGTGTCCAGCTTCATGCCGACCACAGAGCCAGCCTTCCTGATCAGTTTTTCCAGCCTGGATGAGTCCTTCTTTGCTGTGCTGCTCCCCCAGCACACCACAGCATAGAAAAGTACTCCAGCAACCACTGACTGGTAAAACATCCTCAGGAGCTTCCTGCAGATGTTAAAAGACCTCAGCCTCCTGAGGAAGTGCAGTCAGCTTTGGGCTTTTTTATACAGGTGCTCTGTGTTGCATGACCAGTCCAGTTTGTTGTCCACCCACAGCCCGAGGTACTTGTACTTGTTGACCACCTCTACCTCCTCTTCCACCTCAAGTTAATACCATGAGGTGGACTTGCATTGAAGTGGCTTTTAACTGCATGGAAATACTGATTTATTTATTATTTAAAATCAGGAGTTGAAGTTAGAGGTTTTCCCATGCAAGGAGTCCTTTATGTATGTGTATGACCCACTGTTCACTTGCAATTTAAGCAACAGTTCGCAGTGAAATAGAGGTCAGCTACATATCTATCTTTTGCCAGCAAGATATCCACACATCATTCTACAGCTTGTCGCTCTAACAGCGAGTTTCTCTTTCAGGGTTCATTCAAGGAAAGGCAAAGAGGAACATTTGAAGAAAATGGAATGTGTTTGCAGTGACAGATTCCTTATGCAAGTTCAATTTCATAGATTAGGCACAAAATATGCAAATAAAAATATCTGGGCAATTTGGCTGCACTGAAATTGTTGGAATTCTTGCAGCTGATAGCGCTTGTGTAAGTGTAACTTAAAACCATATGTTGGAAAAACGAGTATTTCCTTCTTCCACAGCACCTCTGATTGTGACATCTCACCACTGCCTACACTGTATCAGCTAACTGATGACTGACAGCAAGATTGTCCTCGGCAGTCATTTCACATTGTAAACGGTATCAGAGCTCCACATCTAGACTTTATGTTGTTTTTCAAAGGAAGAAAAAAATTGGGGGAAGACAGCTGGGTGACTGAAGCCATCAGAGGGAAAGTCCTGAGGAACCTGCAGTGTTTTACCTCTGACACTCATTTTCTCTAAGTTAAATAAATGCTGTTTGACAAATGTAATGTAATACTGCATGAGTGTGATATATGTATAAATCCTGTTAGTTATTCACCTTGACCGTAGTGAGGAGGGAATCCATCCTTCCAGACTTTGCACACAGTCATTTCCGAGCAATCAGTACTGGACCAGAAAATAAGGTTGCAGCTAAGTGAGTTATGATACTAGATAGACTACTAGATAGTCACCTTCCAAAAATTTTTCCTTGCCTGCAAGAACTGTTCAGATTTTCCTTACAGACATAACAAGAATAATCTAAAAACATCCTAACTATTTACTTACCGATACTGACTTCCAAACCCTTTTGTTGCTTGAAATTAGCTGATGGTAATTGTTAATTTTAGTGTTAACAGATATATTCCTCTATAGGACTATCTAGGATTGCCTCTTTAGAAATCATGCATTGTTTTAGGTTAATAGTTAATCACATTAAACGTGAAGTCTTCCTTAACTAGAATAGTAACTTCTTACAGTATGTCTGTACAAAAGCTTTTACGTCATCTAGGAAATTGTAAGTTTACCTCTTCTAAGCCAAATGTTAGTTATTCAGCAGGTAATAATCTAAGTATAGGTTGGGTCTTCATTTTTTAAGGCAATTATAAGATAAGGCAAATGATTCTGAGTCCCTGTCTTTGTTGTGTGTCTTCTACATTGGATTACACACTTTTAAAACCAGTTTTTACTGGTTCACTTCATTCTGAACAGTGGTTAGACATCTGTATTACCAATGCACAATGTCTATAATTAGCTCTCCTCTGTCACTCAGAGGCTGACCTGCTGGGCCTGTTTTTGTTGGCTGTAAAGTGTGAAAATAGCTAAAAGGTTATTGTTTGTGTTGCTATTCACAACTACTTTCTTAAGCAGTCACAGCTGCAGTCCGGTTTATGTCTGTGCTGCTTTGCTGTATGGTTTTAGAAAGATCTACAGTGTATATAGCAAAACTGCTCTGTGTGTGTGTTTTAGGAGGATTTAGGAGGATTATTCAGGAACAACATTCTTACATATTTAGCTTATTCAGCTAAATGCTAATTTGGCTTTTTGAGAAATACACGTTTGCTTTGTTGTTGAACGTTAGCTCAGAAGCTAACTTTGCTTTGTGTAAGGGGCACAAAATCTACTTATAAGCTCCTGTAAAACTCACTAATAAACATGTCCTATTAACTAAAACATGAGTCCAGCACAGAGCCTCGAATGAGATTAAATGCTCGTTTTGTTTGTTTTCATGCTAAGCTAAGTTTAGCTAGGCTAATTGTCAGAAGGCTGTTCCCTTTTTGGGTTAATGGTCCACAAGTCAGTTGTCAGTGACATGACAGACAAGACAACCGATAAGTTTCTTTCCTTAAATCTGTTGTGAGTGCCTTTATTACACATTCATGTGAAATGAGGAACATTTGATCCTCTGTGAAACAACACACGCTTTTTTCAGTCAATATCAAAATCTCAATAGATTTAGTGTTCTCCTGTAGAAAATGTACCCATAGCCTCAGAAGCTTATTTTGGGCCAACTGAGATATAAATAACTTACTTCCTGTAGGTTTTTTGCATAATTTGTCAGACCTGTGTCTGATATTTATTTCACCACTCTTTCATGCAACATTCATTTAGTGATCTGACAAATCAAAAAGTTTTTCTTTGTTTGTTTTTTCTGTTTGAAATCCACATTTCGCAGCATTTAAGTCCAGTCCTCTCCATGACCCCCTTTTCTTTTTGAGCCATTGGTGGATTTTCTTGGATGCTTAGAATTTTTTATCATCTTCAATTCAAGGCAAATGTCCTTGCATGATGTTCAAACACACTACTTTAACTGCGCCATATTCCAGAGCATGGTTGAGAAGGTAAATTGATAAGATGTACTCATGGAAAAAGGAAACATTTTCCATGAGACGTGTTGTTTTACCATACTTCATTTAAGCCACCCACAGTGTATAACATAATCAGATTTATAAAATAATCATGACATTGCTTTTAGAAAATATTTAGAAGATGCAAGAAACCAATGAAAATATAAGTGTACTTTCAGAGATGGATTGCAGCTGGTGCTCTGGGAAAAAGATAAGGCAATTGTGAATTAATCTAGCTACACTGTCGACATGTAAACACATACCACCTCCATCGGGTTTCTTCACGGCCAGATTCAGTAACGTGATGTTACAGAATAGAAGAAGAAGACGCGCAAGACAAACAACAGGGTGGTCCTGGCTGTGTGTGTGAAGGGCCACACAAAACCAACATTTATCCCAGAGCACAAACTGATGACTTTGTGCTCTGGGATAAATAGAGCTGATTCACCTCTGGGTCTGAGTATGAATCAAAATCACCTCTGGGTGATTTTGATTCATACTCAAAATCACCTCTGTGGATTTCTACTGTGACCACTTTTACCACATCTGTTCTCCCTTTGTTCCCATTGTTCTGTGTGCTGAGCTACAGCGTGTGGACTCTTAGTTGCTGGTGTGAACTTTGTGGTCTCACTCAAGCCGGGCGGAGAATGTCTCTCGTGCCTCTTGTGCTGTAATAATTTCACAGCATTGTTGCTTTTGTTTCACACTGACACATTGTCGCATACTAGAAATCATTTCAGATTATCTCCCAAGTTTTACAAAAGCACGATTTTCTCTTGCATGAAGCGAATGCTCTGTGCATCAGTTTAAACAGCGTTTGAATAAACGTCCCAGTTCGTCGCGCAGCTCGGCTTTGGTGCAACTAATTCTACCTCTGGCTGTGTCACAGCAAAGGCCTGGGAGTGATGAATGAAGGTTCAGATGACAGCTTGCCCTGGTTTACAGGCCTATCTCGCCCTTGCTTTCTCCCTCTCTCGCTCGCCGTTGCTCCTGTATTTTAATGCTCCCCAGATGGGATTGACGTTGCCATGACAGGCGGTGACGCAGGCGGGGTGTCAAGTATCAGGGCCACTGACAGGTTGCCATCAATCACACTTTTTACCAGCCAACCACTTAAATAACAAACATGGTAACACCTCTCTCTTTACACCTTTTTCTTTTTTTTTTTTAAACTAAAAGTCTTTGCCTTGTCCAGGAATGCTGGCTCTAATTGGTCTTTAGACAAGAGAAGTAATTAAGTGTGTGAGTGCATGTGCATTCATGTCCACCTTTGAAGCTTGGTGTGCGAATGCAGATGCCAAATTAGGATGGTTCTATTTAACCATATCCAATCTCCAACAGGTGGCACATTACGCATTTCAGCTGGCTTTTTAGCTTTTATATGAGATTTTATTTTCACCGTCTCTGCACGTAGAAAAACTTTTCAGTCAGGGTTTTTTTTTTTACAGCGTGGCAATAATTAAGAACAAAAGTAGCTCGGGTTTTTGTTCAGTGATTAATTTGATTTATCTGCAGAAAACTTCGTCTCTACCTCATTATTTTACAATGCATACAATGTGCAAGTTCAAAGACTCACCCCAAAATCGTCAGAATGCATGTTTTGTCTGTGCTAAAGCTACAACGATACAAATATCTGAATAATAAATTATTAAATGAATAACATGCCGTAGTTTTCTCTGTTCAGACATGAACATTGACTGGCTGTAGCAGTTTCACTAAGGCCCAGCAGAGGGACTCTGTCCTCAGAGAGAATGAATAGATTATTTTAATTCGGCAGGAAGAACCTAAAATACACGTTAGCTATCACTCATCACCAGTTTTATCGGGACTATAATTAACACCTTCCCACACTAACAGGGATATTTTTTAAAAATCCCTTTTTTTTATTCTTGGAGCAGAGAAGAGTGGAGAGTGGGAAGGGTGCCGGAGAAGGAGGAGAGGTGGGCAGGCGGGTGGGTGGGTGCCAGTTGTGAAAAACAAAAAGACAATGGAGGAGTCATTTTTGAAGACCAACCAGCCACAGAGCTTCTGTGGGAGCTTCCTGTTCAGACGATGCGCACACTGAGCTTGAACCTTGACCTTTGACCTCTTAGGACTACAGAATGCCTCAGCTGACAGAGTTAATGCACATTTTGTTAACTGTATAGTTAAAGATTGTGCACATTGGAGGTGTGCAGAAAATACTGGAATATTCTGGTTGCACTGTTCTTACTGTGAAACGACATTACGGGAAAAACTGTAAACTGCTTTTTTCATTTTTTCTGAATATAGAATATCGCAATTCAGCTGTTTAGAAAATTATAAACTCCATAACTCACAACTTAACAGCCTCAACAACAACTATTTTTTTCAAAAATAGCATGTGTTTTTGAGTTATTGTTTTACTTTATCACCTATTTAGATCTCCATCGCTTGTTTCCATGGTAACAGCTACTTCCCCCCCCCCCTTTTTTTTTCTTTTTTGCCACATAAATTAAAGGATTTGTTATAAAACTGTATGAACCACAACTAGAAGATTGTGATTTCACAATGCAAAAATACTACGTGTTTTGTCTGCTGGGGTGCTGGAGTACTAGGTGAGCAGTGAAGTGTCACGAGTGAGTCAGGATTCCCTTTCCTGCACTGGGCTCACAACAGCTCAGCGAGAGATAAAGAGAAAAAAACTGGAAGCGAAAAAAAAAAAAAGCAGTGGGGGAATGGCGTAGGCGGTATTTTGATCCGCGGTCTAATTTTAGCTCGGTATCAGCTTCAAATAGAAACTCCTCCATAAATATTCATGAATGGAGGGAAGAATCTGCTGCTCTGTGAGGCGGAGATGACAAACAGAGAGCGAAAGAGAGAGAGGAGGGCTCTGAATTCTACCTGAAGGTTATTTTTAGCTGCAGTGTTGCCTTTCTGGATTCACATGCGAACGGAGGTTAAATTTAGCTGCACAGACAGAGACGTGTGGAAATACAAACAGATTCATAATCAGAGCACGCGAGGAAGCAGCATTAATACAGAGATACGATGAGAGAGATGGGTTAAACTGGAAACATGAAAAGGTGAGGAGAGCGTGACCATCTCCTCACCTCAGTAATTTGAGATTAAAATACACACATTGTAGGCGTACATCATTGGGACTCATTGTTTGTATTATTTACACATAAAATTATGATTTTTTTTTACCCCTTGCACACACATCCTGTCTGTCATTCGTGCACGCTCACTCTAGCAGCCACGCTGGCACAGTCCCACTGTACTGTGTCTGACATTTTAGTCACTCGCACTTTCTTCTGTGATGCAGTCAGTGTGTCTGAATCTGTCACATGGAAATCAGCTTCTGCTGTTATGTAATAGCCAGTAACACACCAACGTCTTGGGGGGGAGAGTACTGCAGAACGCAGCAAGAGAGGAATGAATGCAGTGTTTTCATGCAACTGTAAAGGCTGGATTGTAGCAGCACAACTCTGCAAATGCCAAAGTTGGTCAATCGCTCATGGATTGGAGTAAAAGGTAGTCATTCATGGAGCCAGCAGATAGTTGTGGTTTTGCTCAGGTTGTGTCAAATGTCAAAAACTGTTGACCATGTGAAAAACACATTATTACTCCCCACCTTCTATACTGTGCACTCACTGACCTCCGACTTTGTTAGCTACACCTCTTCAACTGTTTGTTAATGGAAACATCTGCCAGTTGAATGGCAACAACTTGGTGCAGGTAGGCGTGTAGCCATGGTCACTTTGAAGTCGAACATTTAAACCGAGCATCAACTGCTGTATGCAACACAGTGTACAGTGAGTATATATGCGACATGGCAGTTGTTAACGTCTTTCAATGTGTGCATTTTGTTACACTCTAGACCCCACACAGCTGCACAAGAATCTGATTTTGTGGTAATTGTATCACTGACATTTTGGGTTTGTGTGTTATTATTCTCTAACACTTTGGAACCCATACCTACGCCATGAGATTTTTATTTTGAAATATTGGTTTCCCCGTTCTGTTTATTTGAAAGGGATCAAGTGTGTCTCAGCATCTGCCCTTGCAAAATCCTTCATGTTCTGCTAATGGTTGTTTTACTAAAGTGTGGATTTCTATTCTGGAGCTCCTCACGCTGTTTAGCAAAAGGAGATGCGTTGCCAAACGGAGCTGCTGGCCGAAAGTCTCCAAGGCTCAGAGCAACGCTGTGGGAAAGTAGAAATGTAGATCACAGGAGAAACATGCCTAGACTGTGAAGAAGGACCTTGCCGTGCCTTCGTTTGTTGTTTTCCTCTGTAGTCAGACGGTGTTTTTCAGGAGGAACTCCTCTTCACCTGACGCTGTGCTATTTTTAGACTCGCCTCTCTCGTGTAACCCACGTCAGTACTGTGCTGCTATTTTTATCTCTGCTGTTCGCTCACAGTCGGGATTCATCTGTATGTACACGCGCGCACGCGGACACATACACATACTTGTATCACGAGAGCATCACATTATCTAAACACATTTCATGCCTTTACTGTTTCTCTGCATGATGATTGTGTAGCTGTGGAGTTCAAGTACGTCCAGGCTGGTTGCCTGACAGCCTCAGGTTTCGCTTGATTCGCTGTTTCAAATGCTATACTATCTTTTAATGTTAAATATATTAATAATGAAAAATGGGTCCATCCTGCCAATCAGCTGCTCTTTTTTGGATCACTCTAATAACACACTTAATGGATTTTAGCGGTTAGTTATCCTATTTATAAATCAGCTATAGCATTGCATGCAGCCACCAGTGCTGAGAGCTATTCTTCCTCTTTGGATCTCATCACCTCCTCATTTTGGTCTCAGTCTGACTTGGATGTGTTTTCTTATCCACCATTGTTGCTCGGCTTGAATTGTGGTGCTGATTTTAGCTTACTTCCTGAGCTGTGAGCTGAGCTCATATATATCACAATGTCTTATCCTTTTTTTGTCACCCTTCTAAATTTGAATTTTGAGGGTTTTTTTACTTCTATGTTACACTATTTCCTTTTCAAGAAAGGACAATATCAGATTGAAAGCTTGTGTGATAGAAGTCTTTATAAGGTCTGTAGCGATGTTTTAGGTATGAATATTCCATCTTTTAGTAACTGTGTCCATGTTATTGGCACCAGAGGAGCAGCAGTCTGGTTAACTTGTAACTGGAATTTTGTAAAAAGTTTGTCTGTCAGTTTGGTCTGAAGGGAAATGCTTATTCCCACATTTATTCTCCCTTATTCTTTTTATTTTATGGCTGTTGCATTTATACTGCCTGCAGCTCTTAATGGAGCTTGTTTTCTCACCTCAGTGCATGCTGACCCACTTGACCAGCCACTCGGTGTATTTCCAATAACGCTGTTGACAGCTGGTTTTCGGTTGCTCCTGTCTGATGCTGCAAACAGTCACAAAGTGCTGAACTGTATTTGTGTGACAGACTCAGGGATATATTCATACACACCAGCTATTGTACACATAAATGCACACATTGCAGATATTCTGTGGGAGATATTTTATGGCACTGTGTGTCTAAGAATGGAAAAACAAGCTTTCCAGGAAGCATGGACAGTTTCTTCTATTTCCTTTCCTGATCAAATCTACAAGCTGGTAAATTCCTAAATAGCCTCTTAAGCCATCTAACCTTAATAAATTCTCTTTGCATTTATGTCTTCTTAGTTTTGATGTGGAGAATGGATTGTCTGTGGGACGCAGCCCACTGGACCCTCAGGCCAGCCCTAACTCCGGTCTGGCCCGACCGACCAATTTCCCTCACAGCCAGCGGAGGGAATCTTTCCTCTACCGCTCTGACTCCGACTTTGACCTTTCACCCAAAGGTCCCTCCAGAAACTCCTCCACTGCCAGTGACCTGTAAGTCCACCAGTTGAAACTGTTAATCCTCTGTCTCTATGTATTGAGAGGGGCCTAAAACAAACCCTTTGGATAAATCCAATGCCCCGCCTAGGAATCTTGTTGCTTTACATGTAGTAATCTGTTGATATCAAGTTCTCTAAAAGTAAAAAAGAGCTTTTTACATCTGAAAAACACGGGTAAAAGTTTTCAAAGTATCAACAGCCATTCCTGATGCTGTGCTTTTTATCCTAAAGGAATACCACTAGGATCACATGGATCATATTTGCATTTCTGCTTTTCTGTTCTTCTCTATCTGTTTGAGCTCAGAGGTTTCCGGGCTGGAGAAGCAGTTTTGTGCCTCGATTTACATGCTGGCTCCCTTACCTGTTTGCAGTTTGAGTTCTGAAGCCAAATTGTCACGCAGTTTAACTTTTTTACTTGTTTTTCATAGGGTGAGGAGGACTGTTAAGAAAGGTCCACCTTGAGAAGACTGAGCTTTCTCAAATACTTTATTAGGACATGCTATGTATTGCTTGCAGCTGTTTTCCCATCACAAAGTGCTTGAATGTCAAATCTATTCCACTGGGATTCTAAAGAAAGGAATATTTTGTTTGTTTTTCTGTGTGTCTCAGTTACATCCCCAAGCAAGACATTATAGATTTCATGCTATCTAAAAAAAAAGAAAGAAAGAAAGAAAACCTTCAGTTTTGTAATTGAAGCAGTCACAGATTTCTTCAACCTCTTGCCTATCTGTTTTTAAAGGGAAGAAAGCTTGAAGCATTGGGAAGTCAACTGGTTGTCATCTCGGTGAGAAGAACATGATAAACAAAATAAATTAGGGCGAAAATAAACCCACACTGGCTCTGTTCCCTGAAGGCCTCTTCTGCATTCCCTCTGGATGGCTTCATGATCATTTCCCTCCTTTCTCCCGATGACTAAATATCAAAAACCTCTCTTGTGACCCCTGTCAGGCTCTCTAAAACACCCCGTTCTGTTTTGTTTGTTCTTGCATGCGATGCTTAATCAGAGCGGAGTCAAGTATAATAACACACTTTTGGGGTTTTTTTTACTCATATTTAACTGTTCATAACGTGTCGCCCACCCTTTCCACCTCACCCCGACTGTTTCCTCACCGGCCTCACTAGAAGCAGTGCATGTCTTTAATAAATTAAAATAAACTATAATAGATACGAGGAAGGTTTCTTTTTATCACTTTTTGGTATCACAGTTTAGGGATTTATAGTTGAGCTTCTCAGTATTTTGTGTTTTTTCATGCTTTTTTCCTCTTGTGTGTCTTTTCTGCAGACATACAGAAGACATGATAGTCACACCGTTTGCACAGGTGAGTCCTCTGAAATCTTTTTCCAGTCAGCCTGTTTTACTTATTGTGTTATTTGAAAATTTGGCAGATGGACAAATTAAGAAAAAAAAAACAGCCTCCAGATGGTATGAGACTGGGTTTTAGTGCTCTACCGGAACATCCCCTCAGGATCATGTTGGCCCTGCGACAGGATCAGCATCCCGCTGGTGTTGCCTAGCTCTTGCGTGGGATGTGCGTCACTCCTGTGCTCACTTTACACAGTGAAAGGAGCTGAGAATCCAATACTGCTGGATCATGCTGTTTAAGATATGCATGGTGGCAGATAAGGCTCATGCATGGATCAAGTCTGGACATCTGATACTCTGTGGGCTTTCTCCTCATGCTGAGTCAGTGTTTGGTGACAGATGCAGTGGCAGACGTGACCTAGAGGAGTGTCAGTGATGCTATGAAAACATCAGAAAGGGAGTGGGGGATGCCTTTGGGTAGCACATCTGCCAAGAGTGGAGAGCCACAGTATCAAATGATAGTCAGTGATTTGTGTTGAGAAGCTCTTGTTCAATGAAAGTGGAAGCTTTTATGAGCATTTAAAGCTACACTTCATCACATTACAAATGCGTCATTTGATGAACTCGTACATTCACTCCTTTGTTCCTCTCGTAGGTCCTCGCCAGCCTGAGGACGGTCCGAAGTAACTTTGCCGTCATAACCGGCCAGCAAGATCGCACGGCCAGCAAGTAGGCGTTTTGGAGACTTCCTAAGTCTTTTTGCTCTTTCACCACCACACCTGACTTGTGTCTTTAATATGTTCACTTTGGATGGTCTCTGTCTACAGAACACGATCTTCAGGCAGCAACCCACCATCCATGTGCAAGACCAGCCTCGCAGGTTGGTAGCGGCTTTGGAATGAGATATTTACTTATTAGCCCAAAATACACACTGGTTAAAAAACAAACAAACAAACAAACAAAAAACACATACACACACACACACAAACACACACAGATGGCAAGGATATTAACACGATTGGGAATTGGGAAATCTGGGTTACTGGAAACACATCACAGCTGTTTAATTAGTAAGCGAATGTTGTTCAACAACACATGAAATCCAGTGGTGGGCAAGTATTCCAGCCATGTGCCTGTAATGATGATTTTTTTTAATGCTTATTGTAAGTCACTTGTATCCTCATCCCATGGATACAATTACTATGAAACAAAATGCAGCTCAATATTTGAGAGGGAAATACCATTAACATTTCCTCCCTGATGAAATTTAATATATATATATATGTGTGTGATATACATACAGAGGAGCCTCACCAGCAGCTGGCCATAGAGACTCTAGATGAGCTGGACTGGTGTCTGGAGCAACTAGAGACGCTGAAAACCCGACACTCTGTCAGTGAGATGGCTTCCAACAAGGTACTTTAACAAAACACTAACACACTACCAACAGCCTGCTAAGTTAGAAGCTGGTAATTTAGGCAACTGAAAGACTGGATGAAAGTTTGTTGCTCTTTTGGACATTTCACACACACACACACACGAGTGAATCTTGCAGTTGTAGAAAATGGATTAAGTGCAAGGTTGGGAGCATAAACATCTGCTGTAGTTGCTTAAAAGACGTATGAGGGTCAGAGAGATGAAGTTTTGAAGACAGGGTCCTCTGGTCCTGCTCTAATTGCAAGTTGGAAGCTTATTGGACTGTCCTTGTATATTTTGGAGGGCTTTTGGTATAGAAAGCACCAGAGAACAAACCTTGGAGGCTGATTATGCCATTATTCCTGTATATGTCTATTTTTAGACCTCACCGCTGGGAAAGGTGCTCAATCTGCAGCCGTGCGGTCATTTTCTTCCAGCTTACTGTTGTCATTTCCCCTTTTTGAAATGAAATGCATCCGATTTCTTTTTAGAATGGATAATATAGACAGTACATGAGGCATGTTCATTTTCATGCTTTATGAATGGATGTTTTCTTTGGCTGTGCTTTTTTCCTGCCCAAATTAGAAAAGGCCCCAAATACGACACTAAACCCAAGGATTGTGTGTGGCCTGTCGTAAATACAATTACCATCACCGATGCTTTAACCAAGCTGAAGGCTCATTAACACAAAGAATCCATCATGAAAATATGAATAGAAGCCCCCATCTGTCCGCAGATGGAAGAAGCTTACATGCATAGGATGATTCCCGGCATGCAGATGGGGACTAGAAACAGGGACACACCTTTTTCCCTGAATCATATGCAGAAACATGTGAATGAGTAGTGGGGGTGGGAGTGGGAGTGGGAGAGATGTTGCACTGGATGAAATGGAATCCTCACCGTGCATGCTTCCTCCATCCTTCCCTCTCCTCTCCGATCAGCACTCACAAACACCCACTTCATAGAAGCGTCCAAACATAAGGAAACAGACCTCTTCTCATCACATAAATCTGAATTACATTATTAACCAATCACGTACCGTGCCTGCTTCCTGCTTCCTGCTTCATGCATACACCATTCCACACGTCACTCACGTGGCAGCGGAGGGGAGTTTCGCTGGAGGCACCCCCCCTCCCACGCCCACTCCTCTCCCCAGCCCCCACAATTGCTGCAGATCAGTCAATGAGCTAAAGAAAAGAATTATCCATGCCGGCCCTTGGGAACAACGACAGGTGCATGGGAGGCTGAAGTGAACAATGTTTCTGCATCCCTGACGACCTTATCGAACCGCTTTGTTAAACTGGATCTTTACTGACCCTAGAAAGGGTCTTTGAGGAATCGTGCAACCTCTTTTAATCACTGAGTTATTTATATGTGAGTAGGGTATTTAAAAAAGAGCTTTTTACATGCCGCATAGGCATTTTTTTCCTCCTCTGATGGTAATTACTACCAAGTTTGAATTTTGTATAAAAGTGAATAAATCAGCTTAACATTAAGACCACTGTAATTATCCTTCAATATTTTCTATCTGCTTCTGAGCACGATTTAGCTGTGAGTGAACTTTTGGAGCCCGCTTTAAGCATTTCTTTGTCAAAGCATTTTGTCTTTTGTTCCTCTGATTGTGTTAATGGTCAGGGCACCCAAGTCTCTGTGGTGCGTGATGTACTATTTTTATTTTTGGCTACAAGAATGAACCCTCCTCCCCATCCATTCAAAGCTTTTCCTTCATACCTTCAAACTTGGTGCACATGGTGTGTCTCACAACCTCACTCTGCCCTGCCTACTGTGTATGTCTCGTGGCCAATGACGGCTCTCTGTTTCGCTACACGCTGCTGCAGCGGGTGTCTGATTGGCTGCTATTCTTAGGCATTTTTGAAAGGAGGTGGAGATTAGAGTACCCCATTCTCCCTCTGTTTACACACATAGTGGGCAGGCAGTAACTGAGTGAATGAGGGAGAGTCGGGGAGAGTCTGCCTTCTCTGCCTTGCATCCTGGCATCCAGCAGCATTCCCACATACATATGCTTCAATTCTCCTGTTCTTCCACAGACTTATAATCAAAGCTTCTGCAGCACTCGCTGGTGGATTTTTCCGAGACAGGCAGCTCTGTCGAACAGGCGTGTTAAACCTGAGAGCTCACTCGTTTTATTTTTGCTCCCATGCTTGACTTTACGCTGAAATGCCAGAAGTGACTTATTTCATCTCCATCTCGTTGATGTTCATTCAGGTGAGGAGAGGGGAGGAGAGGGATGAACTGGGTGGGAGGGTAGGAGACTCCCTGAGGTTCACGTGTTGCTTGTTTTCTGACTTTCTCTGAGACTCAACACGTCTTATGTCAGCATGATCTGTGGCATCTGCTACCTTGTATTTGACTGAACCGTTTGCAGGTTTTGAGAGAGAGTGATTTGCTTGTAAAGTGTTTCTTTTCTACGTTGTTGTTAAGAGATAACTGTTGTTCCAGCAGGCGGCTGAGTTGATCCGACCTAGTCTGTCCACAGTTTAGCAAACAGAGTGTTTGATCAAGCTCATTGATGCTTGCATGTGTTTGTCCTCAGTTCAAGAGGATGCTGAACCGAGAGCTCAGCCAGCTGTCAGAAACCAGCCGCTCAGGGAACCAGGTGTCTGAATTCATCTCCAGCACCTTTCTGGGTAAATATGCCGTCTTTGTACGCTACACACTGCTGCACATACATGTAGATATGCATGTAAATCACAGGACAGTGCTCAGACAGGAGTAGTTGAAATGCATGACAGCAGGAAAGTTAGTGTTAGTGGTGCATTTCTGTTTTCATCACTGTTAACTGGATGACTTTCACTGGCAGAGAAACAACATGACATGGACATCATGTCTCCCCCGACCAAGGAGAAAGACAAGAAAAAGCGTCCTATGTCCCAGATCAGCGGTGTGAAGAAGGCCACCCACAGTCCCAGCCTCGCTCCTTCAACCATTCCTCGATTTGGGGTCAATGCTAGCCAGGAAGGACTCCTAGCTAAGGTGTGAGGACTAGTTCATTTGTTATTTCCCTGAGGCTAATTCTCTATTTTTTCCCGCATACTGAATGTTGTTTAATATATGTATTTATACTTTCTCACTGACAGGAACTTGAGGATATAAATCGATGGGGTATTGACATCTTTAAGGTCTCTGAGTATTCTGGGAATCGCCCACTGACAGTCACCATGTACACCATTTTCCAGGTACATCACAGCACACAGCGTACTGTATGGCTCCTGTACTTTATAGCCTCAAACACGGCACAGCAAACAAGTGCATAATGAATTTACTGAAGTCAATATAGTCAATGAAGCAATGACTTAACAAACAATTTGTAATCAGTCATTTATCTTTACCTTGGATGAGCCATCCTCTCCTCTGCTGTTGCAGGAACGTGAGCTGCTGAAGTCCTTTAAGATTCCAGTGGATACTTTCATTACCTTCACGATGACTTTGGAGGACCACTATCATGCTGATGTGGCCTACCACAACAACATCCATGCTGCAGACGTGGTCCAATCAACACACGTGCTGCTGTCCACACCTGCACTGGAGGTAATCGCTCAAATACACAGTCCAGGTTGATGCCCTCACATACACGCACGCATACACACAAAACTAACCGTCTCTCTTTGTGTGTCATCCAAGGCTGTGTTTACTGATCTGGAGATCCTCGCTGCGCTGTTCGCCAGCGCCATCCACGACGTGGATCACCCCGGAGTTTCCAATCAGTTTCTCATCAACACCAGTGAGTTTGCTCGTAGCTCTGCAGGGATTATCTGAATGTGTGTGGGTGCTGAGTGTATTTAACTATGTAGCTGACGAGATCGTGATTTATTTTACATTCAGAGTTTTTTATGCCTTTTTGTCTTCAGACTCAGAGCTGGCCCTGATGTACAATGACTTGTCAGTGCTAGAGAATCACCACCTGGCTGTAGGCTTTAAGCTTCTGCAGGAAGACAACTGTGATATTTTTCAGAATCTCAACAAAAAGCAGCGTCAGTCGCTTCGCAAAATGGTCATCGACATGGTGAGTGGACCATTAAGATCGTAGACGTGCAGTATAGCTCCACTCAGCTTAGGCCTTCTTTTTCCCCAGTGACTTCTGTTTGGTTTAATGTGTTTAATGTTGTTCTTGCAGGTGCTCGCCACAGATATGTCCAAACACATGAACCTGTTAGCAGACCTGAAGACCATGGTGGAGACTAAGAAAGTCACCAGCCTGGGAGTCCTGCTTTTAGACAACTATTCAGATCGCATACAGGTGAGAACTCTTTTTATACAAAGATAGAATCAATCTAATCTAATCTATATATTTGACATGTGACAACACCTGTTTAATTTGCCACTGCAGGTTCTTCAGAACATGGTACACTGTGCAGACCTGAGTAACCCGACCAAACCTCTCGAGCTGTACCGCCAGTGGACAGACCGCATCATGGTGGAGTTCTTCACACAGGGAGACAGAGAGAGAGAGAAAGGCATGGAGATCAGCCCCATGTGTGACAAGCACAATGCTTCAGTAGAAAAGAACCAGGTGGGAAATAACCTAAACCGCGAGCTTAGCCTCAAAATCAAATTCATGTATTTTTCCTCTTGGTGCTGTTCGTCAGCCTAGATTTAGATTGTTCTGTTGTGAGGGGGTTTTGGAGATCCCTTCTCTTTTATATAATGGAACTAAAAAGGCACTGAAGTGGTCCTCAAAATACATTTTATGATGAACCTGATGGTTAATGATAGGGAGACAGCCTGTAAAAATTAGCCGTATCTAGCTTCATGCTTCCTGTGGTTGATGGATGTAGACGTCAGGAAGAAAACTAGTTCGGATACAAAACCGCTCACGGAAAGATGGAGTTCTTTGATTAAGTCAAAGCATTACTGCTGAGTTTGTTATTCGCAGTCTTAAACATTGCTTTCTCTTTCAGGTGGGTTTCATCGACTACATCGTTCATCCTCTGTGGGAAACATGGGCCGACCTGGTGCACCCTGATGCGCAGGACATCCTGGACACGCTGGAGGATAACAGAGAGTGGTATCAGAGCATGATCCCCCACAGCCCATCACCTCACCCAGAGGGCCAGGAGGAGGAGGAGGAGGAGGAGGAAGATGCCTTTGCAGGGGAAGCTTCGGCACACGGTCGGGGTAGCGGGTCTGCTTCTGCTGACAAGTTTCAGTTTAAGCTGACCTTAGAAGAAGAGGGGGAGTCTGACACAGAGAGTCCACCTGAGGAAGAGGAGGGCCACAGCAGCAGCAGGAGGCATGAAATCTACAGATCCGATTCGGCCTCTCCTGCATCTCGAAGGCTTCCCAAAATGCTTACAAGTGACTCGGGCAGGACGTTTTCTTTAGACTCGGAGAAAGATATGGCAGAAGAAAGAGAAACAGATGAAGGCGTCTCTGGGGTTCCACGCTTTCGAATTGGCACATAGCACCAGTCAATAGTTTCGACTCTTTCGACTTTCTTTCGTTTAATTATTCTTGATTTCAGTGCCTCGCCCTCTGTCACACCCCACCTTCCACTTCGAGCAAACGCCACCACCTCTGTTTTTCTGCAGATGGGGTTTAAGAGCTGGACTCAAGGTGGGGAGTACGGGAGTGCGGGAGGCTGTGGGGGAGGACTGAGAAAGTCTGCAGTTTCACATAGCAGTCACTTGCACTGGAGAGAGACAGATAGGCCCAGTCGCTGTTCCAGTAAGGACAGGAAATCTGTGTCTCTCACTCAGACAAATTGTGGCTGAAGTTCCACAGAGACGATAAGAAGTTAGAAAAATACACGCTTTTCTACCAGCTAGCCTAAAGTCCGCTACGACTAAAGACAGACGTGTCTTCCTCTAACGGAGTATTTTTTTTGTGTGAAAGAAGCGAGGAAGTGATGAATGACTGCGAAAACACAACAAAGTCTTTTAAGACTTCTTGCCAAACTTGCAAATGCTGGTTTGCCTGCCTTTTGGGGGTTTTTTTGGTTTTTAATTTTTAGTAAGTTTTTTTTTAAATTCAGTTGTCTGTTATTTAGATTCACACACAGTAAATTGAAGCTACAGCTAACAGCAAACTTGAAAGAAGTGTAAGCAAATTCATAGCACAAAAAGAAGAGCTATGAAGGATTTTTTTTGCAAAACACCTTAAATGTAGCAGATATTTGAAGTGACTCTATCACTGTGTTTGTATACATGCAGTAGCACTCCTTTCAGCTGGTGTTGCACAGCCGATTTAATTGTACTCAGCAGTAAAGTTGCTTTAATGATTATAACGACTGAGCTGGCACCGCATATTGTTTTTCTTGTTTTCAGATGTATTATTTCCATTTTTAATAATCTTAATGAGATATAGTCAGCAACAAAACTGAGCCAGGGTCAGTGTAGCGTTAGGCGCTCTAGGAGTTACATCCAGAGCGATGTGGGCTGTGCTTATGGTGCCTCCCAGTGTCCACATGTGGAACTAAAGTTCTGGTACTGTGGTAAATGATTTGCAAGTTCTTACATTGAAAACATATTTAACTGTAGGACTACCCAAAAAAATGTCGGTTATTTTTCTGTTTTTGTTGCTTTATTGTTTGGATTATTTTTATTTGATTTGATGTTTGGCGCCCATTTGATCAGTTTGCCTTCAAGTTTTAGCACTTTGCAGTTTTGTTCATAGGTAGCCTTTGTTTTTGTCTGTTTTTAAGGGCTCGAGCCAAAACATGAACTCATTGGAGGCTTTTGACTGAGAAACACTAACTAGCACAGACATCATGAAAAAAAAAAAAAACATAAAAAGAAAAAAGAAAAAAAAACTCAGTGTCACAGTAGAGTTACGAGTACATTAAGCTATTAGAGTTCCATTATTCTTACTTCACAGCATCTACCTACTGAAATAGTGTTTTTGGTAACATCCACTAGCATAGATTACTGCACTAATGAGGGCAGTGTCTTGATGAGGTTGTAATGACAGATGTTAGCATCGCTGTAACTGTAAAAACCCAGGAGGTTACAAAGAGCCAGTTCCCTGTGCCTGAATCTCCCCTCTTTTTTTCCCCCTCTCATTGATCAGTACTTTGCTCTCCACAGGGACACGCCGGTAGTCAATGACAAAACAAGTGCCAAGCAAGCATGACACAACCCGTACTGTAATTTCCATTTTGCCACTGGCTACTTTCCATCAGTGACTGATAAAGTTGGTTGATTGTAGCACCCAGTGTGCCAATCTGACCTCAGTGTCTCTGCTCTTTTCTCTCTCTCTCTCTCTCACTGAACTCCTGTTCGAACCGTAACAGTAACTGATATTGTCTTAAAACAGTGACGTGTTTGTTGTCCGGGTGAATGAGTTTTCTTTCTCATGTTTTTCTTTTTCTTTTCTTTTCTTTCTTTTTTTTTGAAGTATTTGCTAAAAAGAAGGAAAAAAACTCAAAGCACTTTGTACGGTTCTCTCACACTTCTGCACTTTTCTGTTGACGGACGGCCTGGTAGTTTAATTGAATTGGATGAGCTGGACCATTGATGCTCAGAAGGGCTGAAGTTCCTTGTCTTGTCTTGTTTTTTCTTTTCTTTGGTCCTTTTTATAATGAACTAATTGACTGTGCAAAAGAAGTGTTTTGTTGAGATGTGTGACATTAGCTGCCGGATTCAAACACTATGAAAGTAATGCAGAGAACTTACCAAACTCATCCTGTCGAGAAACTTTTTTATTACCATGAAACAGTGTAACTTATGTTTTAAATGTGTGACTGAGCTTTCTTTCTTCCTTTTTTTTGTTTTTTTTTTTTGAAGCCTTATTTTTAACTTGGGATTTTTTTCTGGTCACTGACATGCTGGAGTAAAACATGTGCAATCCTTTCTGTAGCCGACGACTCAACTCTCAAAGATGCCTTCAACACCAAAGGACTATTTAACAACATTATAACCAGCACAACATGCAAAGAGTCAGTGTGTGTCTCTCTGTGTGTCACTAATTCATAGTGTTCTTTTTCCTCACAGTACTTTGTGTACAGTTTATTTATTGCTTCTGTATTACCTGTCAGCAACGATGTGACAGAGAAGTAGCTTTTTTTTTTTTTAGTCTAAGGTTTTAATACTCACACGTGGCTTCATGTGTGAGAAACTTTTCCTTTTCACTTCTAATATAAAATTATACATGAGCGAATACTCACTTTCACTTTTCTCTTGGTGTAAAAATTGCTGAGTGACAGATTTCCGTCTGGGTTTTCTGGATCACGTCCTATCGCCTGTCTTCCTCTGTCATCACTGATCTGATCGCATCACGTGTTCATAAAGGATCTCGGAGTACGTGCGCTCATCTGAAAGCTCTTTGACTCTTAGTGAAGATGTCACGTTGTCGAACAGTCTCAACAGCCAACCAAGACCAGTATTTCTGTGCGTGGAGATTTTTATGAATGTGTGTCATAAACTGAAACTCTGCAGCTTTGACAATCCAACTCTGCTGTTTAACTGTGGCTGCGTTAGCCCTCTGTCCAACTAGAACTGTATGCCTTGCCAATAAAGGAAAAGCTCTTCACTTTGTGATGTCCCGTTTTCTCCTTTTATGAGAAAAGCAAGTCATAAATGCATTTATCACTTAAAGGAAATGAGTATTGATTACTGCTTTTTTAAAAGTAGCTCCAAAGAGAATGCGTTTCTACGTGACACTGCAGACAAACATTGTTCAATGCTAATTTTATTTTCAGTTCTAATTTCCAAAGGGTGGATCTCGCTCTGTGAAAGCTCCAGCCTCGTGTCACCTTAAGTGGATAACAGATTAAGATGATAAATGGTTGTATTTAAAGACATCTTATCTTAAAGACCTTATAGTATCATATCACCCCAACAGAGCACTTCACTTTTGGACTGCTGGCTTACTTCTTAATATATTTAAAAGTAGTTTGAGAGGTACCTCTTCTGTGGAAACAGCTCCCAGTTTGTAATGTATTTAGGTGATTCACAGACACCCTCTCGACCTTTAAGATAAGGCTTCAAACTTTCCTTTATGATAAAGTTTATGGTTAGGGAGTGGATCAGGTGACCCTGGATAGTCCCTACCACTTGGCATTTATCATTAATTATTATTCATCTCTAGTTTTCTTTCACAACCTGTCTTTTGTTCTGTCTCCCTTCACTCCCTTCCCCTCACGGAGCCTGGTCCTGCTCGAGGTTTCTTCCTGTTAAAAGGAAGTTTTTCATGTCACCAAGTGCTTGGTCATGGGGGTCGTTTGGTTGTTGTGGTTTTCTCTCTTTTATTGTAGGTTTGTTGCCTTACAATATAAAGCGCCACGAGATAACTATTGTTGTGATTTGGTGTCATGTAAATAAAGCTAAATTTAATCAATTTTAATTGAATGTATTGAACTGAATGCTGAGTTTTGGAGATTAGTGCAAAATATGTATTATACCTTGCAATTAAAATGTAGTAATAAAAAAAATTAAGAAACACAATGCTATACATCAAGGAGTGATAAGATGAATATTTATTTCTGTATTTTATCCTACCTAAGTACTGCACCAAACTTTAATCAGTTCGAGACACAGAATACCCAGTGGTACTTGGAGTAGAGTTTTACTTAACTTTATCAAGCTACAGGATGGTTTATGCATGTATGTTAACTCTCATGTAACTCTCAAATTCTCCGAGTTCGTTTTATTAGAGCCTGTCCTCTCTTTTGGCCAGTTTAAGAAAGAAAACGCACGCAGCGCTGTATGGTCACTCTGGCAATGTTGAAGTCTTTTCTCTTCTCTGATTGGTCAAGTCTCATGCCAATCATTCTTACACTTAGCAACTGCTTATGCCGGAGGCAGCCAATCAAGGAGCGTAAGAGCTACTGCAGGTGCAAAGCAGGGCTAGCCGCTGCAGTAAAGCCGAAGAGAAAACACATTTCATGGTAAATCCCTGCGTTTTTTGTTATTTCTAGGCCTTGTCAAGTGTGACAGTAGCAGCAGAAAGCATGTGGGTTATAAATCGGTTATATAGTCTGAGATTTTGATAGCGTGTTTAGCCGTAAATTAAGAGGAGTAACCTTCATTTGACATAGCTGGGATGCTTAGCTAGCCCCTGCTGCCACATATAAATACTAGTAACGGTGGCTGTTGTGTTAGCATTAAAGGTAGCCGAATTCAGATTATTTGTAGAAACACCTCCGTTTTATGCGCAATGCGTTAATTTATTTTAATCCCCTTTGTTACCTTTCGTGGTGGCTAAGGTGCATGAAAGCGCGTTATAGTGTTACCATGTATTTCTCTAGCTAAAGTGAACCAACCTGTCAATTTCTGGCTTATTCTCAGCGGAGCTAAGATCCGGTGTTAATTGGTGGTGTGGTTCAAGCCATTTAAATTAGCGACGTGATGTGAGAGGGCACTACTGTTTGGGCCGTTTCCAAAATACAATGCCCTACGAAGCACATTCTGGCCCACCATACGGGCATCCATAATTGGCTGTACAGCCAAGCGCTTCGCGCAGGTCCCAGCCCTCCTTGGATGGGAAAGGGTAGTCAGTTTAGCTGACGCTTAGCCTGCTAAGCCTTAGTACTTCCGGCCTCTTATCTGTGTGGAGTGGAGGCGTGCATTTCTTATCCAACCTGTGTTGATATGACGTAGAAACGCTCGTGTCTCTGATCTGTTTTTGGCTGGATGTGACGCAGCATCTGAGCGAAACGGCATCAGTTTTCATTCCTGTCCTGATACATCCAAGGCAGTAGCTTAAAAATCTCACGCAACAGACCGTAATGCCATTATCTAGCCCCATCAGGGGTATGCATGAGGCTGTTTTTAGTTATGATCTCGTGTAAGATTGCAGTAATACCCTCTATCAGACCATCCTTGTAGTGCTGGAAACTTACACAAGTTTATGGCTATATTTTTAGACTATTTCCTTTTCAGAACATATTTGTCTGCTGTAAGGCTCACTTGATACACAAGAGATGTCAGCATGCGATGAAATGAGGCACATCTTATTGAGTTCATGATGCCGTAATTGTTGCATCATATTATTTTCAGAGCTCAGGTACTTTCTGCAATAGAGTTGATCTCTATGTGGTACATGCATTTCAGAGCTCTGTGCCTTTGAGTTGTTGACTTCCTTACTCAGACAAATGTTGGTTTAGAAAAAAAAAGAGGCTTCAAAGGATGTTTGTGGGTAATATAGATTGATTTGGCTTTTCTGTGCGTCTGTAGTTTTCTTCTGATGCTTTTCCTGTCTGTTTGATCTGGTTAAAATTTAGCCAGAAAACTGAATATTTCACCACCTAAAGACTAACTGGAAAATGCATGAAAATTATAGAATTCAACATGTTCAACAGGATTCAACAGAACAGTAGCTAGATGGAAGTGCTTGCTGGCCATGTTGATTGGCCCAGTGTTTCCATCGGCTGAGTTCACCTGAATCCTCACTAATTTGTAGTTTTTCTTGCAGTCAGTATTTTCACATTTTAATACCATCAGAAGTCTTTCACCAGACCATCTAATCAGATAGTTTAAGGGTTTCTTTTACGCAGTGATCTGAATGAAAAAAATAAAGTAAAAGCTCTTTAATGTGCCAGCATATTTCAATTTGACAGATTTCTACTCAATTTTGCTGAAGGCTGGTAGAAACTCTCCTCTTTCTCTTTCAAGCAACAGTACCTACAGCTTGCAGGAGAGAGTTTAAAGCATGGATGTCAAACTCATTTTACATCAGAGGCCACATACAGCTCGCTTTTATGTGGGCAATGAAATGTGTCTTTCTCTCAGTGTACAGAAAGAGATATGCTAATATAATCAGATATGTTAATATAAGAAAAAGAAGCACCGTTTCAGAAGTATGCTTCAGTTTTTCTGCATGAGAAAGGATTGCTGCTATAGTAAATGAAAGAAATCTGCCAGTGTGACTCTTTGAGCTTAAATTATAAGAAGTTAACTTGTAAAACTACAGAAATCTATAACTTCATTGCTTTGGTGTCGTATGAATCACCCTGGGAGACCTCTTTATTTGTAGAAAAAGCTGTAAAACTTGTGAAAATACAGTTAAAAGTCTTGAATTTATATCCAGCTTCACAATTTTGAAAGCCATCCAAAGGGCCAGGCATTATGTTTGACACTCCTGGTCTAAAGAGTGGACACAGTATTTATTTCACTACAAAAAATATATTAGTCCCACGTGTGGGACTAATAAAGGTTATCTTATCTTATCTTATCTTAGTTACTAATTAGTTTTCTGATATAGATTTACAGTAAATATAATGCAAAATAAATGTACTAATAAACAATTTTCTACTCTTGTAGATAATTCTAGGAGTATATAAAACAATTAAACTGTCTTTTTGCAGGTTAGTAAAGCTCTGATCTGCTGGCTGAGGGAATAGTGGGTGGAAAAATGTTCTGATGGGTACTGCACCAATCATTAAGTTTCTCAGCCACCAGCAGAGGAATTGTTTATTTAATTAAGGAGTTACTGTCACGAATACATGGCCTGCAAATTTGCTGGAAGTAAATATAACAAATACAACACATCTGCAACAAATTTGTTGCTGTTTTTTCAGGTTGCACAAATGTAGTTTGCAGTATTTTAAGTTGTTGTACTGTGCATACTGTAACGTGTTTCTGCTGTTTCATGCAAAGTAACATTGCACGCTGTTTCCTCAAGCTTTTGTTCTTTATAACTTACTTATGCTTATCCTTGCGTAGATGGCGTCTGCAAATGCCACATACGGGCAGAAGGAGTCTACGGACCAAAACTTTGATTACATGTTTAAAATCCTCATCATTGGCAACAGCAGCGTAGGAAAGACTTCCTTCCTTTTCCGCTATGCAGATGACTCATTCACGCCAGCCTTTGTCAGCACTGTGGGCATCGACTTTAAGGTCAAGACCATCTACAGGAATGACAAGAGGATAAAGCTTCAGATATGGGTGAGAATGTAACGAATAGCACAAAAATAGTACTTGTATGTCTTTATGGAACACACTTAACTCCTGTCAGTGTTTGATTGAAAATGAAAGAAAATTTTATAAGTTCTTACTATCTCCTATATAATCCCATTTTGACGTAATAACCTGTATCCGACATACCGCTGTAGCTCCTTGTGAAACTTCAGGAGGTGAGATTGTAGGTACAGATGGTGTAGTGGTTACCAAAGCAGATCTTTGGATTTAAAATGATAAATGTGGGAAATGAGAGGGTAACTGGTGAAAGGTGTCTGCCAGTCACTGATTGATCCCCAGCGTCTCCATTCCATGTAATGAAGTATCCTTGAGCAAGAAGCTGAACCACAAGGTCTTCCTAGTAAAAGGGAGCTTTTCTTTTGCGCTATCACCAAGCGCTTGCTCATAGGATGTAGTTTGATTGTTGGGTTTTTCTGTTGTTGTTATGATTTGGAGCTGCACATGTATATAAAATTGAATTTAATTGAGTTGTGAATGTATGCGTGATAGTGTGAGTGAGACTTGCAGTAGGCACTATAATATAAGTTCCACTACATTACATAATTTTTAAATGTTCAAACTGAAATCAAGATTTTCTTATGCTGCAGTGGAGTTGGACAGCTGGAGAGCTAATTAAATTGAACCAAATGCAGCCTGCAGTGCGTGCATGTTTATGAGTATTTCTTTTTTTTTAGTGGTTTAAGTCCATATGACTGCTGCACACACTTGCACTCATATTTTTACATGATTGTTATTCTATATAAAACAACAGCAGATTGCAAATCCAGTTTCTCAAAGTTAAAGGAAGTCTATTTATCTGACTAATTATACTCACGGACAGATGGAGACAGCACTTACCGTAAGCGTACTTGTTATACTTGTTTGAAGTCCGCCTGAAGGCCTCACACATAGTTGGTTCATCATTGTGTAGTTTCACTATAATTAAGAGAACGTTGACACCTGAGCGGCGGCTCACACTCACTGCCTGAGCCAATCAGATCCTAGCATGCTCACATGCAGCTTGATACTTTGAAATGTGCAAAATGATAAATCCATTTTGAGAACGTTGCCAGCTAACACTAAACATGAATTCCTCCAGCTTTTCAAACTGGCCAACAAATTAGATTTCATCATATTCAGAGTTATCATGAATTTCCCTTTTACCTTATTGCTTATTAAAATACAGATTTTTCCTGCCCATCGTATTAGTGACAGTGGAGTCTGTCTTATCGTGTGTCGCTAATCAGTACCAGAACTGGCCTCTTCTGTGCCTAGATTCATTTTATTTGTTGTGTAAACCCTTGAAGGGTACTTAATACGAGCCATAAAGCCTGACACTGGAACCAAGTACTCATTACATGAAACACCACAAGAATGTGTAATGCTCATGGGAGTTTGGAGACTCTTGCACAGCCACAAATCCATTGCAGGTGCCTCGTCAGTGTTCTTTGTCCTCTGCTCACAATAATCCTGCATATTCTCAAAAATGTCTCTGAATGTAGGACACTGCTGGGCAGGAGCGCTACAGGACAATCACCACAGCCTACTACAGGGGTGCCATGGGCTTCATCCTCATGTATGACATTACCAATGAGGAATCCTTCAACGCTGTGCAAGACTGGTGAGGGACGGCTGATTGTCTGTCTGTGAGAGTGGTGACTCATTAAGCTGCAATCTTATTTTCTCTTAATTTCGCCCAGCTTTCCTTTTTGAGATGTACAGCTGTGGTTCCACTACATGGAGATAGTCTAATACATCATTAGACTACAGTAGGTCATTATTGAAATCGGCAAACAAATGCACAGTGATGTTAAAAATAACCGTTGGTTTTTCTAACTCTGTGTTTGCAACACAGATGGAAGAAGTGTATGTCACTGCTGAACGAGAAAGAAACGCAGCAGATCGTATGTTAGATAGTTTTCTTCTCAGATCCACACAGCTCTGTGCTGAAGGGATGTGTCAAAATATTTTCTGATTAAATTGCTTTAATGTCAAAAAATGCTTGTGAGATTCTGTGAGTCAGAACATTAAACCATCCTGTTTTTGCAAACAGGTCGACCCAGATCAAGACATACTCGTGGGACAACGCTCAGGTCCTGTTGGTGGGGAACAAGTGTGATATGGAAGATGAGCGAGTGGTGGCTGCAGAGAGGGGCCGGCAGCTGTCAGAACAGCTGGGTAAGTCATTTGGTCAGAATGAAAACTGGACACTGTGTGTGGTGTTGCATCACTCTGGGTGTGTATCTCCCGTTTCCAGGAATATTTGCGTTTATTCCGATGGCCAAGTTTTGATTAGACTGTTTGTTTGCGAGTTTGTCGTTATGGGAGCAAACTTAATGCTTAATATCTGTTTAATGTCCTCTTCAGCTTTGCTGCACTGCATCGTTTCATTTGTGCGTGAAACTGATGTTTGGAGAACGTTAAAGCTGCAGAGAAATGTTATCGTTTGATGTGTGTTTGGGCTTGTGGCCTTCATCACAGCCATCATAAAACATTACAGACAATGTTTTAAGTGGGATGAGAGGTTGTAAGAGTAGTAGTATAATACAGTGCTGTGCAAAAGTCTTGAGCCACTCCTCACTTGTTTATACAAGGAGCCAGACTTTCTTATAATGTTTAGAGTGCTCTTGAACAACAGTCCTCAAGGCTTTCTGAGTTTTTCTTTGGACAGGCACTTTGTTACTAGCAGGCTGTTGGAGAAACACATCATTTGTCACCATTTCTTTAGCTGAATCTATGAAAACTGCCAATTTGACAGACATAAAATAGTTTTTTTCACCAACAAGGTGATGTTCAGTGTGTCAAAAAATGTTTTGAGAAAACTGGACAAGTGGAGGACCCAAGAAGATGTAGCAGGCCTAAAATGTCTGCAGCAGGTAAATCATATCCTTGATTATGTTGTTAAAAATAGGAAAATCAACACAGGACTTAAGAGATGCATCTGACCTTCCAGTTGATCGAGCTGCCTTTTATTAAAGCCTCATCAGAAATGGTCTCAATGGAAGGGCAGCTGTCAAGAAGCCATTCTTAAGGAAGGAAAACATGTTATAAAATGCCATGGTGTGCCAAAATACACAAGAACAAGTACACTGTTGGTCATTAATTGACCTCCCCAGAGCCCAGACCTCAAAAATACTGAAGCATTGTGGGATCATCTTGACAGATAACAGAACAAAAGCAGCCAACATCCAAAGATAAGCTCTGAATGTCCTTCAAGAAGCCTGGAGAACTCTGTTTTTTGCCTTTATATACTTTTTTTGTGTATTTTTGCACGTTTCCCACTATCCTTGCAAAACATAAAGAAATGAGGGGTGGCTGAAGACTTGTGCACAGTACTGTAACTCTAAATTAAAGGCAATTAAGCAAAAGTGAACTGCTAACATGAGCATTACACAAGATATCTGAAGTTTAACAGAGATCAGATCATCAGAACTTAAGAAATTACAAACATGGAAATGCACAAAGAAGCTAAGTAGCTGCAGCTTTGAGAAGGATGTTTTTTATACTCTTAGACTATTTGGTTCGATCTCAGACCACCAGTCAAAGGGAGACAGGTTTTAAAATCTCTTTAGTCCTCTGATATAAAGGAAAATGTCATCAGACTTGAGCTGCCTGCCTGACTAGTCTTGATATGTCTTGCCACGATGAGATCACTGGGTTAAGAGGATAAGCTGCACATTGAAACAATAAGTGTAACCACAGCGCATCTGTCTGTGTCACCCCTTCTGCCAGGTTTTGAGTACTTTGAAGCAAGCGCTAAAGACAACATTAACGTGAAGCAGACATTCGAGCGGCTCGTGGACATCATCTGTGAGAGGATGGCAGAGAGTCTGGATAACAACGACCCCACCATCACCGGAGCTAAACAGGGGCCACAGCTCAGCGAGCAGCCTCAGAGGTCCCATCAGGATTGTGCTTGTTGAACACAGCTACACACACGTCTGCTGTCATGAGATCCACACACCTTGTTGGGTTTTATTTTTGAGTTTTGCTTTCTTTTTGTTTGTTTTCATACCACACACAGAAACTGCCATACATAGAGACAGACGCAAGATGGCTCTTCAGTTCTCCACCCCTCTCACTACACCACAACTACTGTCCACATCAGCCAGTTCCCCCCAAAGATGTGGTGTTCTTAAAGTTTTTGTTGTCAGTAGTACAGAAATTATGAGATTATGCATATTTGGTCAGAGGGGTAAAGAACATTTAACATGGTTACCATCGTAAAAAGTCTTCAATAGCTGCACACGCACTATAACAGAACTGCAAAAGGCCAGTCAGGCTAAGACTACATCATTCCTTATTTTTAATGTGTCTGTGATTGGGTTGAACTCTAAAAGGTTGTGAAGGAGCAGTATTCTCCTCCAGCCTCCACTCCCATTCAGCACCAATGCCTCAGACCTAAATAGATACCAATCATTTGGCAATTCCTCGACATTTATTTCCACTGAAAATATGTTTGTTGCTGTGTTGGTTGATGGTTTTTTTTGTTTTTGAATTGGTCAGGTGTGGTTTTGAGCATGTGAAATCATCTTGTCATAGTTGTGTTTTAGTTTGGTGTCCTTACAGGGTTGTTTGAGAGCTCGTTTCTCTCTTTAATTTAGGGAATTAGTGGAAAAATAGCAAGTTGTGCATATCACTCAACCAATCAAGACATCTATGCTCATGGAGTCTAAAAATGCACTGATCCTGTTGTTTAGGGAGATTTTATACTAAATCAGATCAGAATCAGAAAGACTTTATTTATCCCCAATGTAGTTCATAACAAAACAAAAGTCAACAGAAAAGGTATGACTCATTTACTTTGATAACATTTTGCATCCAAGATTAACAGGACGCTTAATCTGGTTGAAATTCGTACATCACTTAAGAGAACCTGTGCATTCCACCTTAAAGGATGCAGGTATAGGCATTTCTGAATTTGATCATATGGTCAGGTATAGCTGACTAATGTAGAAGATGCGCATGCCACCATAGGAACCGTGGTTGTACAACTTTAAAAAAGAAGCCCATGACTTAAGCTAGTGTGCACATGTGTCAACTTCTTACTGTTCTGTAATAACTCTCGGCTGGCTTGTACTCAGCACCGTGACAGAGAATCAGGAGCCTATTGTTCTCCTACCAAGTCTTTACCACTTCACCATTACAACACTGGAAACACCTGGGTGCAAACTTTTCATAGGCGTACAGTGTGTCAGTTTTAGTTTTGTTATGAAATATGTTAACTTTGAAAATAAGTGGTAGTAATAGAAGTGCATTTCTTTATTCTATGAGTGTAGATATATAATTACTTTGAGGCCTGTCTCAGAAATTTTAAACAAATGTTTATTAGCAGACTCGGAGAGTATGTTAATGCGGCGTTAAAAAAAAAAAAAAAAAGCAACAGAGCCTCTTTTTAACCTTTTTTGTTACTGCTGCTTTTTAGCACAGGACAAAATAAAAGGATACAGGATCTATTTCGCTAACTGAAGAGTGTATAAATGTTTTAAAGGTGAAATGCATATAATATATTAAAGTGAGAATGATTTTGGATATTGGATTCATTCCTGTGCCGTAGTAAGAGGTGCATGTCGTTGATGTTCTTAATGGATTCTGGTTGACTGGATGGTTATCTGTATGAGCTGTTGTCTGATTTGAAATCCCACCTATCATGCAGTTAAGATACTTGGAGGTACCCGGTGGGGCTAAAGGTTTCAGATGTTAAGCCCACAGCCCCCTGCACATTGTATTACTTTCATTCAATGCGTACAATGTGCAGCGTGCACTCACTAGAAAGGCATGTGATTCAGTGTGAGCACTGGTGCAGCACAGTCCTGCCATATCCAGGAAGCCTCTTATGTCTTTGTAGATGATATTTATGTCTTTACGTATTTATTTTTGACAGAATATGATGTTTTTGAGCATGTTAAATTGTGACTCTTATTTCTCCCTTTCTTTCTGTGAGGCTCAGGTTAAGGGATTTGTTTGCTTGTGTATTCAGACATATGCTGAGGCATGCGAAGACATAGCTTCATCACATGAATTATTTATTTTGTATTATTTATAACTTAATTTATTTGTAGTATTCTTCCTAGATTACGCATTGTGTTCTGCACTCGACTTTTTAAGAGATGTTCAGTAGTATTCAATCGCTAAACTGTCCCAGCTTTTAGATGACAGTGTGTTTACAGTGCACAGTGTACAAAGCTTAAGATGATTCCTCGAGAGGAAAGTTAAACATTCCAGTGTAAAACCTCTGCTCATGTCCACATGACTTTGGTGGGAAGTTTGTTTGTCTTTTGATATCAGTTATGTAACTTTTAAGGCTAGGCTGAGCATAGAACAGTTTTGTTTTTGTTTTGTGTTTTTTGACCATCGTCAGCACAGTGAAGCCTCGCTGAAAGTTTTTGAGCACTGTACTCGGGCGTTTGAATGTACAGTTTCTATAAAAAGGGTCTTGATGATGTGTTTAAAGCCAAAAACATTGCTTGTTGGACTTGTGCTATCAAACCTGTCTGGTAGTTTTTCTACTCTGTGCAGCAGCTCCAAACATCAAAAGTGTTTTGGGAATAAAGTGAATATGCTGAACACTTGATTAAAAAGTGATTCTTACCACATTTGTCCTTTTTTTTTTTTTCTTTCTTTCTTTCTTTTCTTTTCTTTTTTAAAATTTTGGTTAGTGTATCTTACTGCAGCTGTAAACTTGCTAATAACTTAGGAAAACACATCCTCCCGTCCAGCTCCTCCTCCTCTTTCCTCACCCTGTTACATATAACCTGTGTAAATAGGAACTTTCTGCCCGTCAGGCATTAGGAATGTGAATTGTGCTGTAACTGTGTAATGCCAGGTTTACTAAAAATAAGGAATCAATAAACAACTTCTCAAAGCTGGAGTTCTGTGTGGATTCAACAACCTCTCCCAAAGTGTGGGTGATTTACAAGAAGTGCACATGTGATGGCTCAGAAATGGTTTAGAGTAAGTTGTACTGTGCCCAGCAGAGGGCACAATACTACAGTGATGTGTTCATTTCTGCCCTTTGAGTTGTTTGACCATCTATGGTTTGATTCGGCTTCTCTACAGCACTTAATACAACACCCACAGTGTCAACTGTGCAAAAAGAGATATGTAGAAAAGATGTCGTGTAAGTCCTTTAAACTGTTATCAGCAGGCTGTCTTCTTATTAAGAAACAAAACGTTTGAGCTGTAGTAATGTAGTGAATTTAATAATGTCTTGTAGACTCGTTCATTACACATGATACATGGAGTTTCTCAGCACATACACATACATTCATGGAAGTTTGGCAAGTAGAAGTACAAGAGTAGCCATCATAAAGGAAAGTACAAAGGTTACTGTACACAGAAGCGACAAGACATGCAGTGTTCATTTTTCCAAAAAAAACCAAAACAATGAAATAAGACCATATGTAAAATAAGAAATGTTTCAGTAAATAAAATATAGATATTTGTCATTTTTAAGTGCTTGTAAACAAGTAAGGCATTATATTACACAGTGGATGACAGCACTTGGTGACACCCCGGTGTTTTGGTTGCGCCCACGTTGAGATTGTCCAGCTTACACACAAATAAGTGCCACACCAGTTCAGTGAATTGCACTTTGCTACATGGCTTTCCCAGAATAAGGACATCAAAGTGAGTCTGTTTGCTGCAAAACACTGCAAGCTGTAGTCCCCACCAGCTTTCGTTTTCCAGTTGACCTGCAGCTCTTATCGAGGCCTGTTCACTTCCGTGTAAACGTCTCTGTTTATGCTTCCCAACCATAGCCGTGAGGATGCATCCACACTGGCTTCGCATTAAGCGTCTCGTGAAAGGGATTTTCTGTTACACGGGGCACAAATGTTCTTTATAATGCAGGCCTGTATCCTCGGGCCACATTTGTAGCAGTAATAAACATTAACTAAAGAGCACCATTATTGGAATTAATAAGCCTGGACCTGGTTTGGTAAAAGCTGGCACCCGCTGCTAACATGGTTCATCACCTTCTGCTTCAGCTGGGCCACTTGCTCCCTGAGCACGCTGGCTGTGGATGCCAGCTCGGTGTTCTGCGTTTTCAGGGTCTTGACCTTGTCCTCCAGCCGAGAGATCCTCTCCAGCTTTCTCTTGCGACATTTGGAGGCGGCTATCCTGTTGCGCAGCTTCTTTCTCTCCGCCTTGATGCGCTCTTGGTTGTCCATGTCGATGGGGGACAGAGGAGGACTCTCCCCGAAGCTCTGCATGTCCGGCACGGTCTGAGGTTCGTCCTTCAAAGCGCCGACAGACTGGAGTCGTGACAGAGCGGCCGCAGCGACCGCCTGTTGCTGCGCGGTAGCCAAATGAGACGGCGGCGGCGGGAAGGGAATGGTGTCCGTGGAATAGTTGATGGTGGTGGCTCCGAGCGGACTGGCCGCGTAGCCGTTCAGCGTAGTGTACACAGGGAGGTCTGATGCCTGAAGGCTGGCAGAGCCTGCTGCGCTGGATGATCCGAGGAGCTCCAGCCTGTCCACAGAGACGCACCCCGTCTCGCTCAGCTGGTTCTGCTTGTGAAGATCCTCCAGTGCCTTTACGAAACCTTCCGCGAATTCCTGCTCGTCACTGGCTGACTTTGGGTAAAGGAACTGGGAGGTCGGGTTGGTGGTGGTGACTAGACCGTTGGACTGGATAATAAGTCGCTCTAGGTCCGGAGAGGTTAGTTTCAGGAGTCCTAAGTCTGAGGAGTTGAGAAGTCCGTCTGCGTCCCGGAGCGGGTTAGATTTGAGTTCGGAGTTCTGATTGTCTAGGTTCAGATTAATGTCCTTCTTCATCATCGTGTTCTGGGAATAGATACCGGAGAGCCTCGAAGTATTCACCACGGTGCCTGTGTAGAGGCTTGTTTCCATTCTACACCCTCATGAGAGGGAGTGTTGAGCGTTAGGCATTAACGTTTGTTCAACAGTCACATCCAAACATGAGGAAATCAGCTGACTCTTACTTGGTGTATTCCGGTCTCCTTATCTCCTTTCTCGTCTTATCACTCAGTCGACCACTTCAACTAAGCTGTTGTGCCTGTTGGGGCTCTGATGTGCCTCTATATGATATGGTCTTTTCCCGATGGCACGACTGCTATGCGCAGCGCCAGACCTTGCTCGCTTTCTAGCCCTAAAAATTCCATTATGTCACTCCAGAGCGCGGAGATTGGCCCAAAATGACGTTGGTTTCCGGTTCAATTTGAATAAGGGGCAGAGCCGGCCTTTATCGCCATGGAGACATTAGGTAAACTCCAAACAGTGCAATGCATTGTGGTTTGATGTCATAGCATAAAAAAGCTCAGGGTCGCCAGAAGTGAGCAGAGACTGGGCGGGGAAGGTGTGAGAGGCGAAGGCCAAGGAAAGGGAGAAGAGCGCAGCAGGCTCTGCTGAAAATGTTCCTCCAACTCAGTCAAAAGAAGGTTTTTGATAGATGAAAATGAATAGAAAAGTGGAAGCAGAGCAGGCTTGCTATCTCGTTGTGTTGGTTAAAGTTCAAATTCAGATTACAGCGTTATTTATTCATCACACTCTGATTAGACCTGATTAGAGGCTCAGAGATCACGGTTAACTTTCATATAAACCAGACTTAAGATGAGGCATTATGTCTCATGGTGTTCCTGGTTAAACTGAGCATAAACGAGAAAAGGGAAGGAAACGTTGAAAGTAAATGGAGGAAACCAGTGTGCACTGTGATTGAAAGTAACTTGTGGAAATGTTAATGCCCTTACATGTCCATCAGTGGCTGCTGGAAAACAAACTCTATGTAGGGTATTTTTCTGAGGTCTCCAAAGCCGAATGTATTTGTTCAACAAAAATGCGTGCAGCTACTTTGCAATTATAATATTATTTTTTCTTTTTTTTTACCCGCATGAAATGACTCATATGGCTGGCGAATGTACTTTAGACGCTCACAGCCTCACAGAGCAGAGTGGGATAAACAGAGAGATGTACGAGAGACAAATACAGCATCCTTGCAGTACAGTATATCAGCGAGTTGAGACCCTGCGGTCGAGCAAAACATTGTTATTCCGCCCACCGCTCAGCGGTGACGTCAACAGCCCGCCTGCATCAGCACCAGAGCAGAGAGGGCATCGTTAGTTTCCGTGGCAACAGAGACACGGTGAGTGACGCAGGCAAGACTGAGAGAAAGGTGAATGAGTTGAGGCGGGAGAAGGAGAGAGGGAGGGGCGGGGTAGCGACTGCAGTGCAGGTTGTGTAGGAGGTCTGTGGAGGTGTCCTGTGCGTGTGGGTGTTTGATATGGAGACTGTAGCCACAGCGCCAGTAACATGAATGAGATACATCTTGTGAAGCATTCACTTTATAATGTTTCCAACACCGATGGAGAGCGCATTTTCTTCATTGTGCCAGCCACACAGGATGCAGTGTCCAGAATGTGTGAGTCATTTCGCAACCCAGGGGTGTGGACCGCACAGTGTACCGAGAATGAAAAAAGAAGGGCTGTTCCTGCAAGGCAAAATTAGATTAGCCGTGACTTTCTAACAACAAACCGAGAAGAAAGCTTGTCCTCTACACTCAGGTAAACAGGCTGTGTCAGAGGTTGTGTAAGTCACGGAGAAGTGTCCTTTGACTTTGACTCTCTGGGGAGAAAGGTTCTGCAACACCTTGTACCACTCACCGTGCGTCTGAGCAGCTCCACCGGAGCAGCTGGTTGGGGGTTAAATGTTCACTTGGGGACTTGGGGACTGGCAAGACCCCCCCCAAAAAAAAAATAAATAAATAGAGTGGGTGTTCATGTTTGTTATTCCTTTCAACTGAAACTTCTCTAACTTTAAATCTATAGATACAAAACAGATGCTTGGCTTTCATTTTCAGTATTCCCGTGGCTCGAATTGCACTGTTTTTCATTAAAACGCATTAAAAATGACTGTTGTCATCTTCCTCCTGTCTCTGATTTATTTCCCGATTAAAGGGAGAAAAAATAATCCACAAGATCCCCCCCCCCCGCGTTTATGTGTAGTATGAGCTGCTGCGGAGAGAGAGAGAGATGCATGCCCAAACAATAGATGGCAGTATTATCCATCCACGTCTTGTGTGCCGTTTCCTTTCAGCTGTGAATAAGAAGAAGACAGCACAAAGCGCAGACAATCCTGGGATCCTTGTTAGTGCTCATTTAACACAGCTCCAGTCACATTAACCGAGGACAATGGCCAGTAAGAAGAAAATAGTTGTCACAGGTGAGAGCTCTTGATTGGTCAGCGGACTGGAGATAGGCACAGTGTGTCTGCAAGTCTTTTTTTTTGTTTTTTTTGCAGAGCTGTTATATCTCAGAGTTCTTTATGTCTGAGCTGCACAGTTACTATTGCACTTGAGCTGTCGTGAATACATCATGAATGGATGATGGCTCTGCTTTCAAAGTTAACGCGCTGCAGAGAGTAATGTCGCTGTCGGGGATAAAGGATTTTTGTCTCCTGGCTTTGATAATGGCAAAGAAATCACCCCGTTTCTCTTCACTGTGTCACGTGCTTTTACTGCAATTAATTTTTAACTTGAAGTAACCTTTACACTTTAAATGAAGGGTCCCTTTTTTTTTAACATCAGTCCTGTACCTGCTCTCCATTAAAGATAAGCACTCTGTCTCTGTTGCTTGCCTCGCCACAGATGTGGTTAATTAGTTGTTTCTTCTTTTTTTTTTTTTATTTGTTTTTTCTGCAGGGTTTGAGCCATTTGCTGAGCATACCGTGAACTCCAGCTGGGTTGCTGTACAGGTAATCAGAGATTAATGATTAAGAAAACGGTTTAATTTATCTCCAAAGTTGGGAAAGTCCTGCTTTGAAGCAAGGGATGCCTCAATAAAATGCAACCAATGAATACAAAAGAACACCATATACACTGGCCAATTACACTTAACAGGCCAGATCAGGGGTTCTAATTGCTATACTCCAGCTTGACCATGACCCTGAATTGAATAAGTGTAAGAAATTAAGTGAATTTGTAATGAACATATATGGAAAAATGCTTTAGTAAATTCACAAAGGGCTTGTTATACATATTGCACAAAGCTGTGGATTAAAGGGTCTGTCACTTTGTGCTCATGTTTGTTTATTGCCTGGAAAGCTAATTGCAATTATCTTGTACATAAGCACTGGGTGTGTTCACAGGAGCTGGAGCGGTTAGGACTGGGCGAGGCAGTAGATCTGTATGTGTGTGAGATGCCCGTTGAATACCAGGCTGTTAAGCGCCTACTGCCGTCTCTGTGGAAAGAGAATCAGCCACAGGTATTCAAAGAAATGCACACTATCTTACAGATGGAGTTTTGTATGCATGTAGTGCTATGCAAAAGTCTTGAGCCACTCATTTCTTTACATTTTGTTAGGAAAACTGGAAATGAGTGTAGTGATTTAACAGAAACATGTGGAAGCACAGTATGTAAGGCAAAAACAGTGTAAAGTTTTAACGTGACGACCTTTATCCTCGACACAGCCTGAACTCTTCTAGGCAAGTGTTCTTGTTATTTCTTCAGGAGTAGTTCTCCAGGTTTCTTGAAGGACATTCAAAGCATTTTCCTTCTTTGAATGTTGGCTGCCTTTTGTTCCAGTCTTTATCAAGATGATCGCACACAGTTTCAAAAATGTTGCAGTCCTTGCTCTGCGGAGGCCAGTCCATGACTGTGGCCATACACTTTCCAGGTGGTATTGAAATTTTGATTAGACTCGAATCATAGCAGAGTGTCTACTGTTTTACAGGCTGTTGACTCTCACTGTTGAACCTCTCTCCTGGCCTTCTCCACCCTGAGAATGATTTGAACCAAATATTTCAAAGACTGGTTACTTGACAGCTATTTCTGATGTGGCTTCAGTAACAGTATACGAATCATTTCAGTCCTTGTTTTTGGCTCTGCCACTTTGACCCTTTCATCTCCACTGTCCTCAAAATTTGCACACCATTTGGAGAACTAGTGGGAATCGCCTTGTTGGTGCAAGAGTGCTTTTTCCGCCTGTCAGCTGTCATCATTAGCGCATATACAGAAATCGAAACAATTGTTCTTGTGACAGGCCTCTAGTAAACAAAGTGCCAAAATTTAAAATGTGGTGCTTTGTCAAGTTGTCTGAGTTAGTTAATCAGGAAATGGTCAGGGTTGGCCTCATAAGTGAAAAAGCAGTCAATGTTCAAAGAAAGTCTTGAGTAATAGTTCTCCAGAGCACTTTAAAATATGAGAAGTTTGCTTGCTGGAAGCAAAAGACCTTTGCACAGTATACAGCAAATGCCCAAATGAACCAGTGTCTCCTGTTTGATTTCCTGTGAACAGCTTGTGGTGCATGTCGGTGTTTCTGGATTAGCCACCACAGTCACTCTTGAACGGTGCGGTCATAATAAGGGCTACACGCGTCCAGACAACTGCAGCTTCTGCCCGGCCTCCCAGTGCTGCGTGGAGAACGGCCCGGATTGCATAAAATCAATCCTAGACATGGATACAATCTGTAAAAGGGTCAATGACGCTGGCATTGGCATCACTGTGTCCACTTCTGAGGATGCCGGAAGGTTAGTGATGTTTTTGAAAATGTTTCATAAATAACTCGCCTGCACACTCGGGGTGTGTTCAGCCACCGTATATGGGTGGCTGCCTTTTGTAGCAAAGGAACACAATAAGATATCTTTCAAAGTAAACGGTACCATACAGTCAGCAAACATACGGTGTGTTTGCACAGCTTTTGTTTACACGTCTGTTCTGAATCCTGCAGTCGGGCCCAACAGACAGAATCCATAGCTGATAACAAGGGCCCGATAAGTGTGTGTTTTATCTCATCACAAAATGAAGGCATATGTGCACATTATTCTATTTAAATGCTTAAAGCTGGTGCTACAAACTGCAGTCGGGGATACGTCCATTACTGCAGAGTTGGCACACAGACTTTGAGTGCATCTCCCATCAGTTCCTCCTCCTGACTTTTGCTACAGAGTGCAAGTTTTTCTAACATCCACCTACTTTGGCCCCTTGCAGGTACCTGTGTGACTACACTTACTACACATCTCTGCACCTGGGAAAGGGCCGTGCTGCTTTTGTCCATGTGCCTCCTCTAGCAAAACCCTACAGCGGCAAGGATCTGGGTAGGGCCCTCCAGGCTGTCATACAGGAAATGCTGAAACTGCTGGAGGGGAGTCACAGTGAGGAGGCGCAAAAAGGCACTAAGCACAGCAGTGATAATCCTTAACAAAACTTGACCACTTTTGACTGACTTACAATATGAGGGTACGCACAACTGGCCAGGTGTAATGTTTTCATCTGAGGGAAGCTGTGCGGCTCCCAAACCTGTGACATCCAGGGCCAACTGTTGACCTGGAGCTGCAGAAAATGAGGGCTTGATATTCACATTTGTTTGTCACATCTGTGCCTCACCTGGGTGTGGTGTCTTAGAAATATTATGCCTCTAACACTCCCAATTAGGTTGGTGTCTGGAAATTGTCATTCCCCCGTGTCGCTTTGCACTTCACCCACAGAAATGTGATGACTTTCAAAATGTGAACCTGGAAAAATGTGTTCATCTCAGGGAATATATTGCAAATGCAATCAGTAATGTG
>NW_024582402.1:438003-452716 GCF_018398535.1 Haplochromis burtoni
TTCCGCCCATCGTATTAGTGACAGTGGAGTCTGTCTTATCGTGTGTCGCTAATCAGTACCAGAACTGGCCTCTTCTGTGCCTAGATTCATTTTATTTGTTGTGTAAACCCTTGAAGGGTACTTAATACGAGCCATAAAGCCTGACACTGGAACCAAGTACTCATTACATGAAACACCACAAGAATGTGTAATGCTCATGGGAGTTTGGAGACTCTTGAACAGCCACAAATCCATTGCAGGTGCCTCGTCAGTGTTCTTTGTCCTCTGCTCACAATAATCCTGCATATTCTCAAAAATGTCTCTGAATGTAGGACACTGCTGGGCAGGAGCGCTACAGGACAATCACCACAGCCTACTACAGGGGTGCCATGGGCTTCATCCTCATGTATGACATTACCAATGAGGAATCCTTCAACGCTGTGCAAGACTGGTGAGGGACGGCTGATTGTCTGTCTGTGAGAGTGGTGACTCATTAAGCTGCAATCTTATTTTCTCTTAATTTCGCCCAGCTTTCCTTTTGAGTTCAGCGTATCCTCCATCTAAATTTGAGATGTACAGCTGTGGTTCCACTACATGGAGATAGTCTAATACATCATTAGACTACAGTAGGTCATTATTGAAATCAGCAAACAAATGCACAGTGATGTTAAAAATAACCGTTGGTTTTTCTAACTCTGTGTTTGCAACACAGATGGAAGAAGTGTATGTCACTGCTGAACGAGAAAGAAACGCAGCAGATCGTATGTTAGATAGTTTTCTTCTCAGATCCACACAGCTCTGTGCTGAAGGGATGTGTCAAAATATTTTCTGATTAAATTGCTTTAATGTCAAAAAATGCTTGTGAGATTCTGTGAGTCAGAACATTAAACCATCCTGTTTTTGCAAACAGGTCGACCCAGATCAAGACATACTCGTGGGACAACGCTCAGGTCCTGTTGGTGGGGAACAAGTGTGATATGGAAGATGAGCGAGTGGTGGCTGCAGAGAGGGGCCGGCAGCTGTCAGAACAGCTGGGTAAGTCATTTGGTCAGAATGAAAACTGGACACTGTGTGTGGTGTTATATCACTCTGGGTGTGTATCTCCCATTTCCAGGAATATTTACGTTTATTCCGATGGCCAAGTTTTGATTAGACTGTTTGTTTGTGAGGCTGTCGTTATGGGAGCAAACATAATGCTTAATATCTGTTTAATGTCCTCTTCAGCTTTGCTGCACTGCATCGTTTCATTTGTGTGTGAAACTGATGTTTGCAAGAGGTTAAAGCTGCAGCAGCTCTTACAGAGAAATGTTATCGTTTTAATGTGTGTTTGGGCTTGTGGCCTTCATCACAGCCATCATAAAATATTGCATTGTTTTAAACAGGATGAGAGGTTGTAACAGTACTGGTGTAGTACAGTGCTGTGCAAAAGTCTTGAGCCATTCCTCATTGCTTTATGTTCTGCTTTGAATGAACCAGAGTTTCTTGTAATGTTTAAAGTGCTCTAGGGTAACGGTTCTCCAAGGCTTTTGAGTTTTTCTTTGGACAGGCACTTTGTTACTAGCAGGCTGTTGCAGAAACACATCATTTGTCACCATTTCTTTAGCTGAATCTATGAAAACTGCCAATTTGACAGACATAAAATAGTTTTTTTCACCAACAAGGTGATGTTCAGTGTGTCAAAAAATGTTTTGAGAAAACTGGACAAGTGGAGGACCCAAGAAGATGTAGCAGGCCTAAAATGTCTGCAGCAGGTAAATCATATCCTTGATTATGTTGTTAAAAATAGGAAAATCAACACAGGACTTAAGAGATGCATCTGACCTTCCAGTTGATCGAGCTGCCTTTTATTAAAGCCTCATCAGAAATGGTCTCAATGGAAGGGCAGCTGTCAAGAAGCCATTCTTAAGGAAGGAAAACATGTTATAAAATGCCATGGTGTGCCAAAATACACAAGAACAAGTACACTGTTGGTCATTAATTGACCTCCCCAGAGCCCAGACCTCAAAAATACTGAAGCATTGTGGGATCATCTTGACAGATAACAGAACAAAAGCAGCCAACATCCAAAGATAAGCTCTGAATGTCCTTCAAGAAGCCTGGAGAACTCTGTTTTTTGCCTTTATATACTTTTTTTGTGTATTTTTGCACGTTTCCCACTATCCTTGCAAAACATAAAGAAATGAGGGGTGGCTGAAGACTTGTGCACAGTACTGTAACTCTAAATTAAAGGCAATTAAGCAAAAGTGAACTGCTAACATGAGCATTACACAAGATATCTGAAGTTTAACAGAGATCAGATCATCAGAACTTAAGAAATTACAAACATGGAAATGCACAAAGAAGCTAAGTAGCTGCAGCTTTGAGAAGGATGTTTTTTATACTCTTAGACTATTTGGTTCGATCTCAGACCACCAGTCAAAGGGAGACAGGTTTTAAAATCTCTTTAGTCCTCTGATATAAAGGAAAATGTCATCAGACTTGAGCTGCCTGCCTGACTAGTCTTGATATGTCTTGCCACGATGAGATCACTGGGTTAAGAGGATAAGCTGCACATTGAAACAATAAGTGTAACCACAGCGCATCTGTCTGTGTCACCCCTTCTGCCAGGTTTTGAGTACTTTGAAGCAAGCGCTAAAGACAACATTAACGTGAAGCAGACATTCGAGCGGCTCGTGGACATCATCTGTGAGAGGATGGCAGAGAGTCTGGATAACAACGACCCCACCATCACCGGAGCTAAACAGGGGCCACAGCTCAGCGAGCAGCCTCAGAGGTCCCATCAGGATTGTGCTTGTTGAACACAGCTACACACACGTCTGCTGTCATGAGATCCACACACCTTGTTGGGTTTTATTTTTGAGTTTTGCTTTCTTTTTGTTTGTTTTCATACCACACACAGAAACTGCCATACATAGAGACAGACGCAAGATGGCTCTTCAGTTCTCCACCCCTCTCACTACACCACAACTACTGTCCACATCAGCCAGTTCCCCCCAAAGATGTGGTGTTCTTAAAGTTTTTGTTGTCAGTAGTACAGAAATTATGAGATTATGCATATTTGGTCAGAGGGGTAAAGAACATTTAACATGGTTACCATCGTAAAAAGTCTTCAATAGCTGCACACGCACTATAACAGAACTGCAAAAGGCCAGTCAGGCTAAGACTACATCATTCCTTATTTTTAATGTGTCTGTGATTGGGTTGAACTCTAAAAGGTTGTGAAGGAGCAGTATTCTCCTCCAGCCTCCACTCCCATTCAGCACCAATGCCTCAGACCTAAATAGATACCAATCATTTGGCAATTCCTCGACATTTATTTCCACTGAAAATATGTTTGTTGCTGTGTTGGTTGATGGTTTTTTTTGTTTTTGAATTGGTCAGGTGTGGTTTTGAGCATGTGAAATCATCTTGTCATAGTTGTGTTTTAGTTTGGTGTCCTTACAGGGTTGTTTGAGAGCTCGTTTCTCTCTTTAATTTAGGGAATTAGTGGAAAAATAGCAAGTTGTGCATATCACTCAACCAATCAAGACATCTATGCTCATGGAGTCTAAAAATGCACTGATCCTGTTGTTTAGGGAGATTTTATACTAAATCAGATCAGAATCAGAAAGACTTTATTTATCCCCAATGTAGTTCATAACAAAACAAAAGTCAACAGAAAAGGTATGACTCATTTACTTTGATAACATTTTGCATCCAAGATTAACAGGACGCTTAATCTGGTTGAAATTCGTACATCACTTAAGAGAACCTGTGCATTCCACCTTAAAGGATGCAGGTATAGGCATTTCTGAATTTGATCATATGGTCAGGTATAGCTGACTAATGTAGAAGATGCGCATGCCACCATAGGAACCGTGGTTGTACAACTTTAAAAAAGAAGCCCATGACTTAAGCTAGTGTGCACATGTGTCAACTTCTTACTGTTCTGTAATAACTCTCGGCTGGCTTGTACTCAGCACCATGACAGAGAATCAGGAGCCTATTGTTCTCCTACCAAGTCTTTACCACTTCACCATTACAACACTGGAAACACCTGGGTGCAAACTTTTCATAGGCGTACAGTGTGTCAGTTTTAGTTTTGTTATGAAATATGTTAACTTTGAAAATAAGTGGTAGTAATAGAAGTGCATTTCTTTATTCTATGAGTGTAGATATATAATTACTTTGAGGCCTGTCTCAGAAATTTTAAACAAATGTTTATTAGCAGACTCGGAGAGTATGTTAATGCGGCGTTTAAAAAAAAAAAAAAAAAGCAACAGAGCCTCTTTTTAACCTTTTTTGTTACTGCTGCTTTTTAGCACAGGACAAAATAAAAGGATACAGGATCTATTTCGCTAACTGAAGAGTGTATAAATGTTTTAAAGGTGAAATGCATATAATATATTAAAGTGAGAATGATTTTGGATATTGGATTCATTCCTGTGCCGTAGTAAGAGGTGCATGTCGTTGATGTTCTTAATGGATTCTGGTTGACTGGATGGTTATCTGTATGAGCTGTTGTCTGATTTGAAATCCCACCTATCATGCAGTTAAGATACTTGGAGGTACCCGGTGGGGCTAAAGGTTTCAGATGTTAAGCCCACAGCCCCCTGCACATTGTATTACTTTCATTCAATGCGTACAATGTGCAGCGTGCACTCACTAGAAAGGCATGTGATTCAGTGTGAGCACTGGTGCAGCACAGTCCTGCCATATCCAGGAAGCCTCTTATGTCTTTGTAGATGATATTTATGTCTTTACGTATTTATTTTTGACAGAATATGATGTTTTTGAGCATGTTAAATTGTGACTCTTATTTCTCCCTTTCTTTCTGTGAGGCTCAGGTTAAGGGATTTGTTTGCTTGTGTATTCAGACATATGCTGAGGCATGCGAAGACATAGCTTCATCACATGAATTATTTATTTTGTATTATTTATAACTTAATTTATTTGTAGTATTCTTCCTAGATTACGCATTGTGTTCTGCACTCAACTTTTTAAGAGATGTTCAGTAGTATTCAATCGCTAAACTGTCCCAGCTTTTAGATGTGTGTTTACAGTGCACAGTGTACAAAGCTTAAGATGATTCCTCGAGAGGAAAGTTAAACATTCCAGTGTAAAACCTCTGCTCATGTCCACATGACTTTGGTGGGAAGTTTGTTTGTCTTTTGATATCAGGTATGTAACTTTTAAGGCTAGGCTGAGCATAGAACAGTTTTGTTTTTGTTTTGTTTTTTTGACCATCGTCAGCACAGTGAAGCCTCGCTGAAGGTTTTTGAGCACTGTACTCGGGCGTTTGAATGTACAGTTTCTATAAAAAGGGTCTTGATGATGTGTTTAAAGCCAAAAACATTGCTTCTTGGACTTGTGCTATCAAACCTGTCTGGTGGTTTTTCTACTCTGTGCAGCAGCTCCAAACATCAAAAGTGTTTTGGGAATAAAGTGAATATGCTGAACACTTGATTAAAAACACATGTGATACAACACTGTTCTTTTTTTTTTTTCTTTCTTTCTTTCTTTTTTTTCTTTTTTAAAATTTTGGTTAGTGTATCTTACTGCAGCTGTAAACTTGCTAATAACTTAGGAAAACACATCCTCCCGTCCAGCTCCTCCTCCTCTTTCCTCACCCTGTTACATATAACCTGTGTAAATAGGAACTTTCTGCCCGTCAGGCATTAGGAATGTGAATTGTGCTGTAACTGTGTAATGCCAGGTTTACTAAAAATAAGGAATCAATAAACAACTTCTCAAAGCTGGAGTTCTGTGTGGATTCAACAACCTCTCCCAAAGTGTGGGTGATTTACAAGAAGTGCACATGTGATGGCTCAGAAATGGTTTAGAGTAAGTTGTACTGTGCCCAGCAGAGGGCACAATACTACAGTGATGTGTTCATTTCTGCCCTTTGAGTTGTTTGACCATCTATGGTTTGATTCAGCCTCTCTACAGCACTTAATACAACACCCACAGTGTCAACTGTGCAAAAAGAGATATGTAGAAAAGATGTCGTGTAAGTCCTTTAAACTGTTATCAGCAGGCTGTCTTCTTATTAAGAAACAAAACGTTTGAGCTGTAGTAATGTAGTGAATTTAATAATGTCTTGTAGACTCGTTCATTACACATGATACATGGAGTTTCTCAGCACATACACATACATTCATGGAAGTTTGGCAAGTAGAAGTACAAGAGTAGCCATCATAAAGGAAAGTACAAAGGTTACTGTACACAGAAGCGACAAGACATGCAGTGTTCATTTTTCCAAAAAAAACCAAAACAATGAAATAAGACCATATGTAAAATAAGAAATGTTTCAGTAAATAAAATATAGATATTTGTCATTTTTAAGTGCTTGTAAACAAGTAAGGCATTATATTACACAGTGGATGACAGCACTTGGTGACACCCCGGTGTTTTGGTTGCGCCCACGTTGATATTGTCCAGCTTACACACAAATAAGTGCCACACCAGTTCAGTGAATTGCACTTTGCTACATGGCTTTCCCAGAATAAGGACATCAAAGTGAGTCTGTTTGCTGCAAAACACTGCAAGCTGTAGTCCCCACCAGCTTTCGTTTTCCAGTTGACCTGCAGCTCTTATCGAGGCCTGTTCACTTCCGTGTAAACGTCTCTGTTTATGCTTCCCAACCATAGCCGTGAGGATGCATCCACACTGGCTTCGCATTAAGCGTCTCGTGAAAGGGATTTTCTGTTACACGGGGCACAAATGTTCTTTATAATGCAGGCCTGTATCCTCGGGCCACATTTGTAGCAGTAATAAACATCAACTAAAGAGCACCATTATTGGAATTAATAAGCCTGGACCTGGTTTGGTAAAAGCTGGCACCCGCTGCTAACATGGTTCATCACCTTCTGCTTCAGCTGGGCCACTTGCTCCCTGAGCACGCTGGCTGTGGATGCCAGCTCGGTGTTCTGCGTTTTCAGGGTCTTGACCTTGTCCTCCAGCCGAGAGATCCTCTCCAGCTTTCTCTTGCGACATTTGGAGGCGGCTATCCTGTTGCGCAGCTTCTTTCTCTCCGCCTTGATGCGCTCTTGGTTGTCCATGTCGATGGGGGACAGAGGAGGACTCTCCCCGAAGCTCTGCATGTCCGGCACGGTCTGAGGTTCGTCCTTCAAAGCGCCGACAGACTGGAGTCGTGACAGAGCGGCCGCAGCGACCGCCTGTTGCTGCGCGGTAGCCAAATGAGACGGCGGCGGCGGGAAGGGAATGGTGTCCGTGGAATAGTTGATGGTGGTGGCTCCGAGCGGACTGGCCGCGTAGCCGTTCAGCGTAGTGTACACAGGGAGGTCTGATGCCTGAAGGCTGGCAGAGCCTGCTGCGCTGGATGATCCGAGGAGCTCCAGCCTGTCCACAGAGACGCACCCCGTCTCGCTCAGCTGGTTCTGCTTGTGAAGATCCTCCAGTGCCTTTACGAAACCTTCCGCGAATTCCTGCTCGTCACTGGCTGACTTTGGGTAAAGGAACTGGGAGGTCGGGTTGGTGGTGGTGACTAGACCGTTGGACTGGATAATAAGTCGCTCTAGGTCCGGAGAGGTTAGTTTCAGGAGTCCTAAGTCTGAGGAGTTGAGAAGTCCGTCTGCGTCCCGGAGCGGGTTAGATTTGAGTTCGGAGTTCTGATTGTCTAGGTTCAGATTAATGTCCTTCTTCATCATCGTGTTCTGGGAATAGATACCGGAGAGCCTCGAAGTATTCACCACGGTGCCTGTGTAGAGGCTTGTTTCCATTCTACACCCTCATAAGAGGGAGTGTTGAGCGTTAGGCATTAACGTTTGTTCAACAGTCACATCCAAACATGAGGAAATCAGCTGACTCTTACTTGGTGTATTCCGGTCTCCTTATCTCCTTTCTCGTCTTATCACTCAGTCGACCACTTCAACTAAGCTGTTGTGCCTGTTGGGGCTCTGATGTGCCTCTATATGATATGGTCTTTTCCCGATGGCACGACTGCTATGCGCAGCGCCAGACCTTGCTCGCTTTCTAGCCCTAAAAATTCCATTATGTCACTCCAGAGCGCGGAGATTGGCCCAAAATGACGTTGGTTTCCGGTTCAATTTGAATAAGGGGCAGAGCCGGCCTTTATCGCCATGGAGACATTAGGTAAACTCCAAACAGTGCAATGCATTGTGGTTTGATGTCATAGCATAAAAAAGCTCAGGGTCGCCAGAAGTGAGCAGAGACTGGGCGGGGAAGGTGTGAGAGGCGAAGGCCAAGGAAAGGGAGAAGAGCGCAGCAGGCTCTGCTGAAAATGTTCCTCCAACTCAGTCAAAAGAAGGTTTTTGATAGATGAAAATGAATAGAAAAGTGGAAGCAGAGCAGGCTTGCTATCTCGTTGTGTTGGTTAAAGTTCAAATTCAGATTACAGCGTTATTTATTCATCACACTCTGATTAGACCTGATTAGAGGCTCAGAGATCACGGTTAACTTTCATATAAACCAGACTTAAGATGAGGCATTATGTCTCATGGTGTTCCTGGTTAAACTGAGCATAAACGAGAAAAGGGAAGGAAACGTTGAAAGTAAATGGAGGAAACCAGTGTGCACTGTGATTGAAAGTAACTTGTGGAAATGTTAATGCCCTTACATGTCCATCAGTGGCTGCTGGAAAACAAACTCTATGTAGGGTATTTTTCTGAGGTCTCCAAAGCCGAATGTATTTGTTCAACAAAAATGCGTGCAGCTACTTTGCAATTATAATATTATTTTTTCTTTTTTTTTACCCGCATGAAATGACTCATATGGCTGGCGAATGTACTTTAGACGCTCACAGCCTCACAGAGCAGAGTGGGATAAACAGAGAGATGTACGAGAGACAAATACAGCATCCTTGCAGTACAGTATATCAGCGAGTTGAGACCCTGCGGTCGAGCAAAACATTGTTATTCCGCCCACCGCTCAGCGGTGACGTCAACAGCCCGCCTGCATCAGCACCAGAGCAGAGAGGGCATCGTTAGTTTCCGTGGCAACAGAGACACGGTGAGTGACGCAGGCAAGACTGAGAGAAAGGTGAATGAGTTGAGGCGGGAGAAGGAGAGAGGGAGGGGCGGGGTAGCGACTGCAGTGCAGGTTGTGTAGGAGGTCTGTGGAGGTGTCCTGTGCGTGTGGGTGTTTGATATGGAGACTGTAGCCACAGCGCCAGTAACATGAATGAGATACATCTTGTGCAGCATTCACTTTATAATGTTTCCAACACCGATGGAGAGCACATTTTCTGTGCCAGCCACACAGGATGCAGTGTCCAGAATGTGTGAGTCATTTCGCAACCCAGGGGTGTGGACCGCACAGTGTACCGAGAATGAAAAAAGAAGGGCTGTTCCTGCAAGGCAAAATTAGATTAGCCGTGACTTTCTAACAACAAACCGAGAAGAAAGCTTGTCCTCTACACTCAGGTAAACAGGCTGTGTCAGAGGTTGTGTAAGTCACGGAGAAGTGTCCTTTGACTTTGACTCTCTGGGGAGAAAGGTTCTGCAACACCTTGTACCACTCACCGTGCGTCTGAGCAGCTCCACCGGAGCAGCTGGTTGGGGGTTAAATGTTCACTTGGGGACTTGGGGACTGGCAAGACCCCCCCCAAAAAAAAAATAAATAAATAGAGTGGGTGTTCATGTTTGTTATTCCTTTCAACTGAAACTTCTCTAACTTTAAATCTATAGATACAAAACAGATGCTTGGCTTTCATTTTCAGTATTCCCGTGGCTCGAATTGCACTGTTTTTCATTAAAACGCATTAAAAATGACTGTTGTCATCTTCCTCCTGTCTCTGATTTATTTCCCGATTAAAGGGAGAAAAAATAAATCCACAAATTCCCCCCCCCCCCCCCGCGTTTATGTGTAGTATGAGCTGTGCGGAGAGAGAGAGAGATGCATGCCCAAACAATAGATGGCAGTATTATCCATCCACGTCTTGTGTGCCGTTTCCTTTCAGCTGTGAATAAGAAGAAGATAGCACAAAGCGCAGACAATCCTGGGATCCTTGTTAGTGCTCATTTAACACAGCTCCAGTCACATTAACCGAGGACAATGGCCAGTAAGAAGAAAATAGTTGTCACAGGTGAGAGCTCTTGATTGGTCAGCGGACTGGAGATAGGCACAGTGTGTCTGCAAGTCTTTTTTTTTGTTTTTTTTGCAGAGCTGTTATATCTCAGAGTTCTTTATGTCTGAGCTGCACAGTTACTATTGCACTTGAGCTGTCGTGAATACATCATGAATGGATGATGGCTCTGCTTTCAAAGTTAACGCGCTGCAGAGAGTAACGTCGCTGTCAGGGATAAAGGATTTTTGTCTCCTGGCTTTGATAATGGCAAAGAAATCACCCCGTTTCTCTTCACTGTGTCACGTGCTTTTACTGCAATTAATTTTTAACTTGAAGTAACCTTTACACTTTAAATGAAGGGTCCCTTTTTTTTTAACATCAGTCCTGTACCTGCTCTCCATTAAAGATAAGCACTCTGTCTCTGTTGCTTGCCTCGCCACAGATGTGGTTAATTAGTTTATTCTTTTTTTTTTTTTTTTTTCTGCAGGGTTTGAGCCATTTGCTGAGCATACCGTGAACTCCAGCTGGGTTGCTGTACAGGTAATCAGAGATTAATGATTAAGAAAACGGTTTAATTTATCTCCAAAGTTGGGAAAGTCCTGCTTTGAAGCAAGGGATGCCTCAATAAAATGCAACAAATGAATACAAAAGAACACCATATACACTGGCCAATTACACTTAACAGGCCAGATCAGGGGTTCTAATTGCTATACTCCAGCTTGACCATGACCCTGAATTGAATAAGTGTAAGAAATTAAGTGAATTTGTAATGAACATATATGGAAAAATGCTTTAGTAAATTCACAAAGGGCTTGTTATACATATTGCACAAAGCTGTGGATTAAAGGGTCTGTCACTTTGTGCTCATGTTTGTTTATTGCCTGGAAAGCTAATTGCAATTATCTTGTACATAAGCACTGGGTGTGTTCACAGGAGCTGGAGCGGTTAGGACTGGGCGAGGCAGTAGATCTGTATGTGTGTGAGATGCCCGTTGAATACCAGGCTGTTAAGCGCCTACTGCCGTCTCTGTGGAAAGAGAATCAGCCACAGGTATTCAAAGAAATGCACACTATCTTACAGATGGAGTTTTGTATGCATGTAGTGCTATGCAAAAGTCTTGAGCCACTCATTTCTTTACATTTTGTTAGGAAAACTGGAAATGAGTGTAGTGATTTAACAGAAACATGTGGAAGCACAGTATGTAAGGCAAAAACAGTGTAAAGTTTTAACGTGACGACCTTTATCCTCGACACAGCCTGAACTCTTCTAGGCAAGTGTTCTTGTTATTTCTTCAGGAGTAGTTCTCCAGGTTTCTTGAAGGACATTCAAAGCATTTTCCTTCTTTGAATGTTGGCTGCCTTTTGTTCCAGTCTTTATCAAGATGATCGCACACAGTTTCAAAAATGTTGCAGTCCTTGCTCTGCGGAGGCCAGTCCATGACTGTGGCCATACACTTTCCAGGTGGTATTGAAATTTTGATTAGACTCGAATCATAGCAGAGTGTCTACTGTTTTACAGGCTGTTGACTCTCACTGTTGAACCTCTCTCCTGGCCTTCTCCACCCTGAGAATGATTTGAACCAAATATTTCAAAGACTGGTTACTTGACAGCTATTTCTGATGTGGCTTCAGTAACAGTATACGAATCATTTCAGTCCTTGTTTTTGGCTCTGCCACTTTGACCCTTTCATCTCCACTGTCCTCAAAATTTGCACACCATTTGGAGAACTAGTGGGAATCGCCTTGTTGGTGCAAGAGTGCTTTTTCCGCCTGTCAGCTGTCATCATTAGCGCATATACAGAAATCGAAACAATTGTTCTTGTGACAGGCCTCTAGTAAACAAAGTGCCAAAATTTAAAATGTGGTGCTTTGTCAAGTTGTCTGAGTTAGTTAATCAGGAAATGGTCAGGGTTGGCCTCATAAGTGAAAAAGCAGTCAATGTTCAAAGAAAGTCTTGAGTAATAGTTCTCCAGAGCACTTTAAAATATGAGAAGTTTGCTTGCTGGAAGCAAAAGACCTTTGCACAGTATACAGCAAATGCCCAAATGAACCAGTGTCTCCTGTTTGATTTCCTGTGAACAGCTTGTGGTGCATGTCGGTGTTTCTGGATTAGCCACCACAGTCACTCTTGAACGGTGCGGTCATAATAAGGGCTACACGCGTCCAGACAACTGCAGCTTCTGCCCGGCCTCCCAGTGCTGCGTGGAGAACGGCCCGGATTGCATAAAATCAATCCTAGACATGGATACAATCTGTAAAAGGGTCAATGACGCTGGCATTGGCATCACTGTGTCCACTTCTGAGGATGCCGGAAGGTTAGTGATGTTTTTGAAAATGTTTCATAAATAACTCACCTGCACACTTGGGGTGTGTTCAGCCACTGTATATGGGTGGCTGCCTTTTGTAGCAAAGGAACACAATAAGATATCTTTCAAAGTAAACAGTACCATACAGTCAGCAAACATACAGTGTGTTTGCACAGCTTTTGTTTACACGTCTGTTCTGAATGCTGCAGTCGGGCCCAACAGACAGAATCCATAGCTGATAACAAGGGCCGATAAGTGTGTGTTTTATCTCATCACAAAATGAAGGCATATGTGCACATTATTCTATTTAAATGCTTAAAGCCGATGCTGAAAACTGCAGTCGGGGATACGTCCATTACTGCAGAGTTGGCACACAGACTTTGAGTGCATCTCCCATCAGTTCCTCCTGACTTTTGCTTTAGAGTGCAATTATTTCTAACATCCACCTACTTTGGCCCCTGGCAGGTACCTGTGTGACTACACTTACTACACATCTCTGCACCTGGGAAAGGGCCGTGCTGCTTTTGTCCATGTGCCTCCTCTAGCAAAACCCTACAGCGGCAAGGATCTGGGTAGGGCCCTCCAGGCTGTCATACAGGAAATGCTGAAACTGCTGGAGGGGAGTCACAGTGAGGAGGCGCAAAAAGGCACTAAGCACAGCAGTGATAATCCTTAACAAAACTTGACCACTTTTGACTGACTTACAATATGAGGGTACGCACAACTGGCCAGGTGTAATGTTTTCATCTGAGGGAAGCTGTGCGGCTCCCAAACCTGTGACATCCAGGGCCAACTGTCGACCTGGAGCTGCAGAAAATGAGGGCTTGATATTCACATTTGTTTGTCACATCTGTGCCTCACCTGGGTGTGGTGTCTTAGAAATATTATGCCTCTAACACTCCCAATTAGGTTGGTGTCTGGAAATTGTCATTCCCCCATGTCGCTTTGCACTTCACCCACAGAAATGTGATGACTTTCAAAATGTGAACCTGGAAAAATGTGTTCATCTCAGGGAATATATTGCAAATGCAATCAGTAATGTGATTAACTTAATTTGTCTGTCCTGTGTGTGTATGGTAGGATTGCAAAGGAAATCGAATGGAACACTGTGTATAATTAAAAAAAAAAAACAAAAAACAAAAAGCTTCATACAGACTTGGTCTTGTCCTTGTTGATCTGAAATCTTTGGTCAGATTATTTATGAACTTCGCACTTGACAACTTTTAGACAGATCTTGATGTCAGTCATTAAATTCACCATTTCCCTTTAGGCCGTTCCTCAACAGCTGTTCATCAGTCTCTGTACAGCCTCTTGAAAATGCAAAAAGTTTTAGGCCTGCAGTTTATCTCGAGACGGTGTACTCGGTGAAACAATTAACTACTTCGTCACACGTCCTGTCACACTGAATTCTTTCATAACTGACGTACTCTCGGATTCCTGTGATGCTCAGCTGAGTTACGGTAATGCTGGGCGTGATTAAACAGACCTGCTGAACCTGTTCTGACCTGATGGATTGGGGGAAGGTGGAGAAAGCTCATGATTACAAACAACCTGCTCCTATAGTTCTAATGCACTTTTTTTTTTTTCCTCCCCCTCTTCTTTAACACTTGTTACTGATGTAAAACCGGTGTCAAACATGAGGCGCGAGGGCCAGAATCAGCCTGGCAGAAGGCTCCGATACAGTCGTGGGCATTTTGCAGCTTGTCCTACTGAAGAAGACATCCCTTACAAGTGTTCATTTCACACAAAAGTAATAAATGACAGGATTTCCTTTTTTTTTTTTTTTCCCCTCACCATCTACAGCAGAAAGTTCTTTTACAATGTGTCCATAATAAAAATCAATAAATGGGACTTTTTTTGATAATTAAAACTTTTCTGCTTTATATTTACAGGACAGTGTGGGAAATAAGCAACCATAATTTTTGTAATTTCGCACATTTCTTACAATTAAAGCCCAAAGAGTCATGCTGACTAATTTATTTTGTTAAACAGAGCTGCATTTCTTTATCATGTTGTAAAACTGAGACACTGTTAAAATTGCACTCCTTTTCCTTATATTGAGATAACACTGGGATTAAATGTATGGTTAAACGTATTTACAGTTTTCACAGTTGGCACTATTAGGACCAAAGTGGGCTGCATGTGGGCCCCAATGTAAAATGAGTTTGACTTCCCTGATGGAAAATTGTTAAAATACCATACCAGAAGAAAGTGCAAGGATTTATGTGAACCTCATAAATGCTATAACCTGGTTGGACCTCATAGCAATTAGTAACTGATAAAGTACAACAGTGTGTATTAAAACCCTATATTTTAACCTCCAAGGACCTGGCGTCCACATATGTGGACATCACATTTTGGGTTATTTAGACCAAAATACTCAATTTTGCTCTACAAGGGCC
>NW_024582402.1:454082-588604 GCF_018398535.1 Haplochromis burtoni
CGTAAATATTCCTGGAAATGGGAGATACACACCCAGAGTGATATAACACCACACACAGTGTCCAGTTTTCATTCTGACCAAATGACTTACCCAGCTGTTCTGACAGCTGCCGGCCCCTCTCTGCAGCCACCACTTGCTCGTCTTCCATATCACACTTGTTCCCTATCAACAAGTGTGATTTGTTTTTTAGATATTAAAGCATTTGAGAGTAGGCTCACCTTGAGCACATGTGACAGACGTGGAAAGGTCTGGAGAAGCTGTGGAGAACATTTTGCTGCCCGTATCATCGTTCAGTACAAAGAGTTTAGTGGTGGGTGCTGGGTTCCTGCTGGTGCTCAACAACAACCCCGCCTCATGTAGTGAGAGTATGCAGGCAGTTCCTGGAAGATAAAGGAATTGATACCACTGACTGATCTGACATAAATCCAATAGAACATCTCTGGGACATTATGTTTCAGTTCATCCAACGCTACCAGATTGCAGTGATGCCCTGGTTCAGATCTGGAAGGAGATCCTCTCTCTAAAAACATGGGATTTGTCAGGCATGCATACAAAGACGTGAGGGTTATACAACCTACTGAGTACCATTCTGAGTTTCTGCAGTGAAAATCTGGGCAAAATGCACTATCCTGCTGCATTATCAGTGGGTCTTAAACACAAATGCTTCGCTGTTTTTACATTTTACACATCATCCCAACTTCTTTGGAAAGAAACTTTAGTATGATCATAGTACTACTTAAAACAAACCAAGCCTACAAAAGATTGAATCGTGTCTTTGCATGTTTTTGTAATAATCATTAGTAAAGTGTCCACTGTATTTTATTGTGTAAATGTATTGTTTTGTACATGGCATTTTCCCCCATGAGTGTGAACAGTTCTCTGTCTCTCTGTGTTAGCCCTGCAATAGACTGCCAGGACGTACATTGCCTCTCACCCTATGACAGCTGGAATAGGCTCCAGCAGCCCTGTGACCCTGAACTGGATAAACGGAAGAGAATGGATGGATGGATGAAGGTATCACAGATGCAGATGTTTCTGACAGAACAACGCTGTTTTGTTATTCTCTGTGTTAACTAATAAGGACAAACAAATACATTTTTAAATAAATAAAATCAAAACCTTTTATTTTGAAGGCATTTTCATGGGGCCTGCTGGCTATGCAAACCAGTCCTGATGGGTGTTTTCCCTTTAAGGTCCTCCTGCTAGATACATTCAAAATATAATAAAAGTTGTGATGCTGCAAATGTGCTTCCTGCATTCTTGATTTATCTTTAATTTTGAACATTTAATTTTAACGGTTAAATGTAGTGTAAGACAGTTTATGGAGTCATAAAGTTTGACAGTGCATAATAATAAACTTTTTCCAAAGAGTATATATATCTATACATTTATATCTATAGATATATAGATATTTGAGCAATCAGTTGACACCTGTCCCTATTCTATCGGCACCTGTCTTCTTGTCTCCTTGCCTTCTCTCGCTTCCTACAGGTGACTTCCTATAGGAGACAAGTGGTACTGAGGGATGAGAGGAAAGGAGCGGGGGTGGAGAAGACGAACGGAACGCCGCCGCGATCAAGGCTCCCCCTGTCTTTCTCTCTTGCCACCACTGTTTGTCATTTTCTTATTATTAGCTTGTGTCCGTTGTTCGGTTTGATCTGAAGCATCAACAGTTGTGGAATATTGTAGCAACAGCCAAAATACCTCTGACAAAAGGGTGAAAAACATGAGTGTCGAGGCGTACGGGCCGAGCTCGCAGACTCTAACGTTCCTGGACACCGAGGAAGCCGAGCTGCTGGGAGCGGACACTCAGGGCTCCGAGTACGACTTCACCGATTTTACCCTGCCGAGCCAGACCCAGACTCAAGGCCAAACCCAGAGTCAGCTAGACGGCCAGGTTCGTGTGGTTATTCACGCCGTTTCTGTGCATGAATGAAGGTCCTGCTGTGTTGACAAAACGTGAATCAGCTAACGATGGCTAACAACATCGTTAGCATCTGACGCCTTGCCTCCGTTACCATGCTTTTATTCCGCTAATGGCTAGCACGGCAACTAGCCAGCTTAGCTCACGGCTAACATAGCTAGCATGCCGATATAACTAGCATGTAAAGCCACTTGACTTTATTGCTATATGAACTAAGACTGAATTTTCTGCGTGGTAAACCAGCAAAAGTGCCCATACATATATGTACCGGCAGTTATTTATTTCTCTTACTTGTAGTTATATGCACTAAATACATTGTCACTGAAAAATAACAATCACTGGTCAGTAGAGGCAATTATTCTAATACTGTCAACAGTCCGTTTAATGATGGGACAGTATGACTGCTGCTGTGGAAAAATTACATTACATAAGACTTCATCGGTCTGGTTGACTGCCCAGTTTGGCGCCCATCTTTTCCAGTATCAGTTGACGATGTGTGATCCTGTGGCATATAATGCATAATGTCGACAATAAGTTTCGTTTCATGACTCTTAAATTCGTTTGTCTCCTCAGGTCAATGGCCCTGATGGTGTGTTACAGAATGGAGACGACCCTGTTGTGAAGGCCAGCCAATTACTGGCAGAGTTGAACTTTGAGGAGGATGAGGAGGACACTTACTATACCAAGGACCTTCCTGTGCATGCTTGCAGGTAAAGGACCAGACTAATGTTTCTGAATTGCCTGTCATCCATTGCTTGTGTCATTTTATTTTGTTGTTTTATGGTCTCTCTTTGCAGTTTGGATTTATTGTGCATGCATTGTTGCTTTACACAGCTGTAAAAGGCTACTGCCAGTTGATTTTTGGTTTTAGTATGTGGGTTTGCCACACCAGAGGTCTTGTAAGAGTATAAGTTGGGGAAGTGCAATTTCCCTGTTTTCTGGCTCTTTTTTTCTGTGTGGTCTTTTATATAAAAATGCTTTGCATTTCTTGTTCAATTTTGACTCTCCTTCAGTTATTGTGGGATTCACGATCCAGCCTGTGTGGTCTACTGCAACACCAGCAAGAAGTGGTTTTGCAACGGCCGTGGAAACACTTCTGGCAGGTAAAATGCACTCACTTACCAGCCTCTTTTTGCTCCGTCCTATGTTGGGTCTTAACTAAATAACACTTGAGGGGATCATTTTACAGGTGCGCTATCCTTTAGTTAGACGAGTACAGTGACTGTAATAATGAGTTTCTGTTTTGTTGTGAAACAGCTATTAAAAATGGATGACTATAGTTTCATTGTTGACTTAAGGCAGAAGTCAAAGAAGATTGTTTGACTGTGAAAGGCCACTTAGGCTAATGTTTAATTTTGAAATCCAAAGTAAAGAACTGTTTAACCTAGTACTGTATTATTTCCTGAACTGCTACAGTTAAAACCAGACTATTGTGGATTACCTCTGTCATACAAAGCATTCCCTATTCATTCAGCTCTTTTAGTAAACACACACAGTGTATTTGCTTTGACATTATAGACAAATCAGGTTTCATAATTCTGTCACTGCACAGTGGGGTTTTGAGACGACAATTGCATGGTTAGAACATGTTGAGCTGAGACTTGGAAAGTAAGAATTATTAGTGTACTGAATGCACAGTCTTGCTTTTTTTTCCAGCTAGTGCCTTAATTGCTATTCTACTCACTTGTAGCCACATTGTTAACCACCTGGTGAGGGCAAAGTCCAAGGAGGTGACCCTGCATAAAGATGGCCCCCTGGGGGAAACGGTTTTGGAGTGCTACAACTGTGGCTGTCGCAACGTCTTCTTGCTTGGCTTCATTCCTGCCAAGGCTGACTCAGTTGTGGTGTTACTGTGCAGGTAAGGGCAAAACCTGGGTAGTTGACTGTTCACCCATAGGGGTCGTTTAAACAAATTATGTTTGACTTTTTTGTTTTGATTTTAACACAGGCAGCCATGTGCTAGCCAGAGTAGCCTGAAAGACATCAACTGGGACAGCTCACAGTGGCAGCCTTTAATCCAGGACCGCTGCTTTCTTTCCTGGTTGGTCAAAATTCCCTCAGAACAGGAGCAGCTCCGGGCACGCCAGATCACTGCTCAGCAGATCAACAAGCTGGAGGAGCTGTGGAAGGTACTGTCACACCACCTTCACTATGTAAATATTCCACAGCACGAATTTGAGTGCGGATCAGACTTATCTATATAGTTACACTTAACCAGATGAATTTATACAGCTGTCTGTTATGCAAATAATGTAACGGAAATGTCTGCACTGTCTGTTTCATGTGCGTGCTAGAACATTAATCTTTTTCCTCCAGATGTTTTTGACTTGTTATATTTGCAAATATATAACTGTACTAAATACTGCCTTTGGTTCTATTCATGTGTTCAAATAGACTAACATTAAGGTAGTGAGCCAGCAGACCTAATGCAGGAACCTAAAACTGAAGCAGTAAAATAGTAATGATCTATCATAAGATTTATGGATTTCACTGTGCTTACATACCAAATTATCTGAATGTTTCTTAGTTTGAATCTACTATTTTTCACCACAAAGGAACCTGCCCATCTCTAAATATTTTTTTGCTTTTCTATCCACATTTTTAATCTTATCATGCACGATCTGACGTGTGGGTGGGTGGGTTTGTTTGTTCTCTTTCTTTTTTTTTAATTTTTTTTTAATTTTTTATTCCTTGGTAGGAAAATCCCACAGCAACCTTGGAGGACCTGGAAAAGCCTGGAGTAGATGAGGAGCCCCAACATGTCCTGCTTCGCTATGAGGATGCCTACCAGTACCAAAACATTTTTGGTCCTCTTGTGAAGCTGGAAGCTGACTATGATAAGAAACTCAAAGAGTCACAGGTAACAAACAACTTGATAACAGTTTGTATGATTTCTTGTCACAGTACTTTAGCTATTTGTTTTGTTTGTAAGTGAATTCTTTTTTTTTTACTGTATGACTTAAAAGCTTAGATCTATAGCCAGGGATTTTCTGCATTTACTTCTTGAGGATTTTGTAACCAAAACGTACTCATAGTTTTTATTGTGTATGATAATTTTGAAAAATGGATGAGCGTCATTGCTGTTTCTGTTGTTTACATTTATTATTTTTATAATATAATTTATATATTTATATATTAATTATAATTTTGTTATTAATTTATTTCTCAACAGACACAAGACAACATCACCGTAAGATGGGACTTGGGCCTGAATAAGAAGAGGATTGCTTATTTCACCCTTCCCAAGACAGACTCGGGTATGTAGCAGTAGTTTCACTGTGAAGTTTACAGCCATCACTTCATACTATGTTGCTTTGTGATTTGTGTGTGCACTCTTTAAACTTATTCGGTTGTATGATTTTATAATCCTTTGCACTCATTTTGAAATTTTTTTTTTCTTAATGTGCATTTTAAAAAATATTTTGTCTCATCACCTGTTGTTTAGATATGCGGCTGATGCAGGGAGATGAAATTTGCCTGAGATACAAAGGAGACCTGGCCCCTCCTTGGAAAGGCATTGGACATGTCATCAAAGTCCCTGACAGTATCCTTATGACTTTGAATAGGCATACCATCCCCAAGCTACACACTACAGTTTAACCATATAATCTGTTTATACACATTTAAAACTACAGGTAAGGTGATGTATGGATCTTTAGGAACACCTAGTGGCGGCTGTGTGAAACTACAACCATATAAACAAACTTGTCTTCCTTCATGCTCCAGTGTATTTTGGAAACAATTTCTATATTTAGATCTTGTTTATACAGGATAATTTCTAATTTACACTACACCACAAGTACAATCCAAGGCTGTGGATCATTGCATTTTTAGTGACTCTCCTCCACAGTTTGAACATTTAGTGTTAATGAAACTAACATGAAGTAGAGACTGAATCACTTTAGGTGTTTTAACCAGAAATGCAAAGCAGTGTTTGCATGACTTGCATTCAAAAATGAATTGCAGAAAGGCAAACGTTATGTAAAACTTTCATGCAGACCTTTTTATTCACTTCTTCCAAACCCAAAACATTCTACATGCACTGTTGTGCAGCTGGGTTTGCATTTCATTAAAGGACAGAGTAGCTGCTGCTTACGTTTTTACATGCAGAAGAAGACTGTGATTGTCCCTCAGTACTTGTGAGAGACCGCTCATAAATTATTGGAATTTTGGAGTTTGGGATGGATGCACTTTTAAAATAGGAAGTTATCTAAAATGTATCATTAGGAATATCTGTGAGTCCAGTTGGGGAATAATCTGGGTAAGACATACAGTGCCAGAAATGAAATGGTTTTTGTTACTCCAGTACATATTGAAGCGTTAGCTGTTTCCTTGACCTTCTGTCTCAGATTATGGTGATGAAATAGCCATCGAGTTAAGGAGCAGTGCCGGGGCTCCAGTGGAGATCCCTCACATCTTTCAGGTGGACTTTGTGTGGAAGTCCACTTCCTTTGATAGGTATTTCAAATCTGTGCACTCTTGTATTTGATGTGATTAGTGCAATAAAGACCTGAAACCTAAAGTTCTGTATCAGTTACAATAACAGTGTTTTGTTAAAAAAATATGTTTTTCTTTTCAGGATGCAGAGTGCTCTGAAGACATTTGCTGTGGATGAGACTTCAGTGTCTGGTTACATCTACCACAAACTGCTGGGACATGAGGTAGAGGATGTGGTCATCAAGTGCCAGCTGCCCAAACGCTTCACTGCTCAAGGCCTCCCTGACCTTAACCACTCCCAGGTGAGTTGGAGAAGAAGGCGTGTTACATGACTGAAATGAGTTTTGCTTGCTACCTGGCCTCTTGGACTTTGTCCTGTCAGAGATCACATGGATTTTTTTGTTTTGTGATGCAGGTGTACGCTGTGAAAACAGTGCTGCAGCGCCCCCTCAGTCTGATCCAGGGCCCACCTGGCACAGGAAAGACGGTCACCTCTGCCACCATTGTGTACCACCTCGCCAGACAAGGAAATGGGTACGAAACTTGACTCTAGTCTTTTTTTGTAATGCCACCTTTCTGCTTTATTCTTTATTTACTCTACATTTAACTTAATGTTGTTTTTTTTACAATATTCCTTGAAGTCTTTATGACCTTAGTCCTGGCTGAAATAAATAATTAGAAAAAAAGACCATTAATACGGTTTAAAATTGTCTTCCCAGGCCTGTGCTGGTTTGTGCTCCCAGTAATATTGCAGTTGATCAGCTCACTGAGAAGATTCACCAAACAGGGCTCAAGGTGGTGAGACTCTGTGCCAAGAGCAGAGAGGCCATAGACTCACCAGTGTCATTCCTGGCTCTGCACAACCAGACCCGTAATATGGACAGGTAACACACATCTGTCTATCTTTTTTGTGCATTTGTGATTAGCCTGTTTTGTCTTCTTTTTAAAGAGTTGGACTAGCTGTTGGTCTGTATTGATTCAATAAAACTACCATACATGCTTTAGTTTTACACAGTCAGTTTAAAACTGTTTAGGGGAACCACAACTAAGATTATGATGTTGTATTATAACAGTTTGTGTCAGAGCAGCACACAATCTTTGCACACAAACACATCACTGATCTCACACTCTGATAAATGTGTTCATGCCTGCAGTATGCCAGAGCTTCAGAAACTCCAACAGCTGAAGGATGAGACTGGAGAGCTGTCCTCCTCAGATGAGAAGCGCTACAGAGCTCTGAGGCGCACTGCTGAGAGAGAGTTGCTTATGGTGTGTCATTTGGACTTGCTGAACTCTAAATATGTCCTGTTTATGACAGTGCTAGGCACAGTAATGTGTATTCATCCATATTTTTTTTTGTCATAGTTTGTATGATGAGACTTTCCATTAACTTTTTACTAAAATATTATTTATTGTTGTGATTGTTTATTAAGGAAAAAAAACAAGTGATACTTCATCATAATGAAACTCAACTTTCTCTCTTTTCTCTTTGCCAGAATGCTGACGTGATCTGCTGTACATGCGTTGGGGCAGGAGATCCTCGTCTGGCCAAGATGCAGTTCAGATCTATCCTGATCGATGAGAGCACCCAGGCCACCGAGCCAGAGTGCATGGTGCCTGTAGTCCTTGGAGCCAAGCAGGTTGAAGCTCCATAAGTGAAAATAACACTTGATGAGTAATCTGAAGTATTAGTGATCAGCTTAAACTGCTGCAATTTGTAACGATGTGTTTATTTTCTTCATAGTTGATTCTTGTGGGTGATCACTGCCAGCTGGGACCTGTGGTGATGTGTAAGAAGGCAGCTAAAGCAGGTCTGTCCCAGTCTCTGTTCGAGCGTCTTGTAGTTTTGGGGATCCGACCAATCCGTCTGCAGGTCCAGTACCGCATGCACCCGGCCCTCAGTGCCTTCCCCTCCAACATCTTTTATGAGGGTTCTCTGCAGAACGGAGTCACTGCTGGTGAGATGGAAAGAAAGACATACAACCTCACATTTCCTCATTTCTTACCAGTACAGACACTTAAAAGTAAATAAAGATCTTTACCGTCTGTATATGCTGCTTTATGTGACACTTTATGTGTTGGATATTTCTTTAAACCCACTCTAGGCTGTAAAACATTTGCATTTGTTTTTTATGCTCTTCTAAAATGTAGTCATCTGGCAGCTGACTCATAGATGTAACACAGCCTGTCGCTAATCATATCCAGCTTATTAATGTGATTATTAAGTGTACCAGACTGCACACCATAATCTGTTTGTTCTTTCTGCAGCGGACCGTGTGAAAAAAGGCTTCGACTTCCAGTGGCCCCAACCAGACAAGCCGATGTTCTTCTATGTCACCCAAGGCCAAGAGGAAATTGCTAGCTCTGGAACATCTTATTTGAACAGGTGCCAACTTTCTTGGACTCTGTTGCCTGTGTCTGCCTTTTAGTGCCTAAATGATGCCTGAAAATAGCCAATATTTGACAGACATAAATTTTCTGAATCACTTCGAACAATCCTGATATAAAGTAGATGACTTAGGTGTTCAGAAACACTGTATGCTTGAAGTGATGTCTCATCTGTTTATAGTCAAGGTTAATAGATTCCTGTGTTACTTCAGATTTTCTATATTCAAAAGAAAAATCATTCTACTCACTCTACTTGTTCATGCAGGACTGAGGCAGCCAATGTGGAGAAAATAACAACGAGGTTGCTGAAGGCTGGAGCAAAACCTGATCAGATTGGTATCATCACTCCCTATGAGGGTCAGAGGTCCTATCTAGTCCAGTACATGCAGTTCAGTGGCTCCCTCCACACCAAACTCTACCAGGTAGACTGAGAAATGTTTCATTCAAACTTCAAATGAATGTTAAATTGAGTCAGTCTAAACTAATGAAATACCAGCATCCTTAAAGGAGAGGCCAAACACTTGTTGTAGCACCTACGCAGGACACAGGACCAAAGAATTTCAGGCACTTGTGTTTAGTGTTGGAATAAAATATAAAACGCCTCACCCAAGAATGTCTTCATACTTTGTGCAGGAGGTGGAAATAGCCAGTGTTGATGCTTTCCAAGGGAGAGAGAAAGACTTCATCATCCTGTCCTGCGTGAGGGCCAACGAGCACCAGGGCATCGGCTTCCTCAATGATCCCAGACGTCTTAACGTGGCACTCACCAGGGCCAGGTAATGCAAGAAACCTCACCAGCTTTTTGAAACCATCACTTTGAGGACAACGTGCCCTAATTTGTTACTGTCTTTTGCTCTGTCACAGATATGGCGTGATCATTGTGGGAAACCCCAAAGCCCTGTCCAAGCAGCCTCTTTGGAACCACCTGCTCAATTACTACAAGGAGCAGAAGGTCCTGGTTGAAGGCCCACTCAACAACCTGAGGGAGAGCCTCATGCAATTCAGCAAGCCCCGCAAGCTGGTGAACACCATCAACCCTGTGAGTTTATGTGTGTGTGTGTGTGTGTGTGTGTGTGTGTGTGTGTGTGTGTGTGTGTGTGTGTGTGTGTGTTTGTTTTTTTTGTTTGTTGTTTTTCGATTATGAATATTTGTTGCTTTTGTACTGAGGACTAAAAATAAACCAGTATAATACATCACTGCAAAGACGCAAAGATGAGCTTTCTTATTGTTTTCTTTTTTAGGGTGGCCGATTCATGAGCACAGCTATGTATGATGCGAGGGAGGCCCTCATTCCTGGGTCTGTTTACGATCGTAGCAGCAACGGTGAGATGTCTTTCTTACCCCATACACACCTTTTTCCCCCAACTGAAAAAGTATAATTAACTAAGTGCATTTAACATGCGTACTACTGCAGGGCGTTCGTCCAACATGTATTTCCAGACGCATGACCAGATCGGTATGATTGGCACAGGTGCCAATCCCATGTCCTCCATGAACATCCCAATCCCCTTCAACCTTGTGATGCCTCCGATTCCTCCACCAGGATACTTGGGACAGGTGAATGGACCTACAGGAGGTGAGAAAGTCATAAATTTGTCATGCTACCTCCAGTTTCCCCTTAAGGCAGCTAGGAATTGTTTAATGGAATTTTGTTACCCGACTTGATCTACGAACAGGTCGCGGTGGCGGTCTAAAGGGCAAATCGGGCAGCGGAGGAGGTGGGGGAACTCGAGGTGGCCGTCAAAGAAACCGTGGAAACCACAGCGGTGGAACAGACCGCGGACAGCATGGGGGTCAAATGACTACAAGCCAGACTAGCCAGGACCAGGGCTCCCAGCCGTTCTCCCAGGGCCCTCTGACGCAGGGCTACATTAACATGAGCCAGCCGTCACAGATGAGCCAGCCTGGGCTCTCCCAGCCTGAACTCTCCCAGGTTGGTTTGTTTATCTGAAAAACTGTTTCTGACCTAGTCCAGCATTTGCCCAGATTTTCTCTTAAAAACATGTCCAAGATTTCTCTACTGCATGGAAGGAAATGAAGGAATAACTGTTGACTGATCTCTTTTTGTTTGTCCCGTTATAGGACAGTTACCTTGGAGATGAGTTCAAGTCTCAGATTGATGTGGCTTTGTCCCAGGATTCCACGTACCAGGGGGAGCGGGCCTACCATGGTGGTGTGACTGGACTGTCCCAGTACTAGACTGTAAGATATTCCACTGTGGGCTAAGATGACTCACTAAAATGAAAGGAGTAGTTCAACTTTTTTGATTAAATTATGCTATCATGCGCTTTTAACACATAGGTTAGAACTAACTTTAACTTTGAACACACGTGCCAGAGCTCGATGTGCTGTTGTGTGGGTTTTGTTGCCCTTGCAGATCAGGCAAGCTGTTTTTATCTTTATGTTAAGCTGAACTTACTAACGGGTTTCTCCAACTTTTTATTTAACATTTAAGAGACTTGGATTAATTTCAGAGTCTGATACAATGTGTATGTTGCAGTGCACTGAAAAGCTAAATGAATGTTCTCTGAAACAAGTGTGTTTGTCTTGCAGGTTGCAGGAAAGGAGCTAGGCCTGTGTGAAGCTTAGTTCATTGGTATTTTAATCTGGGTAATAACAAAAAAGAACAAACATGGATACCCGTTTTCCACTGCTACAACCGAAGCACCACTGTGTGAAAGTAACAGGAGAGAGACCGTGAGAAACCAACCAATCACAAGAGTGAGAGTAAAAATGGGAGTAGAGCTGGACAGGACGAGAGCAAGACGGAAAGAGTGGGAGACTGGTAGAGGAGAGAAGGCACTGCTGCTCACACGCGAAGACATAGCAAAGGAGAAAGCTGTTGTCCTCGGAGCGGCGCAGTTGGGAGAGGTGAGACCTTCAACAGGTCGAGGAGGGCGAAAAGATCTGAGGCATTCTGGAGAGGGGAAAGGGGCCGACTGCGTCATCTTGTCCCTCGCGTGCCCCCGAACCCTCGGATCTCCAGGCGGTGTGGTTGGGATTCTTGCTCCAAAAGCTGAGAAAGAAGGAGAAGAGGTGTCTCACACAAGTCCTCCAAGCTAACAACAGGACGTCCACTGTGACTTGGAGTGAGAGAGAAAAATAAATGGAGACGCAGCTCTTGAAGCAGTTGACATGGCAACTTTTTTAAACTCAAAGCTTGAATCGAGGTTCTGCATTTGATCACATTTTTAAGCAACCGGGAGAAACGTTTGGCATCTCAACAGAACTCAGAAATGCTTGTGGTGCTGTGCCTCAGAGGTTTAAAAGAAATTTGAGGACTAACCAGTTATGGGTCATTTGCTTTGCTTTCTCAGCTTTGAGTTGGAAAGTTTTCTAAATAAAGGCTGTTTTCATTGAGGGTTTTCAGTGACGCAAGCTAGTGTAGTTGGCCATCTTTCAAGGCGGGTCTTTCCCTAGGTGGTCTGCAAAGAACAAAGTGGTGGAAGAAGCTCTTAAATGTGCAAACGTAAAAAAGAAAAACATTTTTGTCTCCAAATCTGAGCTCCAAAGACCTGCGGATCGTGAGATAATTTTGTTTTTGTTTTTTGTTTTTGTTTTGTTTTGTTGTTCTTCTTTGTGTCTTTTTAATAGTGCAAAAGGACGAGTGAGGGCACTGTAACCAGCTTGTAACTGAATAAAGCTGTCATTCTTTTCTGCTGACCCCTCCCCCAAAGCTGCTAAAGCTAGCAGATAGCAGTCGCCAAGCACATATAGCTGAAAGCGCCTGATAAGCCGAATCAAGAGGGCAGAACTTCCCAAAGAGCCTTGCCCTGAAGTCAGACGTCATAAAACATGCAGACGGTGAGACAGAGGTGTAAATGGTACACGTGGTGGAGTACTTGACATGAATGCTCACTGAAAAGGAGGGTGAAAACATGTAAGGCTCAACTGTACAACGGACAACTTGGTTTCACCACGTTGGACACAGATGTTTTGATGATGCATTTGAGAAGTCGACCGATGACACATTTAGAGGTTACACATCTTAGGTGAAGTTACCTTCAAATTACGAACACATGTAACCCAAGTTTAACATTTATGTAGATAAGCACCCCCCCACCCCCCATTCATCTTGATTTTCTTTGCTTTTTGTTAGTCTTTAACCTATAGAAGAGTGTGAAACTGTTAAAGCAGTAGTACAATCATGTTGAGGACAGAGCAGTTAGTTTGGTCTATGATGAACTTTGTATCTCTGTTTCAGTACTCGGTGTTGTAAGTTCTCGTTTCGCACTAGTGAAGCTTACATCAGTATCTTTCACCGCCTCATGTTATCCATGTGATGCTAAAAGCTTTCCTTTTTATGTTGTTGAATCCACTATACTGAAGAACTTTGTCATTTTCTGAGCGGTAATGGCTTTGGATTGTCCACTCTGAGCCAAAGCGTCTTAATAATTTTAACATCCTGTTGTAGATGCTAAGAGGGCAGAGCGTGTGGTGAAGAGTGCTCAGGCTGCCAAAGAGAAAAGGCATCCACAGGAATGAAACCTGCGAAGCGTGAATTATTGGTTTTTCTTTAATGCTACAATAGGCAAGTTAAGTAGGTGTGTCTTTATGCTGTGTAGGACATCAAATTAATAGTCTCACCCCATTTATATATCTGTAGATTTGCTCTAAATTATTCTTCGACTCCACATCTTCAACTTTGAAAACTGCTCTGCTTTACCTTTTACATAAAAATCACCAACATATAAAACATCTCAAGCCTACACGTGGTTTTTGCATGTCTTATGAACTGAGGCTAACTTTTGAGTTCTTCCTCTGTACTTTTGCTGTGACCTTGTTTGGCTTATTGCTGTTTAAAGCTGAAGTGAACAATGTTTTTATGTTTGCTGCACTGTTTTTTGTTTTTGTTTTCTTCCCACTAACTGATGTTGGTGCTTAAAAAGTGTACTCACAAAAAGAAAATCTTGTGTTAATAATCTTGGAAAATTAAAGTTTGCTTCTTTTTGCTCATTCAGCTTGATTTGAGTCTTTTATTTCTCCTGTGAGATGAATTACTAGCATGTGGAGTTCTCTTTAATCTGCTTAAGAGGGCAAAACAACAGGAGGATTCTCATATTGCAAAATCTCATTACACCAATAGGTCCTAAATGGGCTGTTGCACGACTCTTCACTTTTTTTTCTTCTTCTTCTTTTTCTTTTTTAGGTCAAGGCAGACCTTAAAGCTCCGGTTTGCACTGCACACATGCAGGCGCGTTGACATAGTTTCCATACCTGACTGTCACACACAGCTGGAGCGGGTGTTTGGAGGCTGCAGAGCCAGCAGGTGGTACTATACAGCCGGCTGTTGAATGCGAACAGCCGGCCGGATGAAGAGCCAACAACTGAAGGGGAGAACAGAGAGGTTTGGCCGTACAGGATAAGCAGTGAAAGACGAGGAAACAAAGAGAGGTCCCGTGTTCTGTGGCAGGACGAAGATGGACTCGGAGCAGCCCGCGGTCACTTCAGCCATTGCCGTCCGCAGCAGCTCTGCTCTCCCCGGCTTCTGACTCTGCGAGCTGCTCGGGGCAGGACGGTGCCACTTGGCGGGCTGCAGCAGGCGGAGTGCAGCGCCTTGCGGTGAAACCTCCCCCCCCTGGAGAATAAAGCAAGAATAAAGCATCTGGTAGCTGTGACTGAAAGGAAGAGGAGACCAACTGGGACAGCAGCAGCAGTTTCAGGACGCAAAATATTGTTAGATAACAGACTCGACGAGGTTTTACACCGAAATGGGGTAAGCGCCTCTCTATCCACGACACAGATTTAACTAGACTTTAAGTAAGAATTAAGAGCGGGGAAAAATGTTAAACTACAGGGACAAACTTTTATGATTATTCCGGGGTTTTTTTTCTGGTATAATTTTTTTATTAAAGTAATTTACGTTAACAGTTGTCTAACCAATCCTCAGTCTTTTCTTTTACAGAAAAGAAGTCTTGGTGATCTTCTAAGATGTTTCCTCACCACAGAGAAAGGTATGGCCATCTACCAGCTTGTCCTTTTCTATTTATTTATTTATTTATTTATTTAGATTTCTTGTACTTGCATGTGACATCGGGATGGCAGACACTTTACATAAATCTAACACAAATACTTTGAGATCTTGTTATCAGATCAGGGGGACTTAAGCTTTGATTTAAAGCAATCATTTATAGTGAGTTTAAAACTGTAGTAGTAAGGCTGCATATGAACATTTATCACTGCTCTGCTGATGCTGGCTGTGGAGCACATCTGGAGCAGCGCTCTGGTTTCATTTCAGACTTAATGAATCTGTTAAATTAAGACATATTGTTATGTAGTCCCATGTGGCCCCAGCTTAGTTTATTTAAAACCATTTTCAGCTGATTGGGAGGAGAAGCATCGATTCTGGGGCCATCCTAGGGGAGCAGGTGTTACCATGACAAAATCCTACTTTCACTCACGTTAATGTAGATATTTCCTATTGCTGCCTCACTCCCTTTTTTATTAATCAGACTGTGTAGTGTTTAACATTTCTCTTAGAAGATTTAGATCAAAAGAAACCAGGTGAAACAGATTTTAGATATTGTAGTTAGTGACAGAGGTCAGAGCTACGCCTCAGGATGAACACACTAATTCCTGTCTAATCACTCCCAGGCTTTGTTATCATGCTTAGAGACCTCCATTAAGTAGGCCACCCCCTCTACTGAGGATGAAGGTCAAGTAATTGAATTGTTCTGCTGTTCAGTTAACAGACTATACAGAGGGGGAAATAATTATTCGATCCCCTGGTGAATCACTTCATTCGACAAGAAAAGTAAACATCACATAAAAGTTATAATTGATTTGCAGATCAGTGAGTGAAATTCTTGACTGCTGCTATGCAGTTTGATGCTTCAGTTCCCTCCAACCGTTTTCTGTAAGATTGAGGTCTGGAGCCTGGCTGCACCACTTTATGACCTCTTCTTTAGCCACTCCTTTGGTGCTTTGGCAGTATCCACAGTTTCATGGTACATGGCCCTGTCTGTTTCCACCTCTGTGCTTGTCTGTAGAGGATGGTGTTCTTTTAGTCGAACTCAGCATTTCTCTTCCAAAGAGCTCGATATTGGTTTTCTCGCAAACCTTCTCTAAATCGAGATTGTGACTGGCAAACTGAAGACAGAGGTGTGCACGTGCCTTCTTGAGAAGGGGAACTTGCAGGTTCTGCAATATTTCAATGTATTGCAGCATCCTGTGTTACCAATGGTGTTGTTGGTGACTGCAGTTCCAACTGCCTTCAGATCGTTAACAATCTCTTCCCGTGGAGCTTTGGGCTGATCCACCACCTTCCTCAACAATCATCCTCACCCCATTTGTCAAAATCATGCATGCAGCTCCAGACATAAGGTTTTTGTTTCATATTTTGTCTCTGTTAAAATGCAGCTGCCATAAAAACTACACTGTTCATTTCTTTCAGCATATACATACACTAGTTTGACCACCTTTGTGTTTCAAACGTTTTCTGAGAGAGGAAACTAAACATGTTGACACAAACACGTTTGCAGCCTGTGTTTGTCCGTTTGGTTGATTCCTGGTTCGTTCTGTTTGCAAAGCGGTCCGTGTTGTTCGGTCGGATGCCAGATATTATGTGGCAGAGCTCGTCACCTCAGGCAAGGTGAAAGCGTGGCAGTGATGGGATGATATTAGAGTTAATAGCAGGTCCGCCTTCACTCTTACCCATTTTATGTTCTGTGTAAAACTAGCACTTTATGATTGTTTGACATCAATGACCTTATTGACTGACTCATGGGCTTCATGGAAAATAAAGAATAACATAAATATGACAGATTATTTGATAGTCCCTTGACTTTCTGATAACTGGTTAGTAGCTTTTTTCCCCTTGGGCTTAAATAATGACCTGTTTGTACCATTTTCTGCAGAGGTCACAGCGGGCTGACCTTTATGCTGTTTCCTGTCTTAATCAGGAAGCATAAAAGCCGCAGGCAGCAGAGAGTTAATGTGACTGAAAAGCAGAATTGCAGCATGGCTTATTATCAGACTGGAACATGGTTGAAAGGGTTGGGCTTCTGCTGCTGTAGCCCATCTGCTTCAAGGGTAGATGTGTTATGCATTCAGAGATGCTCTTCTGCTTAACTTGGTTGTAATGAGTGATTATTTGAATTAATGTTGCCCCCCAGGTAGGGTCAGAATTGAAGCAGGCTGGCCATTCTCCTCTGACCTTGGCATCAACAAGCCAAGTGGATATTTTCAGACCATTCTCTGTAAACCCTAGAAATTATTGTGTGGGAAAATCCCAGTAGATCAACAGTTTCCGAAATACTCAGACCAGCCTGTCTGGCACCAACAGCAAAGTCCCTTTTTTAAGCACCTTTCTCCATTCTGATGGTCATTGTGAACTATAGCAGGTTATCTCAACCATGTCTACATGAAATGCATCCAGAGAAACCATTGTTGGTTTTTGTATTTGCAATGAGGTCACTGCACCAAGACTAGCCAAAATAATGCAGTTCCACTGGAAATAGCTATAGTGCGTTAAAGAATGCACGTCCTTTTTTTGAACTATTTCATTATTTTACTACATAGCAGCTCTTCTGATTTGCATTTCTATACCAGTGAATGACAGAGGCGTCTTCTTGTGATACTCACTTTCACCCCTGCTGAGGAGAAAGGAGGGGTTAGCAGTGCTGCTGTTCACACCACAGGGCAGTGGCTAAACCACCTCCCGGCACCACTGACTGTGTTGCTTTGATATATTTACCTCGTATCCAGGATACATCGGAGCAAAACCTGCCAGGCGCAGATCAGAGCGTGGAGGGTGACGACTCGGGAGTGGGTTCAGAGAGTTCTAGTCAACATGCTTTGCCAGCTAACCCTGTTTGACTGGTGGATGACGCAGGAAAAATAGTGGGAGATAGCCAAAGGATGATCTGTCCCTGGATGACAGGGGAGACAGAGATGTCCTGTTATGAAGAAAAAAAAGACAGATTTGTGTTTTTCATGCAAACAAGAAAGGATTTTTAAGCAAAACGGTTTTATTAATGGACCATATTTTAATGGTTTGATGCTCATTTTATACATTTAGACTTTACATTCAGTTCCTTCAGTGCCAGTGCACATTACTTTAAGTCTGCAAAGAGGAATTTTTACTTTGACATTCCCTTCTCACAGCATCTAATCATCATCCCTCTGTGATTCCTCCTTCAGGGAGCAGCCGATCTTCAGCGCCCGGGCCCATGTTTTCCAAATCGACCCCACCACCAAGAGGAACTGGATACCGGCCAGCAAGCATGCTGTCACAGTGTCCTTCTTCTACGATGCCACCCGCAACGTGTATCGCATCATTAGTGTGGGCGGGACAAAGGTGAGTGCGTGGGAAATTGGTGTAGACAAAATTTTAGATTCAGCAAAGAAGACAGATTAAAGATGGACAGGGGGAGAAACAACAAACAAATACAGATCTGCTGTCTAGAAGTAATAAGTAAAAGTTGGTGGCTTTGGAATCAAAAGGGGTTTTGAAATAATGCCACAGGTCTAAAAAAGCAAGACAAACAGCAGCTTGAGATTGAATTTTTACTCATCAACCACACTCCCACCAGAAGTCCTGTGAGGTGAAGAATTATATAACAAACTAAACCAAATCGAAGCTCAACACATCAGCAGCCAGAGCATCTTTGGTCCGGGCTTGTGGATTTAGATTAGGCGGGTGGGGAGGGGACCCATCTGATCTCATCTTAGCACCTCTAGTGTGACCCACATTTCTGCCTCCCAGAAGGCAGCGCGAGGCAGCAGTTGGCCGTTCAGTAGCCCAATCCTGCCAGGGCTGGTGTCTGGCTCCACAGTAATCTTCTCTGCCACTGCCGCTCCTGCTGCTAGAATCCAGCATGTTATGTCAAGCACGTCGGCACACAAACGCAGAGCGCAGAGTTCATGTAATCATTGGTTGGAGGGGAAAGGGGTGGGGGATGCTTCTTCTTAAGCTGCCTGCAGTTCTAGTATTTTCAGTGCCATTACTCTAACACAGGAGATGACGTAAAATAAAAAAGGTTTATAAATAGGTTTGTTTTCCTTTTCTTTTTTTCTTTTTTGGGGTCATGTGTTAGGAAGGACAGAGCCAGCTTTGGTAACTTCCCAGAGAATGATGTGATAAACCTGGTAGATATGTTTTGATTGTGCAGCTGCTGCCCTTTTGGCAGAAGTGTGAGCAATTGCCGAAACAAGTCTCAAGGGAGAACATGCGTGAAAATGGCATCCTGGTAACCTCCTATTAATGTTCATGCCAAACCAACCGCTGATTTTAACAAAACCTGTTCAGTAATACAAATACAGCGGCTCAATACTCCAGTTCATGGCCTTGCTACTATATAATCTATAGCTGTGGTGAGGCTCTGCTGAGGCCTATTTTCGATTTAAATGCTCCAGCATAAGTCTCTAATGTTAGTGCGCAAAGATTTACTATGAAATGTGAACCAAACGTAATAACAACATGTCCAGATGCTTGTGGAAGCATTAAAACTCTCAATCTCACTGATGGGAATAAACAAAGTGAGTAGGGACCGTGAGTGTCGGTGCTAAAGTCCAAGACCACCCCTTTCATGCCGTGGCTGATGAAACACTTAACTTTGGACCACAGAGTTAAATGCCAAGCTGGATGCCACATCCTTGACATAGCTAAAATGTGAACCCTGTTACAACATCTGCGCACATCCTTTAAAGCATTCTGTTTACACACCAGTAAACAGTCTTCATATGGGGAGTTACATGGTGCATTAAACATTCAGAAGAAGGTGTGATGGGGACGTAAAGAGAGTGTGTATGGTTTGATGGGGCACACTGGCGTACTCGACCTTCACTTTGATCTTGGTACGCTTCAGTTACTAATATCGATCTCGCTCTGCTGTGACTCCATTGGTGTGACTAAATTTGACCACAAACAAACACGTTAACACCTGCCGGGCATTACTCCCAAAACATGTCCCGCTTTATACATTCAGATATTACATTCACTTCCTTCAGTGCTCACTGTAAGTCTGCAGAGGGATTTTCCCTTTGACATGCTTTATTTACTATTTTACTTTAAATGGAAATGTAATTTACAAAGTGAATATCATACGGTATTTATCAGGATGGGAAAAATAGTGGAATTCAGTAGGAAAATGCATATTGAGGTGTTGTCTAGTTATTAAATCATAGATGGACTAGTACTTATATAGCACTTTTCTACTCTACTTACTGCTCTCACCCATTCGCCTTAGTTCTTTTAAACCTAACATTCCCACTGAGGCTCAGGAGGTAGAGCGGGTCGTTTATCAACTGAAAGGTTGTTGGTTTAATTCCTGGTTACTCCAGTGTCCTCAAGTTGAAGTATCTTTGGCCAAGATACTGACATGGAGTTTTATCTACTGGGGTGTTTTAGTATAATAGATATGGTGCTTAAGAGTAGAGATGTGTTTGAGTGAATGAAGCACTTTTTGTGCTCAGAGTAGAAGAACTGCTATATAAATATCATTACATCTGCCCAGGGATACGTCAGCAATCAGCCAGGGAACCACTTACCCCCCAGTTGGTGGATCTTCTGAGCAGCCAGAGGCACATCTGTAGAATTGGTTTTCACGCCACAGCTAACTAAAGGCTTTTTTAAATTTTTATTAAAACCCTTGTTTTGCAGTCACTTTTTCAAACTGAGTCTGAGTGTCGCTGTGGTGTTTTCAGTGAGAAAAGTCTCATCTTCTGGAGTAAGACTCTCTCCAAGTTTTCTCAAGGCTGTGAGGATGTAAATTTTCTGCTGTGTGTACACAGCTGGTAACAGTTTCCCCATCATCACATCCGGGCCCATCTCTGCCTGTCTTATTCTCAGTCGTTCCCGGCTGCTTCAAGGAAAGAGTTGTATCAACTCCCAGGTTTTGGAGGCATCAGCCAAGCCTCCAACGGCTCATCAGCCACTGAGCTCATCCACAATGATCTCATCTCCTGACATAAGTCATTGAATTCATCCAGCTGCTCCAAAGTTTCCTTCTTTGTCTCTTCATGCTCTTCCTCATCCAGTTCTTCTCAGCATTCCTCCAGGTCCATAAGTTGATGCATTCATTTATCGAGATGTTCTTCCATATTCTGCCTCAATTTGTGGAGAGGTCATCTGCGGTTAAAACTGCATTTTGATAACTTTCTTAGTAAAGTAAGAGTAAAATGTTACCATTCACTGGTGAAATGTGTCATAAGTTATCATAAGAAATAAAAATAATAACTTGCAGTGCCTCAGTTAGAGCATGTTGCTGCCATAGTCTAAGAAGGAAGATAGCGTCTGCTCCCAGAGCCATCTGCTCTCTTCACCTGCACCTAAGGGGACGACCTCTGTTATCTCTTTATCTGCAGGCAATTATCAACTGCACTGTTACGCCCAGCATGACATTTACTAAGACGTCTCAGAAGTTTGGTCAGTGGGCTGACAGCCGCGCCAACACGGTCTACGGTCTGGGCTTTGCCACAGAGCAGCAACTGCATCAGGTAGGTCAAAGTACAGCACTTTTAAAAATGTGCCATCCATTTCTTGTAGAGGGTTTGTGCTGCATTGTCTAGGTCATGACTTGCCCTCTCCTGTACAGTTTGCAGAGAAGTTTAAGGAGGTGAAAGATGCAGCTCGTCTGGCGCGAGAAAAGTCACAGGACAAAGAACTGGCCAACACTGCGCTCACCATCGCTGCTCCTCAGGTGAGCGCCGTCCTTTTAGAAAGCATGAGCATGAAAGAAGAGCAAAGGTTTGTGAGTGTCACCGAGAAGCTGTAAATGTGAAACCTCTGTTATTCATGCACATTTTGGGCATTTCAAGACTGAAATTAGATGATTAGATGAATGCACCTGTATTACTTGCTGCAGCTCAGCTATTAGACAGGGCCGCTGTGACTAAATCAAAGGAGGGACGGGGAGAGAGGGGAACGAAAAGCAAAAGAAATGTGAGCTGGGTCAGTTGTCTCAGAGGGAAGTGAAAATGAGGAAAACTAGGACGATGGTAAAATTATCCGATGCTGCTCAGCAGTACACCACACTCACATTTTCTCCCCACAGCTACCCAGAAGCCTCTGACTTGAAACACTTCTAATGATGAAAACGTAGTCAGCTCAGGGCCCTTTTCCATCAATAAAGAATAATCAGCCTTCAGTTACATCTGCCTGATCTTGAGGAACATGCCTATTTCCTTTTTAATTCTATGGCTGAGCAGGTTCCAAGTGACGTCTCTCACTCCCGATCGATTTAACGAACACATTGGGAGAGCCAAAGCTCCAGAAAATTGCCAACTGCTTCAATTCATTGTACTTGCTAAGTGGCACTGCACTGCATAACTGATCAGTCCGCAAAGTACGCTTTCTGACTGTGATGTGTTGAAAAGGTCGTTTCGTGTTGTGTGCTTCGTGGTGATATGTTCTTCTTTTCCGTTTTTTCCACCTCACGGATTTCCTCTGCAGTTCTCACAGGTGAGTCATTATTTAGAGGAAATGTAAAACACCTGTGCAGGAAGCATCTTTAGTTTTTCTTCTTGCCTCTGAGTTTTATACATTTTATACCTTCTCTGATGGGCAGACAGCTCTAAGCTTCTCATTTATCAGACGCTAAAACTATCGTGTTACAGCAGTCAGTCCATCGAGAACAAGACCGCGAAGAGAGAGTCATTTATTATTATCACGAGCTGTATAGCTTTGCTTGATTTTATATGCAGACTTTGACTTGAATGGGATTTTAACATCTAAAAGCAGGCGGTCTCTCTTCACTTTGAATAAATCCATTTAATGCAGAGTCTGGTTTTTTTTTTTTTTTTTAAAAATTATGCATTAGTTATTATGAGAGTCCATTTACTGATGTGTTTCTCAGGACCTCTCGGATGAACTCCAGTCTCCACCGGTGATGTGCGTGAATGGACCGGAGGACAAGCTGTTTCGCAGCCAGAGCGCAGACATCACCCTGTCTTCTGAGAAGGAGCGCATTAAAAAGATGCTCTCGGTGAGGGGTAACTACAGCACACACTCACACACACACAACACACACTCACACACACACACACACACACACACACACACACACACACAGAAATGAAACCAAGGAAGCCTTGAAGTTTCATTACTGAGAGCTGAAACAGCCTGATTTCAAACACACCCCATGACCTTCTTCAGTGAAAAAGGTTTTCTAGGTAAATCTCACAACTCGACAGCCATGTTGGTAATGCCAAGCCTTTGCAGTTCCACTATACCTGGGTTTGCATCAGCGCAACATGGCTAGTTTTATGCTTTTGTATTTAGCCATTATGAAGAGGAAGACTGGCTTTTTAGAATATGAACAGACTGTATTTACAGATACATACGGTCATGTGAGAATTGAATTTTTTGGAAGTGGAATAACTTAATTTGTCATCTCTCACATCACCGTGGTGGAATTCAGGCCCACTTTTCCTTATACCGCTGCTTCAGCTCATTAAGGCCTACAGGCATTAATTTATGCACAGCTCACATCAGCATTTCAATCGGGTTGAAGGTGGACTTTGACTGGGCCTCTTGTAACACCTTCTTTTTTGTCCATACTGTTGTATATTTGCTGCTGTCTTTAGGATCATTATCCTGTTGTGTGACTGAGTTTGGGCCAAGTTTTAGCTGTCAGCCTCACATTTGACTCTAGAGTACTTTAATATACGGAGCAGTTCAACTTTGTAGATGCAAAACAAGCCCAAATCATCACCCCTAACAGTTGGCATGAGGTGTTTGTGCTGACATGCTGTGTTTGGTTTTCTGGTGCTGTGTATTATGGCCTAACTTCTCCGCTTTGGTCTCGTCTGTCCACAGCACATTGTCCCAGTGTGCTGTCATGAACGTCAGCATTTACCATGCTAACCTCTAATGAGTCTGAGATGTAACTCTTGGTGTTTTTGAAACTTCTGTGAGTATTGCACATTGTGATCTTGGGTTTCATTTTCTTGAACATCCAATCCTGGGATGTTCAAGAATTGCGTTAAAACATACCTGAATGGTTCAAGGACATGCAGCATCTACTTGAGCGTGTGGACTTATAGGGGTCAGAGATTGAGCCACTGACATTCTGATTGGTCGATGACCCGCTCTACGTGGCCACCCTGACGGAAAAATACAGTATAACAATCTAGTAGTTGCTGTAACCACGCACTGTGTTTTACAAACGTTCTTTGTAACATCATGAGGGTTTTTCAAATTTCAAGTGGACTGTGCTTCTGGCTGCACTTAACCAGACAATCCATTACCTTTTTGGTTCCTGAGTGTTATCATGGTTTTCATTTTTTCAGTGTTAATTAACGCCGCTGACGTCATTCAGTTTGTGAAGCTCCTAAGGAAATGAACAGGCCATTGTCGAAGTGTTGACTCATACATAACACTGAATGAGGCTTGGAAGCATCCCTCCATTCAGTGCTTTGAGCCACCCACAATGCTTTTATACCCTATAGTCCAATTACCACGAAGAAAGCAGCTCCTGAACGGTTACCATGGCAAAGTGTGGCCAGTTTACAACATCAAGCTTTGGAGATGTAGGACAGAGCAAAGGAAAAGGATCAAAGATGAAAAGAGCATATCAAATTCAATCATCGTATATGTCTTCTGTGCAGGTGGCATAAAAGTGGACTCATGGAGTGGGAACTGGCTTGTCTTACTCGCTTACAAGTCATGCATTCATCAAATGTGCAGGAAATTCAGTTTAAAGCCGGAGAGATAAAGAAGTTTCAAGGTCACTTCATTTTAAACTGGAACAAACGTCAGTGGGGACTGAAGAACCGTGATGGAAAGATGTGAAAAATACACAAATCTTTATCTGTCATCATCATCTGTCATCTTTCGTTTGTCTTTTTCCTTTCCAACGTCTCTTGATGCAGTCGGTCAGTTTGATCTCTGCTCTCTGGGTCGGGGTTGGGGCTTTAATAAGTGTTTCTTTGCTTTGTCACCAGACCTGTGAAATAAGTTTCCGTCTGCCCTTTAGGTGTGCGGCTGCAGGCTACAGCCTCCTTAACCCTTGTGTAGTGGCTCTGTGATTGTGTTAACCAGACTATCAGAGTTTCATCATGTTCCAGACTCTTGGCAGCAGTACAGCTTGCTTGTTACTCCACAACCAGCTATTGTTTTTTATCCTCATGTTGCAGTGCTTGACACAAGACTCGATTTAATATTGAAGTCATCAACATGTGGCAGTTTTGTTTATTACTAACACTGCATAAGCTTTTTTCCCTGTAAAGATTTGTAAGTACCTGAATCAGAATCAGCTAAATTTGCACTACATTGTTTGATCAGTTTTCTCAATTTTATATAGCGGGATACAGAGTCAGATATGACTCCACTTAATGAAATCTAAAATCTAAAAAGCATTGTTGCTTTTGTTTTATTAAGTAACAGTTTTTCTTCTTTGTGAGGAATTTTAACATTTTTTTTTTAAACTCTGATTGAAAGTTAAGGTCCAGCTCACTGAAACAGCAACTGATGAAACGGCTCTCGAGTCTATCCCAGCTGCCATAGGGCGGGAGGCAGGGTGCGTAGTTTTGGATTTGACGTAGATGTGTATTGGTATTCGTGTTTTTCAGGTCTATTTGTGAGATGAACCTGGAAGCTGAGCTCTTCACTTTACAGGACAGCAACTCTAAGTTGGTGGCAGCTTTGCATGAAGCGAATGCTAACGTGGAGCAGTGGAAGAAACAGCTGACAGCATATCAGGAGGAGACCGAAAGACTCAGAGACCAGGTGAGCCTCAGGGAGTTTGAGGATGCTCTGATGAAGTGTGTTCACCCTGAAGTCTCACCTATTAAATTATAGAAACATATAAAATACAGGATTTTTTTTTTCTTGTTAAAAGCAGTAATTACTATTACTATTGGTTTTGTCTCTTTATCTTTATGACTGCTACAAATCAAACTCCTTGGATCTGAACTGGAAAAAACCCCCACTAAGAGTATACATCACTACTACTCCATCAGTGAACAATAACAATGAGATCCATTACTAAGCTTTATGCCAATAATATCCAAAATTGTCTGGCATTTGCTGGCCACAGATACATTTTAAAAAGCTGGGGGAAAAAGTGTTGTTTTGCTGAGCTCATGCAGCAGGAGATCTGGATTAAGTCTGGGACTCCTGCTGCGTGTCACGCCCCCATCTCTCCCCATGTACCTGTCTAAAACTTTCAGAATCTAATGAAGACATAATGACCTAAAATAAACTTACAATAAGCTCAACAGAGTACATGTTTTAATTTTGAGTACACCTACACGCTGCAGACTAAATTCTTCTTCCTCATTCCCAGGACTTTTTAACCTCCCACTTTTTTATTGTGTATAGTAGCTTTTGTCTTCATAGCTTCTTTGTATCCCTGCACTCCAACTTTTATGTGAGACTATAACATCCCACATGTGAGTTTTGCTTTGGATGCTTAAGCAGAAAGTCACCTTGTAAACGAAATCATTTTAAAGCAGATGGTTTGAAACTGCATTTTAAAAAGAGTCATTTTTGGGTGATGGAAGCTTTATTGTAAAGTGAGTGTAGCAATGCAAACATCACCTTTCCTTTAAATCCTGTTAATGCTTTCTAAAGAGTGCTGGAGTCAGATGCTGAAATTGGCTGAATGATCTTATTGTTTTATTTCATAATAATTTGTTTTCAATAGCAAAAAAGCAGATTAAAATATCTCTGTACTCTGGGTTTTCACTTTTCTCCACTGGTCCAAAGACACACTCAGAATTTCCCACTGCCTCACATCGCCTCTTGTCTAATGCACTCTGGCTGAGAAGGCTCCATCCACCAACTATCAGCACAATAAGGAGTTTAAAGAACGGAGGGATTAGTTATTCATGATAATGCACCATCTGTGACCTAAAAGTTGAGACATACGGTTAACAAAAAGTTAAAATTCTGAGTCTAAAAGCTGAGAAGTTTTCTCCTCTGGCCTCTGAAGCTCTTATACAACTCTGCAGTAACCTGTGGAGTAGAAACTAATGGTTAAGGTCACACCTAGTGATCATTTCTGGAGTGTAAAGCTGTGGAACAGGAACACAAGTAAGATTGCACAAGCAACGGAGAGATATTGCTGCAAGACTGATCCGGGGTTGTGTGCCTCTACGCTGCTGAGCGAAGCCCTGCTGCTTTTGATTGGGTTGTCCTTTGCAGACTCTTCATTTCCTTGTTTTGAAACTGGTTGTTCGGAAAAAAGAAGCTTTGCTGGTAACACACTCCATCAATCTCTGACTTGTGCTGGAGGCTTTTTCCCTCAGAAGCTTTAATCAAGGCATTATCTGTGCTGGTTGAAGCGGTTCACTAAGTACACGCCAAATTTCACGTTTCGCCACGAGGGAGTTCGGTCTAAACACAGAGCCTCACGAGGGTTTTACACTTGAATTACTTCTCAGGCTCCGGTGGATGCAGATGCCGCTGCCCTCCCTGTACCCGCTCATCAATAAAAGGTATTTTCATATTTGCTGGGAGCTGATTCCTCTGGGGACGACCTCGCCTCAGGCTGACATTTACAAACCTCTCTGATTTGATGCTTTAACACCTCGATCCCTTTCCATTACAGCCCAGCCTTACAGTATCGATCACTACTGTTTCATTTGTAAGCACTCCCCTGGTATTTCAGCAAGAAACAGCTTTCACTATTTTGGTCCACATCGACTGATTTAATCATACAAGTGAGAACCCCGTCTCCTTTGGACCGAGCTAGTTCCTACTGTTTGAGGAAGGGGACCAGGTGGCTGAAAATGGTTCATGTCTCCGGGGTGGTGTGTGTGAGAGAGAGAGGGAGAGGGGGGTTTGTAGGACAGCAATATCCTACTTTCAATGCCCCAGTTAGGAAAAAATGAAAAATCACCAGAGGGAGTTGGCATCCACTTGTTTCTCTCTCTTTTTTTTCCTCTTTTCTTCTTTTGAGTCTAAACCATACGCCGTTTAAAATAATCCAACGGGGCATTCGGGGTGTTTTTGGAGGTGTCCTTCTGTTTTTCTTTCTAATTCATGGAGCTCAGATGAAATGCAATGCAATGAGGATTTCATTCGTTAAAGTGTTGCTCTTCTACGGCTTCATTATAGTAGAAGTAGCCGCTTATTGTTGCAGGTGAACGCTGTGAGCCATCTGTAGGTGTGACTGAAAGCAAACAGAGTTGAGTGCTCTCTGTGATAAGTTTAATTCTGTCCGCTGATGAGCTCTTTAGCTTTGATAAGAGTTATAGGTGTTAAAAGTCTGAGTTTTCCTGTTATTCACCTTTACGTTTCATGTCGTTGTTAAAATCTTTAGGCTTTTATGTCTGAATTACTATAGTGTGGTGCAGGGACTGGGGCCTTTCGGTGTAGAGGGTTATCCTGCCTCTTACAGTGCAAACACATGCATGTTACTGTAGGTCAGGGGTAGGCAACTCCAGGCCTCGAGTGCCGGTGTCCTGCAGGTTTTAGATCCCACCCTGGGTTAACACACCTGAATCAAATGATTAGTTCATTACCAGGCCTCTGGAGAACTTCAAGAAATGCTGAGGAGTCATTTAGCCCTTTAAATCAGCTGTGATGGATCATGGACACATCTAAAACCTGCAGGACACCGGCACTCGAGGCCTGGAGTTGCCTACCCCTGCTGTAGGTTAACTGGTGATTTTGACTGGCCATAGGCGTGAAAGTAAGCATGAATGGCTGTCTCTGTGTGTTATCTCTGTGATGGGCTGGTGACCTGTCCAGAGTGCATCCTATCTCTTGCCCTGGCACAGCTGGGATTGGCTTCCGCAGCCCTGCTTATCCCTAAATTGGATAAGCCGATAAGAAAATAGATGGATGGTCCAAACTGAGTGCATCATCAAAACGTTCTGACGAATGCTAGAATAAGTCCTTTTAATGTTTTTAGCTGTGCTTCAGTTATTTTGGTTGTGTTTTACCTTAATCCAGACTGTAAAATTCAGTGGGATGGGTAACCATGTTTACATTTATTCCTGGTGAATTCTAATGTCTATGCAGATACTATATTAGAGCCACACTTTGGTTAATATTTATAGCTTGACGTAGCAGTAGTCATCAATGATTTGGATAAAATTTGGCATAGCTATTCCCTTAGGATGGAGTGTCATAACTGATCGCAGTGACATCATCAGGTCAGAAATCAGTTTATTTAGCTGAATATTAAGTACCTCCAAGACTAATCAGCACATGGTAAACATGGTAAACATTACACTTATATAATATCAAGTGCTAACTCTGCACGTTAGCATGCTATTCTAAAGTTTGATCTCAGAGATAGCAGTGTGTCCACAGATTCTTGCTTAGCTGTATTAAATAATGTTCTATCAGCTGTGATCAAGCCATAACCTCCACCTTAGACTGTGTGTATGTGTATTTCAGCTCTTAGACTGGATGGCATGGTGCAAAAATGTGTAACTTTACTGCTCAGGGCTTCCTTTTCAGTGCATAGAAAGCAGTGCTGCTGTTTGTGTTTGCCCACCAAAGCTATTTCTGGATTGTACACATGGTGAAGTGCCAGCCAGCGTGCGAATTCGTCTTTGTGGCATTTTGTCCTCTTCCACAGCACTCTTATGAAACCAAGGCAGACGGAGGAAGAGGCGTTGTGTTGGAGAAAAGCTGCACAGGATAGTGTTAAACTAGGCTGGATGGGCCGACTGGAGCCTTTCTGTGTGGAGTTTTCGTGCTCTCTCTGTGCCTGCAAAGATGTCGAAAAACATCCATGTAAGGTTAATTTTAAGCTGGTCAGAGGTGTGTTTGTGAGCATGAATGGCTGACCAAGGTGTTCCCTACATCTCAACCAATCTGAGAAACCCGACCAAACACGAGGTCACTCTGATCTGCATTTCACATTGTCTTTGTTCTCATTATAGTTCAATTGTTTTAAGTAGACCAGGGAAAAATAATTTGAATCAAACCAGTAATAGTCTGGACCAAATAAAAGCTTTTTAAAACGTTGTCTTACATACACAACATTTCCATTGTTGTGTTTTATAAGGTGGCTGACCTTGAAGCCCACGGCCCCAGTGATCTGTTGAAGGATGAGCTGACCCAGTCCCTGGAGGAGCTGGAGGCCTTGCTGAAGGCTAAAGATGAGGTTGGACATTTGCTAAATAACAAGGCACATCAACAAAAACTGACTTTTTGATGAGTACCTTTCATTCATTCTCTAGGAAATTCACATTTTGCAAAGCAAAAAAGCAGAGTACCACGAAATGGAGCATCAGCGTGACGAGGCCATCCACAGATTACGGGTAGGAGTGACGTTTTTACAGTAACTCGGCATGTTTTCATTGCTTATCGGGTTCTGGTAAACCTTCTAATATTTCCCTCTGCCTTTTCTGTGTTTACCGTTCGCTTCAGGAGATGGAGATGCGAAACTCGGACCTGGAACGCCGCATCCAGAACACGGAGCAGAACCTGAGTAACTCTCTGGAGGACCGGGATCGCTTGGATACTGAGATCCAGAGAGCCATAGAAATTCTGGACATCAAGATCTTTGACCTTAACGACCTCCGCCAGAGCCTTGTTAAACTTATTGACAAATAGGAAGGGTGGGTGAAACATGGCAGAGTGCAACCTGTAAGAGAAATGGAAGAGAGGACAGGGGTTCCGGCAGGAAGCAGTAAACAAAATAAGAAGGAGCTGGTCCCGGTCCTCTTCAAGCACAAAACCCACCTCGGCTGCAGGAAGGTCTGTGTCACAGCAGTGACGGCAACATCGCGCTGACTCTGAGCAGCAGCATATATATGGTAGAGCTTGTCCCGACTTAACGTAACGCTTCATGTTGCTTTCGAGGGTAACACTCAGTGCAATAAACCAACTTATAAGGTAAGTGCTTAACAATGCTAGTCATTTAGGATTTAGAACTGGTGCTTCTGGTCTTTCATAAGGATCACCTTTGTACCCAAAATCACAATGCAGTGTCAATATGAACAATAAGAGGCCTTGTTTTTCATCTTTACAACAAAATGAGTCCATGCTTAGAAACAGAGGAGCTGAAAAGTGAACGCACAAGACAAAAAAAAGAAGTTTAGCTTATTTAAGAGCCTGCATACGCCATAATTATTACTGGGTTAACAGTTCACACAGGTCTTGTAGTTACCCATACGTAATCTAGCAGCTATATTGTGTAATGTGAAGGACCAGTGTTATTTTTTCAAAGGAATATTCAAGGATAGTGAAGGCGTGTGCTCGTAGTTGTCGATAATGTGGTTAATCTAGGACATGCAACTTGAATAGCAACAGCATCTAAACATTGACACCAAAGATCAAATGTTAAGAGCAGAGGGGGAAAAAGAGTTTTCCGTGGCGCGTCTTTTATCACATCCTCATTTCTTGTATTAGGAAACTTTTGATTCCTCAGTAAGCTACTTAAGTACATGATAGTAAGTAGGAAATATTAAGCAATTAAAGTTAGCATAACAGTGGTTTTCCAAATGATATAAATCAATAAGCTGCACTTAAGAAGTAACCATAGGAAATTAAAATGCATCACTTAGTCTTACAGGTAAATATAAGTGACTTTTGAGCTTGTCCAGTCTGAATGATATGCTGTGCATCATCTACTAACAAAGCACTAACTTAGTAACTTATTTACAATAGCTTCACATCTTAATGAACACGTTTCTCTCATTGGTGTGATGCATCTGAAGAAATGTAAGATGTTTTCTGCCTTCTGTTACTTTTGAGCACATTACCTTTAGCTGTGGACAGTATGCCATAGGCCTTGAGATTGTGGCCGTACTGTATGAATAATTAAATACGTTAAAAAAGAAAAACAATGTCTACTTCAGAGTCTTTTCATCACACAGACTGTATCATATGACATTTTTTAAGCCTTACTGTATGGAGGATGAATGTGAACGGTGATGTCGGCTCTCTGGGCCGCGTCATGGTGGTTTGAAAATAAAAGCAAACATTAAAATCACTTTATGCAGCATTTCGTCTTTTTTTTCTTCTTGGGTTTGTTTGTTTTTCTTTGGTGAATATTGCATAGAAAATACTTGGGACACTGAAAAAAATGCTTGTATGAAAGAATGAATGAGATGTCTTGGAAGTGCTCTGAGTACTTAAGTATAAGAACCAGTCCATTTACCATCATTTGCAGGTGCGACTGACTCAAAACTCAAAATGTAATACTATTACCTACATTCAATAACGCTTTGTTATTTTTTTTTAAAAATTATAAATTCAATCCAGTAATATTATTTCAAAATAAAAATTAAAAACACAGGGTTGCTATGTTGTTGGTTTACTCTACAGACTGTAGATAAATCTGATGTGTTTTTGAAAAATATACTGGCCAACTTTATAATCTATTTTTTTCTTTTAATCATTCAGCTCGTATTCACATCCTGATTAAGCTGAACTTTGGAAAAGATCTAAATATGGCAAAAAATGTGTTACGATCACGTTTTCTTCAATTTTGATGTTTAACACATTTCAAAATAAGAGGTAAAAAAGGTTTTCTTCAGTATTAAAAGAGTTTTATTCAATCTGATGGAGCATTTTTAACGGCTGGATTGTGTAATCAGATTACAGAATCCTCATTCTGATGTTGCGGGTGTGTCCACACTTGATGGCACGTGGATGCAGACGAGCATAGCACCTAAGACGGATGACAGAAATCTTTAGATTAGTGAGATGGAATCTGTAGATCGCTGCTTTACTGAGGGCTGTGATATGTATCTGCTAACACTCAACTTGGAGCCAAAGCTCTGGGAGAGCTTATTCCCAGTCAACCTAAAATGTGCCACTGAATTTGATTCTGCCAACTGTTCTTTGAAAGTGGAAAATTATTTAATCAGCCACTCAGTAATTATTTAGCCTTGCTAATAAATCAAACCTCATGTGCATAAGGAGCAACTAAAGGTTTTACTTCTTCGGACCTTTCCCATGCACCCTGCAAAAAGATGAAATCGAGTGGAATCAGTTTTTAGCAATCCGCTCAAAATATCTTTTGAATTATCCCCTCACCTCTCCGAGAATGAGTTCAGTCTCGCTAATATTTGTGTGTGCTGGTTTTGTATACATACTTGCGGCAGATTATCCTGTCACAGTTGTACTTCTGAGCCAGCTGCTTCAGTGATGGCTCAATGATGCCCCCTCTCAGACGCAGGACAAGGTGAGGGTTGGAATCTGAGAGAAAGACATGTGTATATAACTATCAATGCAACTTTAAAACATTAAACAAACAGCAGTTTTCTTCCATCGTGGTGAAATCCACCTTTTTGGATGTTATATTCTGACAGGGTGAGTCCATCCTCAAGCTGTTTCCCAGCAAAGAGCGTGAGACAGTAACTTAATGGTTACAGCTACTGTGGGCATGTACTACTACATGCACAGAGCTTTGTTAGTTACACCAATCCAGTTATAAAGCAAAATGAATGTAGTAATACTGTGCACTGAGTTCCCAGACAAAAATGATCGTTTCAGAAGTTAAGGAGAAGAAAGTTTATAAGCTTTCTGTTCACCAGCCGCTCAGAAACTCAGTGAGCAGAGCGCTGTGAACAAGTTTTATCCAGTGCTTTGTTTTTAATCTGTCCTGCTGAGACTGCTGCACAGAGGGAGTAACTAACGTTGGGATGAAACTCACTAACAGGTCGCAGATTAACTGCAAGTGTTTGCTATGATGAATGACACGAAATCAATTAACAGAAATACTTCAGAATTAGAAAGTACAATAAGAATGAAATAATAATTATTGAAAAAACAAATATAGAAGAAAAGAGGAAGAGAGGAAAGCGAGGACAATTGGGGCGATCGTGGCTCAAGAGTTAGGAGTTCGCCTTGTAATCGGAAGGTTGCCGGTTCGAGCCCCAGCTTGGTCAGTCTCGGTCGTTGTGTCCTTGGACTATTTAATTTAAGACGAATAGATTTAAACTAAATAGAAAAGAAGTCCTGCTCTTAGTAGCATTGATAATATAAGAATTAAGTCAAACACTATTGATTAATAAAATATGAGTGATCATTAAGCCCACATGAGAAACAATAAAAGAGAGAAGTTGAGCTTTTTCTTGTGAACAAACTGAACGGATGTATTCGCCTGAATCACTTCTAGAGTGAATCTTTCTAATCACCCATCAGGAGCTACGGACATTTTATTCCAAAACAAAGGGCTCATGGAAAGACTTCCATCACAGACCATAATGCTTTTCGTCTCTTCTTCTGCTGGAACATTTGTAACTATGTGTGCATTTTAAAAAAACAACTCTTTTTCGAGAGAGAGAGGTTTCACATAAAAGTGATATTATGGTCATTAAACCTTTTTGCAATTCAAGTCTGTGGACCTCCTTAGTGTGGTTGTAGAAGCTGCCAGCAGATGGCGATGCACAACAGCGGTGATAGTGACACTGTTTAATCTACAGTACTGTGTCTGTGAAGGTTCTCGGTCATCCAGGTCATCATAGTCTAAGGTGCTCGGAAAAACTCAGGAGTCTTCTCCAAGCACGGCATCCCAATGTACTTCAGACCCAGCAACACACTCAGCCAAAAACTGGTTCATCCCAAAGACAAAATTCCTAAACACAAACTCAAAAATGTGGTGTATGCTGTGCAGTGCAGCGAGGAATGCCCAGACCTCTACATCGGAGAGACCAAACAGCCACTTCACAATGCATGGCACAACATAGAAGAGCCACCTCCGCTGGACAAGACTCGGCGGTGCTTCTCCATCTAAAGGACAAAGGTCACGCTTTCGAGGATGCCAAAGTTCACATTTTGGTCAGTTTGAAAGAGGACTGAAAGAAGACATCTCTGTCCACTGTGAGCGACCATCTTCGAACAGAGGCGGTGGTTTACGACACCAACTGTCGGCCATCTATAATCCAGTTCCCTTCCCAGACACCTTAACGCCCACTCTCATCCTGGGCCATCTGACCTCACACGAAAGTGGGTTTCACAATGAGCTCACCCCAAACCTTGGCTGATTGTGACCTACACCCGTCTTCACACCTTGGCTTGTGTAATTAGGTAGAGGATCATTAGGGGGTCCATGTCTCTCGTGGGGGGACACTCCCACAGGGCTTAAATCTGGGACTCTCCACCATTTGCCCTTAGAACTAAGGAAGCTTCTGATGAGAGGTGAAACGTGTTCAAGCAACTTAAAGAAGTCCAGACGCTCCTTAGACCACAGTACTGTGCAGAACTCGTTAGCCACCCTTACTTATTTGTGTAAAGTGATCCTGGAAAAATAACACAAACAGTTCTCCAAGATTTCTGAAGATCTTTCAAAGTTTTTGTGTTTATTTAAGACTCTTATTACTGTTCTATAAATCATGAAAGCATTAAAAAGGCACCTAACCTAATGATGAATCAGTGACTGTATGAGATTTGATTTTTTGTTATAATCATTGGGATGAACTAGTGTTGTGTCTACACAGCTTACCAACAAAATAGTTTTTAATTGTATTTTTTGCTACTTAAACACATAATTTGTTCCAGAAATCTAAGAAAAATACATCTGGCACACAATGAAACACTATGAATCATGGACTGTCCTCCCCAGAGTCCGGGCCTCAACATTATTCGAGCAGTGTGGGATTTTTTACACAGAGAACAGTACAAAAGGCAGCGAACATCCAAAGAAGAACTTTGAATGCCCTTCAAGAGGTTTAGAGCAATAAACTTTTTCCTTCTATGAATTTTTTCCACTTCTGCGTAAACACTTTTGACTAAATGGCTGCACCTCCACCCCATCTTCCTGGGTGGCTGAAGACTTTTGCACAGCACTTTAATTCTACAAAATCACATACTGAAATATTTTTCAAAATCCATCCCTCCATCCATTTTCTTCCGCTTATCCGGGGCCGGGTCAGGGAGGCAGCAGCCCAAGAAAAGAGGCCCAGACCTCCCTCTCCCCAGCCACCTCCTCCAGCTTGTCCGGGGGAACACCAAGGCGTTCCCAGGCCAGCCGAGAGATATAATCTCTCCAGTGTGTCCTGGGTCTGCCCCGGGGCTTCCTCCCGGTGGGACAGGCCCGGAACACCTCGCCCAGCCCAGGAGGCATCCTTGTCAGATGCCCGAACCACCTCAACTGGCTCCTTTCGATATGAGGAGCCGGTTGAGGTGGTTTTCAAAATCTTTAACCAAAAAAAGAAATAAAGGTAGAAAGACTAAATGATCATTTTATTTTCAGCATTTAAATGTAACAGTATTTTACAGTAATTAAAGAGCACTTCTATCTACGCATGAACATACATCAACCTGCTCTTTTGTTTCGATATTGGTTTATGTCCGTGTTAATAATCTCTGTTGTACTTTTAAATGTTTGCTTCGTGAGCCTAATAAATAAAAAGAAAACCGTGTGCAGTGAAGGCTACAGTGGACATTAGCAAGCACAAAACATTTCAAATGAAGGCTGCCGTCCCTCTTTAAAGACAGTGAATCATTATGGATCATTGTACAGCGTTACTGAGGCTCAGGATTGTGCTTCCTGTGTGTAGCAGGGCGCTATGACACCTGTTTTATGACACCGGCTTTAAAGAGAATGTTTTCTGCTTCAGTTTCTCACAGTTAAAAGTGAAGGACAGTAGCATCATCTGACTCACAGACACCGCTCTGACTGAACACACCCAGTTCACATTAGTAAAGGAAAACAACGGACGGAGAACGTTTCTACTGAGCTTTACGCATTCTGTCCACCACAGACGACCTGTGGTTGGCCAGGTTGTTAAGGACACAGCTGTTGGTGAGCATAGACAGTTTGGAGTTAAGAGAGTCTTTACTTTTCTCCCAGTAACAGTCAACTCCTGGGTCCTTGTTCTCCTCTCCCCCTTTATCCTCCTCTTCCTCTTCAACCTCACTTTCTTCATCACTGCGTTCATCTTTTTCCAGCTGAGGAAGAAAACAGAAGGTTTCACACTACAAACTACGAAGAAGGTCCAAAAACAAATGAGTGGGTGACACTGATTTATTTTCTTGTGACCACAGGGCTGTGAATGAGGACATAAAGCTGACTGGTTCAGTTTTCTGGATGCTCCCTGTCGTCCTTTTAATTGGACTCTTTGCTTGTTTGCATCAAGTGGTATCACGTAAGAATTAGAACTGCAAAACAATTGAAAACATGTCAGAGACATCTCGTGATGCACTATAGCTTCACTGCTCTTTCTCACCTTGCCTTTCAGGAACTTATAGACCATGTGCAAGATCAACTTGGCCCAGAAGATGTGCAGACCTTGCAGCACCATCAGCAGGATGTTAAAAAAGTAGTAGCCAGCAAAAGGTTCAAACACCTCCATGGACAGTACCAGGGTGGTGTGAATGATTCTGTAAGTAATCGAATAGATAGAGTCAAGTTGCTGATGAGAGAGTTCAAATTCATCCACACTTCTTTTACAGTTATCGAGCAATTTAACGACAAAAAAAAAAGGAGAATTATCTCTTACTTGCTGGGAAAAATCACCAGCCGAGTCACGAGGAAGATCACAGCGAACATAACAAACAGGGTGTCACACGATCTCCTCCAGCCAGCGCCGTAGTTGAACATCTTTGCAGGCTGCAGAAATAATAACCGTGCAATAAAGTCACATAGCAAATCCCAACAATAGTGCTATGTAGATATGGATAATAAAATAACAAACTAAATGTTTTCAGAATGGGGAAAAACAGCTCAGTCTTTAAGTCAAGCAGAACACTAAGAACGCCTGCTGTTTTCTCATTTTCAGTGCAAAAATAAAAAGCATCAAGCAGCTCAGGTTTAGAAGCCTGATGTTATTCACAATTGTGTCTTTTGCACAGGTTAACAAAGGTCAGTCAGCACCGCTAGCTATCATGGCACAATCACAGGATCCTTCTGCTTCCTGCAGGCTACTGCAGAGGTCTTAGATAAATATTTTCTAAGAATAGCCTAAAGTGCAGTTTGAACTTCTGATTGTAGTTTGTACAGTCAGTTTTTCTCATTTCTTTCAATTTTCTACATTAATGTAGGATGTCTGGCCAAAGTGATTATTATATTTTTAAAGATTCCCAAGATGTTTTTTCCTGCACATGTAAAAAAAAAAATGACCGTAAATGACCTTTATTTTACTTTTAGAGCATAAATAAAAGGATCTGCAGGTTACCTCTAGCAGGATGTCAGAGGAGTCGTGGAGCAGCATGACCAAGGTGCCGATGCGAATGTAGTTGGCACAATAAGAGAAACTGAGCAGGAAGATGGTAGCCAAGTGGTGGACGACCTGTTCCTTAAAATCCTGCAAAGGCAAACATGCAGTGTGCAAAACAAAAGAACCATCAGATGTCAACAGAAGACAGTCACTCATTAACCATGTGCTGGTCAGGTTTCTCATTAAAGCAGAAGTGAAGTGAGAGAAACATGAAATATGACCACAGTTAGACCAACATCATCCCAACAGCTAACTTCTGTAAAGGGCATCTGCTGCGTGAGACAGGAAGAAATCTGGCAACGCACTCTGTGGTGGAGTGTGTGAAACATGCAACTCAATCAGCAGCAATCTGTATATAAACTCTGGCGTATCTAAAAGGGCAGCGCACGCAGTGAATCAGCTGCTTTCAATGCAATGCTTGCGTAACAAAACGGGCCGTTCAATGCACAAGCGCTTCTGTCTAATAAACACTTTGCTACGTGTCGCCGGGGCTGAACGCAGCCTGTTGTGTAACATCCTCACCTTCCTCTTGACATCCACAGAGATCCGAAGGAGCAGAGAGCCATAAAATCCCAGCTCCAGCATGTAGTACCAGTAGTGAGCTCTCTCCATGGGCTGAGGAGGACAAATATAAAGGTGATTTTTTTATAAAATACCTGGACTTTAAATACTGGCAGAACAGTAGGGAGCACTGCACCTACACAGGTGGAGGATTTGAAATGTATTCATAAGCTTTTCTGTTTAAGAAAGGAAGGGAAACTATCATGAATAATTCTAGCGTGTCGCTATCCTTACGCTTGCCACCGAAGCCTAAGAATCTGAGCAACTCATTTTGTTTTTAGTCCCACTAGGCGGTATAATGGATCACTCTTTGCCTATAAACTACAATTAGATGGATTGAAACTATTCTCAGCCATGACGGTATTATTATTTATTTTTTCATACATATGTATGTATATTATGTATGTATGTATGTATGTATATATATATATATATATATATATTTATATATATATATTTCTTAATATGATATATTTCAGAAAGTCTCCCATTTGCAATGGATGCCCTGGCAGCGCTGTGAAAATTTCTCGTACTGCTGTCGCACAAGTGCTAGTTGTTACTTTCCATTTGTTAGGATTGCCAAATGATAGTTTACATAGACTTTTTATACACATAATTTATTACGTATTATTATTATTAGTAGCAGTAAATATGAATATAAAATATTTTACTTTTCTAAATATAGAACCAGGATGCGTTAAATATCAAACTAATGCAGTTTCATGGCCAAAGTTAACGACCAAGCCAAATCAGTAACCGGGTAAATGTGTGATTCTTTATAATAAACCGTTAATTATCAGGGCTTCTAATTCTTGGCTTGTTTAGATTTATTTAACCCCATCTTGAGTAACTGAATATAATCAAAGTTACACATGCACATATTTAACTTTTTAACTTCATTTCTGACATCCTGGCACTATATAAATAACCTGGTTAACTCTCTGCAGTTTGAATGCTGTACATGAATTTACTGTATTGTGCTTGTTTTACAGCTCCTCTGTAAAATAGGTGTAATTGGATTACCTATCCGTACACAGGTTACACTTTCAACATAAATAATGAGACTTTCACAACGGTTATTTTAATGGAGCACACTCTGTTTTGCCAAAGTAGTCATGTGGTGTATGTAATGTTTTCACCTGAAATGGATACTGCCTCCAACATTCCCTGAGGTCCCAGAACCACGGTTTCTGCACAGACAGGGAAAAATTTAGAATAAACCTGAAGAGGTGGAAACGTATGAAAGGACAGAAATAACTTTCAGATTATCCCTCATAATGTCCTCCCGATTTCCACACCTGTTGTCCTCAGGGGTCAAAAATGACTCCATCTGGTTTGATTGATACTTAATTAATATGAAGTGGATTTTCCCCCCACTCTTAATTAAAACTTAATTCAAACATTTTGATACGATTTCTTTATTCCATTTCAAATGTAAGTCTGATAAAACCTCATTTAAATGAAATGTGTCTTTGTTTTTGGGTAAAAAAAATAAATTAAATCATCAGTTATTGTGATTATCGTTTAACAGATGATCACAGACGGGTATATGTCAAAGTTAATTTAGGAAGCTGTTTTTAAACTACTTCAAGTTTTTCACTGGCAGCAAATAATCACATCTGTTGTCTTCTGGGGTCAAAAATGACCGCATCTGGTTTGAAAGCAATAAGTATAAAATATCATCCATCTCTGTGTTTCAAGGTTTTATACAACTTTATTCCAACTCATTACCTGACATCACATACTGCCCATGTTTTTATCTTGTAGTTCCCCGGTTTACTTGGGATGTTCTGTTGGAGTGGACAGAGTCCTCTGAAGGGGACTTGGTGCTCACACAGTCATATCAGTACCTGGATCTTACATCACAGCAGGAGAAACACCCACTTGTTCCATACACCTCCAATGGGAGCATGTTTGTGTCATGAACGATGATAATTTATTGTTTCTTTATCAAGAAATTATATCCTTTTTGCGATTCTGTGATTAATCTTGTGTCAGTCACGGTAGCATGAAAACTGCCCTAAAAGACTCTGGATGTCATAAACTGGCCGTAGCGACTTTACTGGATGCACGGCAGTAAGAATCAACACACCCACATATGCCTACAGCTGCTCTTGATCCATTTTTCTTCCTCTCTTGTTGTCCCTCCTTGTTTGTCATTGAGTTGGAAGTAAAGCAGGTCATCTGCTAATTGGATGGTTGTTGGTTCAATCTCTGTGTGCTCTAGTCTGGAGTTCTTACCAAGGTGTCCTTGGACACGTTACTGAACCCCAACTTGGTCTCTGATGCATCCATTGGCATGTGAACGTTAAAAAGCATAATACAAGCAGAATACATTGTGTGTAATGCTTTCAGTGCTCGCGTAGAAAAGCAATCTAAGGATTTTAGGTAATCAGTATGGGACCTGGCATATGTGCCGTGGTAGATTGTCTTTCTCTGTGACGCACGAGAGAGTCCTGCATCGTCTGTCACTGGGAAGGATAGAAGACCAGATCAGTGTTTCCTCATATTACTGCAAATATTCCTGTCTCAGCTGACTCCTCGTTCTTGCTTGATCTTCATCATAATTGAAATAGAAGATGTGTAGTCCTCTGACACATCTTCTATTTCACTTTCACATTCTGAAAATTCAAGAAACTTCAAGAAGCCCAGTCACTTTCTTTCCAAGCTCTTCAGACTACCACATTCTGGATGCCTGAGAACCTACTTGAACATACTTCAGATTCTTCATCACTTTCCTTCACTTCATAGCCTTCTTCCACTTCTGCAGGTGGGTGATGTGATTTTTCAGAGAAAAGGTAGCATTTGATCTAAATATTGGCAATATTTTCTTTATCTTCTAACCCTGGATCTTCCTGAACATTGATTATTCCTCCTCATTACACTAGAGGACAATATATGCATTTCTTTACTGGTCATTCCTTTCCACAACATGGTAAAAAAAATGATCTCACAAGCCTCCAGTGCAATGGAGGCTTGTGAGATCATTTCTGTGTAGGTATTATTGTAGAGTCTACCTTACAATATGAAGCACCTTGATGCGACTGTTGTTGTGATTTGGTGCTGTATAATTAAAATTGAATTAAATGTAGAGCACCTGCCTCCTCATTGTGCTTCCTGTTTTGTTGTTGTTGTTGTTATGAGCATTGCATGACCCCACACATCAGTGATCCAAGATGTTTGAAAGCAGTATGGTATGAAAATATGGCCCTTTGCAACACTTTGTACTTTGGCCGTTTTTGACCCCCAAGGACAACAGGTGTTACAAAATCCAATAAAACCCCCATAAATAAATCAAATTACTTATTCCAACTTATTCCAATCATGCATAGCATAGTACTGAATAACTTCACTTATTTTCAGACCATTTAATGAATAAAAAACACATTTTTGATAGCAAAAGATTTCTTTTTGGGACAAAAATGACCCCAGGACAACACAAAGGTTAAATTCATTTGTTTTCACTCACTTATTGTTTTAGCATCAATAGTAGGAGTAAAATGTCATTGCTATTAAACGTTGTCACTCACATCAACCAGGCAGGACAATCCAGCCACAAAAGCTGTGAGGTAGAAGAAGAACCTCCAACTGAAAGACAGCGACTGAGATGAGAAACTCTGGCCATTTAAAAAAGCACTTTAAAAAAAGTTTTGAACAGTGTCAGAGTTCTTGCGAGCTTTTCCAGGATCGGTCATTGTGGAGACTGGTGGAGGATCTTCTATTGAAGGAACTCATCAGTAACTGGACAATGACGGAGGCGTGGAGGGGAAATACTTACGCAGCTTCACCAAACTTCTTGGTTTTAGACGGCTTGTCTTGGCTCCTGCGACGCTTGAACCACGTCTCTATTTGTCTCTGCGTTTTGCGGCACGACAGCATCAAGCCTTCCATTTCACTCTGAAACAAAAAACAGCACAGAACGAGTTGAGGTGGAGCAAGCGACGCTCGAATGCAACGTGTTCGTATTGTTCTTTTAAAACGTACTTTAAGAAGTTTGTAGTGCAGTAAAAGTAAGTGCGACGTGCAGGCTTCGATTTATTTCTCCTGTTCAAACCCATTTGAATATATTTGACATCATTTTTGAGTATATTTATTTTATTATTTCTTATTAATGTTTACATATGTAGCATTCATTTCATTGTTTTGCATATGTATCTAAACAGTATTTTAAAAGTTATAACCTGTTACTATATTGTACATAACAAAGTCATAAAAAATAATGTGATATTTACATATCATTCTTTATATGCCTACAGTGGAAACAATGGCAGAAAGAAGCATAGTTTTAAATAGCTCTATATAGCATTATTAACATGTTGACCTTCAGATCAATCTACAGGGGTCAGAGGTCAAATGTGACCTGCTATTTCAAGTCTTTGTCTATATGTTAAAAGAACACACCACACTTGTAAGAATCATAGTTTCTAAGTTCCATCCATCCATTCGCTTCCACTTATCCTTTTCAGAGTCGCGGGGGGCGCTGGAGCCCATCCCAGCTGTCATAGGGCGAGAGACAGGGTACACCCTGGACAGGTCGCCAGTCCAACACACAGGGACAGACAACCATTCGCACTCACATTCATTCACACCTAGTGGCAATTTGGATTATCCAATTAACCTATCCCCACAAGTTGCATGTCTTTGGACGGTGGGAGGCAGCCGGAGTACCCGGGGGGAACCCACGCAAACACGGGGAGAACATGCAAACTCCACACAGAAAGACCCCGGCCTGATGTTGGAATTGAACTCAGGACCTTCTTGCTGTGCGGCAACAGTGCTAACCACCGTGCACCGTTTCTAAGTTATGAGGCTTTTTGTCAGTTTTCAGCCAATAAGTCATTAAGCTGACCCTCCACATTTCTTCAGTCTTTAGAGCAAAAGCAAATGTCTGCTGGACTCATTTCTATTTAGCCAGAAGCCTGTGAAAGGTCACAAGATGACCTTGTGGGGTTGTGTGTTTAATGCTGTGGGGGAAAGGGAAAACAAAGTGCCTTTACACACAAATTTAACTTTCAAATGAAAACACGCCAGCTTAATCATTTGAAAAACACCTGACTTTAAAAAAATACAAATTCAAAGACTAAGCCACGTGTTTGCATGCGTGCAGAGGCCTCCTCAGGCTCACCTGTGTCGGCTCTCTCCTGTTCTGGATGTAAAACGACTCCAGATTCGGCGATGGTGCAGCGGTCACTTGAAATCTATTCTTCACCCCAAGACACCTGGCCATGGGTGGGGCAACAAACCTGAGGGCAGAGAGAACAAAAGGTATCTTAAAAAGAGGACGGGGGATACTCGGGGTAGCAGTCACTGTTTAGCTGTAAATAGAGCGCTGGGTGACCAGCGTGTGACTGCACTTACATATGAATGCATTGTATTACCACTCACTTAGCAACACAACAGTTAAAAAACATTAGGTTAAAGCATTGTTACAAACCTGCAAACAAGCCTGCTTTTATTAGTTAATCATAGCCATGCATGATTTTTTTCCACTCCAGGAACATGAGATCATTTGACAATCACATGACATCTTAAGTATGATTAACAAGCAATTTGAGTCTCTTGACGCATCTTCTGCTTGTTTGCTCACAGCTAATATGTTAAATTACCTTCATTTAGGTTTGAACGTCTCTAATTTTCTCCCTCATTTCATTTCTGTTTATCTTCCTCTCTAGTTTCCAGAGTCTTTCTCCCCCCATGCTAACAATGCCAGCTCCACTCACCAAAAACACAAAAACACCTGCTCACTGTCCCAGAGCTCGGATCCTCTTACAAAGTCCTCTCTATTGATACTGTGGATGCTTGGTTATAGGCAGCAAATGCGGTGCGACTACTTTTTTCCCCAGTGGTGACAACGACCTCATATGATTGCTGTATTTTCGAAAAGACTTGTAAGTGCTGTTTCAGCTTCAGTGGAGTGAAATGTTTGTGTGCTCTGCTGCAGACCCTTCACTATCTCAAACACTCACTCACCCATTTCAAAACAAAGAAGGCCTGTGTGCTACCTTTCAAACATGTAGCGGAGGGCTACGAAGCCCAGGGCGAGGGGCAGAGCGATGAGAAGGTCCAGGGGTCTGGGGCGGTTGGAGTCCCCCATTTGCTCCATGTCTCTCCAGGTCACACCAGGAGGAAGCCAGTAGTCCTCCTTCCATAAATCAGGCAGCATCTCCATTTTTTTTCTGATGCACAGGTGAAGAAGAATAAGAGAACATGGTGGACAGAACAAAATAAGAATAGATTAGATTTACTGTCATTTAAAGGTATATAACTCAAACTGTGAAATTAAGTTTGGCATCTAATCTGAAGGGCAAATAATATACAATATACAACACACACATAGACACAAATGCACAAACCAATTATAATATGTACAGTACACATTAGAGGTTTCCACACAGTTAAGCTTGAGCGCAAACAAATATGAATTCATCCAGGTATAACAGCAGGTGAGGTGTCACGTGAGAGAGACAGCAGCTACAACAAGAAGAGCACTATGTTGGTGCATCCTAAGCATCCTATGATCCTACATCTGTCACCTCAACTACAATATGTTATCAAAAATCAACAATAATAATAACTCTTAAATAAATAAAAATGTCCCACAATAAGAAAATTCCTGTCCTACAAGATCAGACTTAATCATCCTAACAACCATAAAGCACGGGTCAGGTGAATAACGATCTCTTTTAAACAAAGTGCAGAGAAATAGCCGACTGCACTTCAGTTGGTTGTTTCCATGGATAAACGCAGTAAGCTGCAATGAGACCGCCGAAAGAAACGGGATCCAGAGCAGAAACCTACCGACCAGGACCTCCGTGTGAATTACAAACCGAATTAATGAGGCAGGAATCTGAAAGAAAATCCAGCTTAAACCGAGATTTCAGGCTGAGCCCTGGGTGGCTGACGATGCGCCGTGGTGCTCCTGTGTCCTGAAGACGACAGCAGATCCGAGCCGCTCGGTCATCATCGATCTGCAACGGTTGTTAAGTCAGACGGGGTTTAAAAAAAAATGAAGCGGGAAAGGAAGCTGTGGGACAACCTTCAAAAGTAAAAGCCCTCGGAAGAGTATGTTGTAGCTTTTAGTAGTTTATTTACTTAGTTTTAGTGTCCCCCCCCCGATAAATTTGTATAAATATAGAGTAAATAAAGAAATATCACTTCTCTCTCTTTAAGTCCAAACTGAAAACTTACTTGTTCAAAATAGCTTATCGCACGTAACCTCTTCACTCTACTATTTTCAATTTGTTTTATGTCTTATGCTTTTATGATTGTGTAAACTGTTTGCTTTTATGTCGCTTTTATTATTCTGCTGTCTACAGTGTCTTGAGTGTTTTGAAAGACGCTTTCAAATAACATTTATTATTATTATTAATTTATTTATTTATTTTAAATATAATTTTTAATTAATGTAAGCATATTTTATTAACACCTCATGCTTTTTGATCTCTATACAGCCAAATACAGTCAGGTCGTGGTAGGTTCAAAAATGTAGCAGTGAACCTTTATTGTGAAGACTTCCGGTCTGCTCTGTCTGTCTGAATGATTGATAGCTGTGGGGGGACTGACGCACCAGGGGTGTCTCCGGCTCAGGGGGAATGATTCACAGTGTGAAGTGGGCTCTGTGGTTACCTTTTAAGTTATAGTGGGTGGGCAGGCTATTGCTGATTGCTTGCTACAATTTAAGCAGAAGGATAAGTGGTTAATAGCTGGGAAAGCAGGGATAGGCCTATTTTCAGTGTGCATGGTCTTTAACATATCAGGCCTTATAGTTGTTAACCTGTCATGATGTTCCACTATATAACCATTATATGAATAACACAAACTGGGGCAACCATGGCACAAAAGCTGTGATCTATTCCATTTCATTACACTTTGTTTTACTGTAAAAACTGTTTGATTAAATCCTTGATTGAATATCATGGATGGGAAACATGCCTGATTACATTTCCCTCTACTCCTTAGTAGATTATTCTCATGGCAGACTTCTCCCAGGTCACCAGCTCTCTCTGGGAAAGCAGCTCCAGAAACCCATTGCAACGAGCTTCGAAGGTAAGCACACCTCTCTGCACAGGCTGGCAGGCAAACCTTTTGAACTTTTACCCTTAAGAAAACTCAGGACAACTTTAAATGGTTCACTTCTTCCAAAGCCACACTGTGGTCCTCCTCACACTGTCCTCCTCCACATTCAAGCACTGCAGACAACACTCCTCATGTCCCAAGATTAGCAGATAACATCAGCACTGTTATGCAAATGTGCCGATCTTTATTGCCAAACAGCTCAGCTGGGGAGCTGTTTGGCAATAAGCTTGTGCATGACACACTAGAATTGTGTGTGTCACGCCTCAGGCATGTAGGTGCAGTATTCGGTCACATACAGGTAAAAGGTGTTTAAATGACTTGTGTTCGGGCAGTAAGGGGAGAGTTTGTGTACATTATGCAGCAGACAAATTACTATGATTTGCATGTGGCTGGGTGTGGGCTGTCCTTCACTGAAGTGTATGAGTGTATGTATAACACCAGTGTACTTGTGTTACTCGTGTTAATGCAATTTTAATAATATCTCTTTGTGGAGCTGCACTCCAAAGACTTAATTCCCCCTTTTTAAGAGTTCAAATATTTCCATTATGTAAATATTTAAAAGTTAAGCTTTAGGTGTCAACTGTCAAACAAAGAAATGAATGTAAATCAGTGGGAATCCTGGTACGCGCAGGTGTGTTTTTCTGTGTATTTCATGTTTGCATATTCAGGAAGGTTTGATCTGATCTGCATTTAGTTGGTATGTTCTTGAGCTGTAAAAAAGGACAGCTGTTAAAAGGTCAGACGTGAAATATATTAAAATGAGAGTCAGTCATATCACCTGAGCCAGATTTGAGGCAATGTTTTGTGTGTGTGATCCAGACGTATTTGCATGTTTGTGTGCATGTGCACATGTGTTTTTCTGCAGACAGTCTGCGGGAGGGTGAAGGGAACTGAATGCCTTTTTTGTGTTGGCAAGGAAGTAAATTGTCAGAACCCAGTGAAGTAAAATCTGTCGAGCTCAGTTCGACACTAATGAGGTCGGGGTTGTTATACAGTGTTTCCAGCCATCTCTTGGACTGCACTGGACTGTTTTGGTCAGGTTAGAGAAGTCTGACTGCACTCTTTGTGCTAAATCTCTAACAAGTTCCCCATTGAGTAATTAAGGCAGCTATATTGACTAATAAATTGCTGTGAGCAGTTCAGTTCAGGGAGATTCCAGCTGTACATCTCAGCTCTGTTCTCTGGATTTGGCTCAGTGGTACTTTGAACTAAAAGCTAAAAGCACTGGACGAGATCATATATGCAGTAGCATCTTATTTTAATATGTTTCCAATGTTTCCAACTTTTTCACTCTCCAAAAGACACAGGACCAAATTTTACGACGACTCCAGCAGTTCCCATTGTTGTATTGTAGGTTCTTCACCTTACAATATAAAGTGCTCTGAGGTGATGGTTGCTGATGAATTGAACTGTCATAGAACAAGAGGCAAGGTAGACCCTTGACAGGTCACCAGTTAACCTAACATGCTGGGAGGAAGCCAGAGTGCCCAGAGAGGACATACAAACTCCACAGCAAAAGGCTCCAGCTATCCTATAAGTTTCAAACCCAGGACCTTGTCGCTGTGATGCAACAGTGCTAACCAGCACTCCACTGTGCCTCCCTGGGGATCACAGTAGTCATCAGGATTAATCCTCTAGACACCCTGGTTGTCAGCAGTTCATCTAATGCTCACTCAAAGTGGTGGACCAGAGGCAGACAAACCCTAGATCAGTGCTGCCTTTTATCGGGGCGACCGTGGCTCAGGGGGTTGGGAATCGCATCTGTAACCGGAAGGTCGCCGGTTCGATCCCTGGGCTCTCTGTCCGGGTCTTTGTGTCCTTGGGCAAGACACTTTACCCTACTTGCCTACTGGTGTTGGCCAGAGGGGCCGATGGCGCGATATGGCAGCCTCGCTTCTGTCAGTCTGCCCCAGGGCAGCTGTGGCTACAACTGTAGCTTGCCTCCACCAGTATGTGAGAGTGAATGAATAGTGATATTGTAAAGCGCTTTGAGGTTCTCGAAAAGCGCTATATAAATGCAATCCATTATTATCTATACAGTACTATACAGAATTTCTATATTCTTTGAAGAGAGCACGGGCAAAATGAAGTCCACAGAGAGAGTCTATAATTTATCCTTCTGAATAAAGGATTGTAGATAACCATGTGGTGTTTCTGAAAGTTATACGTTTCTTATTTTCCATTTTATCCAAAATGTGTGTGTGTGTGTTTGTTTGTGTGCTTCCTTGGTGCTGCAAAGCTGTTTGAACATAGATTGTTGTTCTCCAAGTAACCAGGAGAGGTCAGAAACTGAAGCAGAAAATCTGACAGGAAGGGGAAAGTTGGAAGTAAAAGGAAACCTCTGGGAAATTAATGGCATTGCCTTAGGAAATACTTTTAAAAATGATTCCACCTCAACTGAAATGGAGTCTTTTTAATCCATGGGAAGGAATACTATTAATTTTCATCACAAGTCCAGCCGTCTCCCTGTAACCGAATCACACACTGAATGTCCTAAAACTCTTTGTTATAGCCACAATACAAGAAGGCAGTTTATTTTAAATTTTATACACATTACATGATCAGTTTCTAGCTGTTGCATAAGAAGAACATGACATATAAAGATATGCGCATGTGTATTTGACTGGTTGTTAATTATGTTAGCAGGATGGAGAGCTGTATTAGACATGTGAGCATACAGTGTTTCTACGGAGTGATGATGTCATTTTGATCATTTCAAAGTAAGAGTTTTAAACTGAACTACATCTCCTGTCATACATGTCAGAGCTACGTTACTGTGCAAGCAGCTAAAAAGTGGTTTGTTTAGAAACTTAGAAAGAACGCCACTGCAAAAACATTTCATTTGGAGGTTCATCTGGTACAATTAGGTTCCACCCTACTCTGTGTATCTCTTTGCAAGCCCCTAACTGATTATTCGATTGATGTCCCTCGCACTAAATCTTCCTGCTATCGATTTTAGCACAGCAACAAGGACAGCCTTTGCACAGGAAAGGTTCATGTGTATGAGTTAGTAGCTGACATGGATTTGTGTGCATGTAGTTAAGTGCAGTTTGCAGATCTGTAAATGAATTAGTGTTTCTAAAAGCAGGGCAAGACGAAAGCTTTTATTTCATTTTAAAAAATGAATTCCACTTTCATTCTTTCTTCTTCTTTTTTTAACAAGCGAGTGTGCACGTCCAGTAAGTTTGATCACAAACAGCAGTTTGATATTTCAGTCTTTAATCATTATGGAAACAGAAAAATCTGTGAAATATCAATACTAGCCATTATTTATAAAGTCTTTCAGAGCCACGTTTCAAAGGGCTTTACAGTATAACACGGACAGAAACAATATAAAACAAGAGGCCAAAGGAGCAGTATTAGTATGAAATAGATCTATTTTTACAGGTACTGTTGAACAGATTTGGCTGGTGTTTCACTGGATGGGGCCTAAAGGCAAAAGGGATTAGCGGGAGGACATTGGTGCACTTGCATTTCATAATCAGAACTTTATATGACACACATTCAATCAGAGCTGTGAGCCTCATAAGCCTTTTAAAGGGATGGTGACGTGAAACAGCAAAACCCCAAAGAAAATTTTGTGATGTTTATTCATTATAAATGTAGCTTTTATAGACATTGAATTTAGGACAAAGTGAATTTGAAAAGAAAAAGATATAAATAGAAGCTAAAGCTCAATTTCAGAAGGAAATCTAAATTGCATCTTTAAAAACAGGTGCTTTGGTTAATTGGTCAAGAACTTTACCTGAGGGTCATCAGAGTGGTGGCACAAAAGCCACCAAATGTCCAGCACGAGTCAAAGCTGATTTAGAAAAAAATCAAGTTTACAGTTTCAAGCAAACTCAGACCTTCTTTCCTGATCTTTTCAATTAAACTAATCCAGCCTTTTACCTAATAATCATAGAAAGCATATGCTCCTTTTTTCTAAAGCTCTTGCAAGTGAGTGCAGTTGTGTCTAAATGATTTCCATGTCTATCCTAAACTCATTTAGTTTCTCTCTTATTTGATCAGGACATCTCCTGCGGAGATCTGCTTTCTGGAATTTGTAAAAGAAAAAAAAAAACATTATAGAATTATAAAATGACATGATGAGCACGAGTCATGAAGAAATGCGGAGATATGGATCCTTCTCTTCCTGCAGCGTCTGTCACTGAAAGCACTGTACATAACACACACACACTTAATGTCTGTAAAGTAAAATGGAAACTGGGCTTCTGGTGTTTCTGCTTGTTCTCTCTGCTGTGCTGCATTTTGCCCTCATACAGTTTCTGTTCAGTGCTTTCATATTCTTATGCAATAAGGACTGAGAGCTTCCTTTTACACCAGGAACCAAGCTTTTCACTGGATATTTCTCTCATCCCTAGCCGCTTCCGCTGTTACACAATGGCGTAATCAAACTGTGCTCTGTCGAGACCTTCCTTGTGGTCCGTCCACGATGACGATGGCATGCTGCTGTAAGGATCTAAAATGATGCGGACACAACGAACCACGAGGAAGAGCAGCAGCAGCACGAGGAGGCCAACAAAACACAGGGCTGATCCTTGTTCTGGGTGACCCGGCACGGGCTGCAGCACGGTGGGGCCCCGGGGATACCCGGGCGGAGCTGGAGAAGAAACATCATAGTCCATGAGCCAGTAGTTTGTGTTGCTCATCTTGGAAGTGAGGGAATGTTTTTGGAGATTGAAATCGCTTAACTAAATGACTGTTTCTTTGCAGTCAGAAGCTCTGAGGAGTGGCACTGCTCCACATGGTCGCCTTTGTTAATGTTCGTGGTTTCTAAACATGGAGGAAGCTCACGTAGTGAAATCTGGCAGCTAATAGCTGACTGAGCTCAAATGCAGTGTTTTCCACAAGCCGCAGGGCAACAGAAATAACACAGCACAAATTAGCAGTGCAAATTAATCAGTCCTCTGGTAAATGGTGTGGCAAGCTGGGGCATGCTCAGCATGGCAAATTAGACTGAACTGGCTGGTGTTGGCATGATCCCTATATAGCACTCATTTGTTCTCAAGAGATCTAAACAATACAAAAGTAGAGGTCCCTGATTTATTTATTCTGTGTAATCCTCCGTTATTGGTCAATATTTTAACTGTCATCCAATAGCAGCTCTCTGGAAGCCTTTATTGTAATTACAAAGTGAGTATAAATCTCAGCTGAGTGACTGAAGATGTCCCATGGATCAATCAAAGTGCCTGCCGGCTGGAAATGATGTGTGTCGTGCTGCTTCACAGAATTATTTTGCATTCAAATTGTTTTGACTGTGTCGGCCTGGTTACTGAGCAAAGCTTGTATTTTGTGTCTACTTCTTCATCTGGAGTCACGAGGAGCTTTTTCATTTGGGGTTTCAGTCATCAGGATACCTAAAAGGAAAAAAGAAGCAATAAAAACTCAGTAAATTTCCAGTATGCACTTCCTGGATGTAGAGAAAACCCACTGATTCAGGATTCGACCAGGGTTAAATTTTATTTGTTTGTTTCTGGGCACCAAGTGAATATTTTGGGGGTTTTCCTGCAAGCACAAAAAAAAATTGTGTGAGAAAAACAATCTCTCCTGAATTCAGATATAGCTTAGTAGAAGATAAATAAATCAGGCACTGATGAGGGGAAAGAAAAAGAAATATGGAGAAAACCCTTAGGGAGTTGCTGCACTCTTGCATGGATACACCCTGCACAGCTTCTTTAATAGAGAGACATTTTCCTGCGATAGGTGAATTCCCCCATCAGCAGATTCTATTCCAGGAGGTTTCCTCTTCCTCCTTAAGACCCCGCAGATCCTCACAAAGACACGCTGATAGCACTCTTGCTCACCCAATGATGGGACTTAAGGGCATAGTGAAGGTTTAATAGGGGACCTTTGGACACAATGAAAGAAAGTGCCTGCCTCAGTATCAATTATCAAATGGCCTGTGGTTGCATCAGGTCTGGACAGCACAGAATAGCCATGTGTGGAAGAAGAAGAAAAGAGGCTAAATAGGCAGGACGGGCTCGGCAGTCAATAGAGCGGACATAACGTTTACACGGCAGGACAGAAATCACTTTGAAAAAAGGCTGATAATGAAAACAGGGATAGCAGTTTCTCACCGTTTCCATTTTTTTTAAGGATTCGATTGATTTTTAGCAGCTGGCTGTAAACACAAAAGAAGATTAACTGGATTTAAAAGTTAAAGATTTGCTTTCTCTTAAATCCTTTTGAGCAGTTGCCCTGACAAAATACACTTTAACCAGTAGTTATGCAACACAACCAAAGTTATGGCTCTCTGGAGCGCAGCTTTACCAGTTTCCTAAATGCATGAGGTAGGAATCACTCAGCACTTTGCATCCTTTCCCCACCTTTATTTAAATCAAGGCGTGAGACAAAGCACTGATTATCATATATGTGGGTCTGTTGCAGGTCTGGGGTTTCAAAGGTGTGACCAGAGAAGTCATGTTTTATGTTTTTAGGTCATTCCACAGCTCTGCAGATTAGCCAAGGTCATAATGACAAACAAACAGCAACAGATCCAAGAGCACAGGTGAAAATTCATTTTCCCTGAGAATCAAAGCAAACACAAAAGCTTTAAAGAATATAAAAGAATAAGCCACATCAATTTCATGGATCACTGATCTTCATAGCGAGACCTGCTTTGGTTCCTAAACAGCACATAAATCACACTTTATTGCCTGACCATCTGATTTACGCAAAACAGCAATATGAAAGCCTGGTGTGGACAGTTCAGGGCTCCAGATTTGTAATAAAATCTGAAGCTTTTTTTTTTTAAGCAATAAAGCAAAAAAAAAAAAAAAAGAGATTGATGAAAGCACTAAGCAGCTGTGCCAGTGAAATCTGACGACACACTGAGTGACATATGGCATTCCTCGTGCCTTTAATACCTGTAATACCTCCAATTTAGGGCTCTGGATTATGACAGCAGCTTTGAAAATGTCAAGGACTTCTACAAATGAAACGGATATTGTCTGAAAACTAAAGTAAATCCTTAAAGTTGGACTGTCAGACTGTGAAAAGGGGAAGCAATCTCCACCCAACAATGAGCACGTTGCTGTTAAACTTGTGTTTGGTGTCATTAAGATGATTAAAGCCCTAAAACAACTTCATATTCGGCCTCTTATGCAATTATTTTTTTGTTCTCCATTAAAAGGTAACAATTTTTAATGGATATTAAAACACAAATTATTTAAATGAATTTAAAAAATTGCAATTTTCCCACTCTTTTATTATAAAACAGAGCGAAATTAGAAGTTTTTAACTGAATTTCAGTGAAGGATTTTTTGAATGTAACTTCTTTTAAAACACGCTGTAACTTTTAAACACTTCACAGATTTTTAAAATCAAAGACGTAAGATGAACATTGCAGTGGTTTAAAAAGCTCTAATTTTCCAGGCTTGTTGAGAAGTGAAAGAATTAACTTCCTTCATAAATATATTTTTATATATGTTTTTGTAGAATATATCACAAGATGAAAATCGCCTGGATTATGGTTTGTATCTTTGTATCACATGTGAGGTGTTAAGGTGCCCCGCTCTTAATAGTTCCTTTAAAACATTATTGATAGAAGTAGCACAGAGAGGATTGAACATGTTTTAAAGGGTGTCATAAAGTTACACAAGAACTCACAAATCACACCTGCTACTGTTTCTGACAGCTCGCAGACGTTGCCATTTAAAAAGTTAGGCATGCAGGACCACAATAACTCCTACAAACAAAAGTTTAACGAAGCAAGCACAGTCACCATTGTCATGAAACACAAACTGGAGGACGATCAGAAGAGATTAGAACTTACCTTGAGGTGAGGACTGTGTAATAATAATGGTGATGATGATGATGATGCAGCAGTAGCCCTTCAGCACCTTGGACAGCTCACTTGTGCTCACTCACGCTGCACGCACAGATTCAAGACTGAACTCTGCTTTCTCTGAGGGCTTTAAGGTCTCTTCAGTTTCACGGATCCGCCCCACCTCCCTCCCTCTCCGCCCACCAACGACTGCCCTTGTGCCATGCACACACACACACACACACACACACACACACACACTGTTTTCGTTTGGATGAGTAAATCACAACATGTGGCTTTTGAATTATATAAGAGGAGTGCATGACGTGGGGACAGTCAGGGATCCTGATAGCCACACAGCCATTATGGAACAAACGCCTGTTCTGTTGTTGTTTTCCTTGAAATTTAAATGATCAAATTACCTTAATGCTCCATGCCATGCAAATAAAAGCAGCTGCACAGAGAAGACTTGTGTTAGACAGCTGACAGCAAATATTTCACTTTCATAGATTTACATTTCTTTGTTTCCTTTTTTTTAACAACTAAAAATGCACCTGAGACAAGTGTGTCTGGCTGAACCACCAACAAACACGATGACATTTTATTGAATATTATCCTGCGGGGAATAAGAGGAGTAAAGACAAACATAGATCCACCACTGACCACATACCTTCTGTGGATTTTGTGGGGATTTTGGTGTTTTAGCAACCTCAGAGAAACTTTTAGTTTTCTTCCACTGGGATGTCAGGAGGCTCAACTCCTGTAAATCAGGAAAAAACAAGTCATTTTAAGTGCAACAGCTATTCCTTGGGGTATATGTTCAATTTAAGTGCTATTATGCCCTCATTGTGTGAGTGTGCGTGTCTCCCCGTTTCTGTTTTTATGTAGCTCACTGTACAGAACAGTTGACCAAACCTAATGATATATTTCTCAACATCACAGTAAATGCTTCATCTTCTGGCCTGTTCTTTTCTATTCTATTCTTTATGTCTAATATTCTGATTAAAGCTCTTATTCAACAAAACATGGGTTATGAAGCTAGATTAGATTTCTTTTAAGTGATGTTAAGAGATCTGTGCAAATGTACAAAAACTGCAGATGAACACATTGTCTGTTTTGGACAATAAGACTATAAGTAGGGTTTGCCTCATGGATAACTGGTATTCCTTCTTTAATAAAAATATGTTTCCTGTATTAAAATATTAGCATTGACAGAGTTTTTTTTAAATACAGGGTGTATTCATTAATACCATGAGAGTCTGCTGTTTTTTTTAAACCCATTCCTTTGTTATATTGTGTAAGACGACATTTAAATTTGATGTCAGGTTGCACTCCAGGTTTTGCTGACCTGCAAAAAATTACATGATCAAGAAGTGGAGCAAAACAAGCGGGGCTACCTGATTGTGCCTGTGGCTATAAGCTCCGAACTCACTGTGAGAAGTAATTAATTGACACAATTAAAACTCTACAAACACTGCTGCAGACTGTAGTCCATACACAGCCACATCTCCCCTGCCTGAGGCTGCATGGGATCTCCCAGTAGGTTTAATTAATAGTCGGTGGATTGTAACACTGCCCTGAAGGGGATCATAATCTCATAACAATGAGCAGTGCTCCAGCAGTGCACCCACTGTGGTCATAAATGGTAAGAGTCTCCAACCCACAAGATGATGAAACTCAGTGTTTATACTTTGCTGCCCTTCCTATCTATACAACTCTAAATCTACGAACCAGAATGCAAATCTCACAAACCCGTATTTGTTCACAACAAAACATAGAAAACATATCAAATGTTCGAATAGTCTTTTTTTTTTTTTTACAATATATAAATATAAGATATTTTTATTGCAATTTTTTATTACAAATATTAGCTCATTTTAAATTTGATGTCAGTAACGTTTCTGTTTTGTTTTTTTTTAAGTTGGAACGGCGCAACAAGATCTTTTGGTCCTCAGGCGGCACTGCATTAAAAACAGACATGACTCTGTTATGAAAATCACAGCATGGGCTCAGGAACATGTCCAGAAATCACTCTCTGTAAACACACTTCAACGTGCCATCCTCAAATCCAGGTTAAAGCTCTATCATGCAAAGAAGAAGCCATATGCTAACACTAAAAACACTGCCTCTGTCTCTATGCTGGCGCTCATTTAAAAGTTTGAGATCAAACCATATAAACGCCCTCAATAAAATAAACCTAAACCAAAAAACGAAATTGTTTAGCCATTGTTAGGGCAATGCCTGAAGGGCTGCCTGCATTATGATAACGCTGTTATAACGTAGACTAGATTACAGCTTGATGTATGCATGGTAGTGTGTCACCAAGACGATGTTAAAAGAAAGCTCTGCTCTGCCTCCATGACCCTTTTCCTTTCTGAGGTGATTGTGTTGTTGCATTTAATCCCATTCACTTGAGTGCAGTAAGTGTGTTGTTGCTTGGAGGGACTTTTCCCAGTAAGATACTCTCAGTATAGTGAGGGCTTTACTCTTCACTCATGCTCCACATTGACAGAAAGTGCATGTCATACAGTTAAATCCAAGTATTTGGAGAATGACACAGTTTTTCCAATTTTGCCTCTGTAGACCAACACCGTGGATTTTAAGTCAAACAATCGAGCTGTGACTGAAGTGTAGATTTCAGCTTTAACTCATGGGGCTCAACAAAAGTACTTCACACAGTCTGTTTTCAGAGGCTCAAACGTATGAGGGCAATAAGGACGAGCAGTTTCATGACCAGGTGTGTCCTTTCCCCTTCTTACTGATGAATCTGACGGGTGAAAGATCTGGGTCGTTTTCCAAGAGCTCAACTTAGAAAATGACCCAGATCTGTCAATATGAGGCCCAAAGGTGATGCAAGCTAAGGAAGCCAAAATAAACCTCAGAGAGAGCAAGGAGTGGAGTAAGAGTGGCCAAATCTACAATCTGGCTCATTCTTAAAAAGATGGAATAAACTGCAACACCAACAGGCCTGAAAGCTCACAGGAGACGACTAAAGTGTGTGATAATGTAATTTCCATGGGTAAGAAAAACAACTTCACATCATTTAGCCAAGTCATGAACTCTCTCAAGAAGGTAGGCATAGCATCGTTAAACGATGCCTCCATGAATGAAGGAATGTTGGCATGTACGGCCGCCAGAGTCACATAAACACTTCATGTGACTGCTGATAGGAGCAGCAGGATGAACTGCAACGTGTACAAGGCTATGCTCCTCAGATCCAGGCAGACTTCAGGTAATCATGGATGAAAATCAAAGTCAAAGTTAAATACTTTCCAGTCAAAGTATTAGAAAAATCCATATATTTAAGATTGTTAGTTTGTCCAGTTAATTTTGAGCCCCTGAAAATTTGGGACTGTGTATGAAAATGGCTGCAGATCCTAAACAGTTCATGGAAGATGTTTCTTTTATTTTGCACTTCAGTCACATGTAGGTTTAAAACCCACTGTGCTGGTGTACAGCGTCCAAAAACGTACAAACCTAACTGTAGGAACATAATAAACCTGATAATGGCACCATACATTAATAATTCTGACGTTTCACGTATGGTTATTCGTTCCCTCGTAGGCTTCAGCTGCAGTCAGACAAGCAAGGAGACTCCAAAGAACTGAAAGAGGTTAGTTGATATGAGGACATCCATACTCGTACATCACAACAGACAGCTGAGGGATCAGCCCCCCGCCAGCCTGATATATTGACCCCGGGGTAGAAGCTAATCTATCAGCCCTGTATTACCCAAATCTATAGGTTTATCAACCAGTATCAATAGGCATCTATCAAAGCGGGTCAGTTTTTAAAATGAGAAAGCAGACACACATAATGCGCAGACTTTAATTTACTCATTCGAGGACAAACACACAGTATTCAGATGTGCTGACTCGGGGAGAGGCTGGATGAAACAAATCATAATACAGCACTCTTTATTCTGCTGACTGACACACAGAGAGAAATAAAGGAGATCTGAATACATCGTGGGTCTGCTGTCATTCGCTGTAAAGCAATCTAGTCTGACTTGAACTATTAGAATTTCTCTTTATTCTGATCCAATAAAAACAGTATGTACAAGGACAGTTTTTACAGCAACACAACATGACTGAAACTGAGGTCCTGCCTGTGGCGCCTCAAACCTTGAGTGATCATTACTGCCGTTAAAGGTTTGCATAGAACAAACTCAAGATGCAAACATCACTATCTGTCAGGCAAAAAAATAAGTTTCTCCAAATCACAGAAACTTCTCCCCTGGGACATTTTGGCATTTAATGTGGGATCATGAGAAACAGTTGTGTCTTGTTGTAATCACATTTTGACTGGTGGTGGCAGCAGAGTCCAAAACAGCATGGCTTCAGTTCAGAAAGAAAGACGCATACTCAATAAAAAAATAACGTTTAAATACGAGTCCTCTCACCCGTCGTCCTCATAAATAAAAGTGCATGTTTTATGGCGAGTGTGTTGTTTTAATCACCAGGAATGACTCCAACACAACTGTCACATGTTTCTTCGCAACCATGTGATGGATTACACAACCAAGACTCATGAGAAGCAGAAGGCGAGCACGGTGTGGCCATCAGACACATCCATGACTTTCGGACATTGCAATAAACCGCCTCGTGCGGTTTGACCTTTAATGGAAAGTGCTGTGCTTAAAGAACACACACATCCACAAACTCGGAGCGTCTTTACAGAGGCGGTACAACATGAAGCTTAAAGACATTCATTATGAACTGAATGAAGCTGTAACGTTACAGTACGATCAGAATGTGTGTAATCTTTACTTACATGAACAACGATATCTATACGTGTCAATCATCGTCATCATTTATGTCTCGCAAAGCCACGTAAATGTAAACCAAACAGCTCAGCTGAAAAATGTGCAACGATTCCTCAAACATCAAAGCTGCCTCAATGACTGGAAAAAGTAAGGTGGTCCCATTTCGGCTCACAAGCATGATGACGTTGAATATAAGCTTACACTAATAAGTAGATACGAGTCCCACTGGGAGCTTTATCTCCTCGATTTCTCAATTTGATTTCAAGTCCCAGTAAACTGTAGTCTTGTCTCGGCATGACAGGGTGGACGTCGTATGTTTTTATCCTTGTTTTACTTTTTCATTTCACCATTACTCTTATGTAAAAACCAGCAGGAGCAAAGCAGAAACCAACAAAGTGAGCGCTGAAGGATCTGAAAATTTAGTTTAAATTTTCTGGTCGTCAGTAGCCCTTCAAACACTGACACTGAAGAACATTAAAGCCCTTGCAGCTCTCATCCGTTCTTTCACGGTGACTTTGAAAATTCATATTTTAATATTAGGCCCTAAAAAAAAACCCCATTCTTTAAAGGCTGGTTTGCTTTGACTGAGAAAAAAATACTCTCTCTGTCAAACTCAGCTCAGTTGGTCGCTGCTTGTTCAATGCTGTTGATGCTACACAGGAGGCAGCTGTGGTTCATCTGCTGCAAAAACTGAAGCATATTTTTATGCTTTTAACATGCACTACAGTACCCATAATGCACTAGTCTCAACATTGTGCCCAAATCCATTCACCGAGGGCACAAAAGTAAAACTGAAGCTGCTCTATTAAAGTGTCTCCTGTGCACAGATGATTCAAAGGTCCCCACCACAGTCAACAATTTCATCTTCCAGCTCCATTATTTAACCAGGATTAATGTAATTTAGGTATAAAACATCCCCCTAAAGACCAACAGATATCACAGACTGCATGTCCATTTTCCTCCACTGTCATAACAGGATTATTTACAATCTGCCCACCAGCCGTCCAGTATTGATGAGCTATGCAGCTTAGATGAAACAATGCAGGCTCCTGGTGAAGATGCAAGTCCATCCACGCTGAAATTAATTAGTTATGCAGTATATATATATATACTCCAGGCAATCCAAAACACTGAGCGTACCAGTACAGAAGACTGCACAGACAAACTTAACTGAATGTGTCATAAACTATCTCCAAAGCTAATTGTCAGAGGGTGGTCAAATATGCACGCTTGCACATAAATCCTCTGGGTACAAATGGGGAAATGGTACTCTCTCACACAGCAGCAGGGTTTCCCTCTTCTCTCTTTGTTCAACTTAATGTATAAAGGATGTGCAGCTATTCCAGGTATGTGTTTGTATCTCAGTTTGTGTCCCCCAGATGAGCCACTGTGCTCCTGCTCCTCCTCTTAGAGGACCTGCTCTGTGCTGGAGGCAGAGATGTCCAGGAGCCTCCAGGCAGCACTGGGGTTCAGCTCCTCTTGGTCCCGACACAACGCCCACACATACATCATCCTCATCACCTTCTCCTGTTGAGGGAGGAGAAGAGAAGAAACGGTGAATTCCAAAGAGTTTTGCAGACTTCAAACTTTAAATGTAGTGAGTTAATAAATGATCTGGCTTATGATGATATATTTGAGGCCTCTAACATTGCTAACAGTTGAAATCCAACGATATCAGACAAGTTAATATTGCTGCATCAAACCCATAAATTTGATTGACATTAAAAAAAAATGGGCCTCTGTTATAGACCACTGATCTGATTTCAGCCTTTTAGTGTTGTTTACTTCCTTGAGGAAGCTTTGATGGTATCCATTGGATTCCCTATTCTAGCACAGTGATTGTGAGTTGACTGACCGGATCTCCTTCCACAATATCTCCTTTGGGGCTGCGAATCACCATGACAACCTGAGCCTGGAAGGTGATGATCAGCACAGGGCCCTGATCCATCATCTTACCCATCGCCAGCTGAAACACAGGGTTACAAAATGAACAGACAAATGAAAGGAGAAAGGGAAAAGCAGAAAAGAGGGAAAGAGCTTTGTAATACAAGCTGCATGATGGTTACCGAGCATCAGGGAGAGCACTTACATCTAAGTTATCGATGTCGAGTACTTTAGACTGGAAGAGAAGCCCCAGAGCTCGGGCCTGCTGGATGGGGTGGGCAAGCTGACTGTAGGTCTGAGTACAAATACACGTAACACACATCTAGCATTAAAACATGCTTCCCACATACTGTATGCCAGTTAAAATGCAATTACTAAAAAGTAGGATTGTGTCTTTTTGTAGACATCACAACGTAATAAGCTCTTCTTCTTCACATATGTCCCCTGTATTATGTCAACACCTGTAGAAACTGCTTTTGTTACCGAGTGGTGTTTAATAACTCACAGCTTCATAGCACCAGTCCTTTAATACCTCCAGCTCGCCACGGATGATCGCCTGCAGAAAGGACAAAGATACCGAATTATAGCTTTAAAAACATAAACAAATCTCACAGGTATTCTTGTGACTTTTAGACGGGATGCTCAAATTATTTTAGCAAATCCCACATCTCATATTTAACCGAGCACAGTAAACTTTAGTGAATTCATTCAAAATCAGAACATGTTGAGATCATTTTCTGCTACTCTAAACCAAGGCTTCAACTACACTCAGTGCTCTCCTCCTGATATAATCATAAACAGCATTTTATTTCATTTTATCTTTTTTACATAACAAGCATGCACGACTTACAGAACTGTATCATAAGCTCTTGGATCCCCTCAGTTATCTGAATGATGTATTTAGCTGCTGAACTTGGTTTAAACTCAGTAATCTAACAGCTGAACTCAAACAGAGGACAGGAAATTCATTACTGGATCTGATCCAAACTAGAGTGAAAACTCAGGCTAAATGAACCAAGACTTTCATCAAGTCTCTTCCTAACCTCCACAGAGAAAAGCATTAACGGAAACAGCGAGAGTGAAGACAGCCACAGACAGAGGCTGGAGGAACCCGTTTACCTCCAGTATGTTGGGGATGATGTCTTTCTCACACTGTTTGAGGAAAGAATCTTTGTCAAAGCTGGGGTCTGCCTTCAGGATCTCTGTCAGCACCTCGGACATTTCCGTCTTAGAGAAGAGACCACCTAGGAAACAAAGGCTAAAATCAGAAGCAGCAACAACACTCAGTACCACAAATTAAATGTGTAACGTCGAAGCTGGTGAACATCATCAAATATCTAGAAGATCTGTCAGTACCATGGAGCACGTAGTTAATAGTATTCCTGACTAATCAGAAGATTAATAGGTTTTGGGATAAAAAAGGATTTTTATTTTTTTTTAAAATAAGAAGAACAAGATTTGAGGTCTGGCGAGAACAATCAGATAAAAGGCTTTTACAGAGAAAAGGAACTCCAAATTCAGGATTGAATGTGGTGGAGCATTACCTAGGAAGTCAGTGACTCTGTCAGTTAGAGCTCTGGATGCTCTGATGAGGGCATTGTCACTTTCATCATATTTCATCTTCATCTCGAAGATTCCTGAATGAAACAAAAATGGAGGTTGAACAGGTTAGACATGTCTCCACTGATTACGGCAGGTACATTCTGCACCTGTGCAAACAGCTCATGACTGCACTTCATTATTAGCCGATCATTGAATCTACAGTAAACATTCTACTGCCCCCTGCTGCCATAAAGAGAAATTACATATTTCTTACTGTTAAAAACTACGTTGTTGTCCTTGAAGTCCTTCCACTGCTGGGACCACTTTGAATCCTTGTGAAGAACGACACCCATGGCCTCTCTGAGATTTAAAAATGGAGATAATTCGCCGCATCAGAGAGGTGGGTGTACAACAGCTTGTGTCATTGGACTGGTTTTGAGATCTAACATTTACTCACTCGTTGGCCTCGAACACTCTGGTGTCGTCATCTGCACTTTTAGATGAGAAATCGCTCCTCTTCCTCAGCTGAGAAGGAGCCCTGTAAGGGCCGGCGTCACCGACATCTATCTCCTTCTTCATGGATTCTACACCCTGCAGAGAGTTCGCACTTTTTAATTATAAACATAATCAGAGTCTAAACCAAAATCTTAATGACATCCAAAAGTAAATTTTAAATTTTAAAAGTTTAAGCTGCTTCTAAAGAAACAGTTTCTAAAGAAAGCAGTAACAAAAAGCCCAGAACGTAACAACTATTTGCCAAATATGACCTGAATTAACCAACAACTGACTGGTGTCTGAAATCTGCCCTTATGTTCCTGTGAAGAAAGATGTGTTAACGGCTAAATGCTAATTGCCAAAATCTTCCATTTTCTCCCCTGCTGTAGTCAAAACATCTATAAAGTCTGGCAGACACCTGGATACCAACGACAACGTACAAAAGATGAAGATGAGAGGCATTAATTTGGACATCTATAGACGTCTCGTTTCGTTTTCTGACCTGTGAGATGGCCTTGAACGCGTTGGTCCGGCCCAGTTTTTCTCCTCCCTTGGATAAAGACTCTGCAGAGCCTCTGGCTGTCTTGGTGGCCTCCTCCACACCTTCCTTGATCTTCTTCCCGATGTCACTACGACTCACTTCCTCGAGACTCTTTGATCCAAATGGCACGCAAGCACACAGCAGGTTTCATTTTATTAATGATGTCCACGTAATGTTTTTTTTTTAATTGGAAAGCATTTTTAACAACATTACAACTTAATGTGAACTCTTAGTGTGCGATTCCAAATTAAATTATTATATTTTCATGTTGGGGCTGTCAATCAGGTTGGCCTTACCTCCTTAACGGTCTCTGATAGAGAGCCCAAGGTCTTCTTAAACACCTCTGATGTCTTCACTGTCTCTGCCTCTATCGATTTCTGATCAGAAATTTTTTAAAAACAACATTAAAATTCTAGAAAACTAATTAAATATAATAGGCTTGATGATGTTTAACTTTATATATAATATAAATCAAACCAGCTAATGTTCTTACATATTTTCTGCGGGCCTGCTGAAGGGCGTCGGACTCCTCGAGCCTTTTGGCCTCTTCTCTGAACTTCTTTATGTTTTCCTTCATCTCCTGATTCTTACTGAACTCCTGACGAAGGTTATCAACAAACTCTCCCAGAAAACCTTTCCGTCCTGAGGCATATCGCACCTGATAACAAACACAGAGAAGGACTTTAGCTGGACAAACACGTGCACCAAGAGATTGAACAGATTAAGCACATGCTGCGACTGGAACAATGAAAAAAGAGAAGAAGAAGAAGAAAACAGAACCTATGCATTGCTTTTCATAAAACCTTAAACTAAAAAAGGGCATAAAGATAAGTAATCCCAGAACTTTAAGTTAAAAGAACTGTTTAAATTAACGGGCACAACTCTACATTAGCAGTGATTTAATAAATGAGTATCTTGAGGGTGAATGGGAGGTGTTGTTGGGTACCTGCACAGCTGCACCTGGGCTCCTCTGCAACCTGTAATGATCTCCCCTCCACACTGAGGAGACCAGAGTCCGGGAGCTGAGAGCCAAGGCATTTCTGCCAATCAGCTGCAACAGACACACAGAATCAGTCAGTCATAGTTAGCTGGGAGGTAAACCGGCACGTAATACCATACTTCTAAAATATATCCCTTCATTTGGTGAAGCTCTAACATGTTCCATGAGTGTGCTTAAAACCTGGTGACTGTGACTAATGCAGCACATCATCATCCTGTCAATAAATAAATAAATGTCTTCTGCCCTAAGTGGGATATTTTCATCCTGACCAGGACAAAATCACAGGACAAATTCAAAATTCATGATCCAGTCTTAATAGATTTCCCCTCTAATTGCTAATATCTGTCCTTTATTTGATAACTTTTTTTGATGGTTGTACATTTAAACATGAGAAATTAGGTGAAACATGCTGTGGCAGCAATGATCTGTTTTGGTGCGTTTTATCCTCTGCTTATAACAATGGCATACACACGGTATTACAATTTTCGACCCTTTCTAAAAACGACGAACGCACCATATTCGCTGTCTGTGTAAAATAAAGCGTGATCAAGTTATTTATATTGAAAGGATGGTTCGGTTATTTGTCAGGAGACAGAAGCTAAAACAAGTGGTCACCGCTGCTCTAATTAAAACTGTAACAGCTTTCGTGGTTTTATAGCAGCGAGGTCACTGATCATATTTGCTCTAGTACCTGACTGCATGCAGGCTTCTAAAAGTCGCATTTTAAATGAAATGTGCCACTCAAGCACAGACACACAGAGTCAAAACCTGAGTCAATACAATGCTATGATTTTAAGACCCCAGGAATTAAATAACATTAGTAAACCTCTGCCGTGCCTCTGATGAAACAAGGCCCTTTCTAACGGACATCTCGCGTTCAAGTTGCGTAAAACACACCAGAGTGCACACACTCTAAAGCGCGTACGCGTCACGGGCATAAAGAGACTGATGGCGAAGCCTTGCGAGTTTATTCCCTTAACCAGAGAGCGGGCCCGAGGCTCGGAGACTGCAACGAAGGACATGAATCTCACTAACCTCGTAGCACCGACATACGGAGGCTGCCATCTTGATCTTGAAATGCGCGGAGAAGCACGTGCGTTCCTGCTGCGGCAGCTGACGCTGTGCTCGACCAATTGGAGCAGAGTTGGTGGGCGGGGCGGGGCCAAGTGTCAGAAGGACATTAAAGGGAAAGCCACTCAAAAAAATACCCCCCCCCCCCCAACTATTAATTATGTTTTTAGAGGAAAATCTAATAATTTGTGTTTTTAAAGACACATTTTACTGGTAGTTAAAACTAAAAATATTTGCCACGGACTCATAGGGTCTAAATGGGTTTAATGCGAAAGCACACCAATGTATGCGACGTGTAATCACCACTGAAGAATATGTGCAGATGTCTACAAAAATATCTAAAGACACAGAACACAACAATAATAAACAATTACATAAAATAAACATTTTATTTAAAAAATACACATCTTATCACATTTCTCTTTTATGCAAATGAGATATCATATTATCTACAATATCTATTTTTATCTACATTGGCTTTTAGGTAATTTTATGTAAATGCACAGTCCCCATTTTCTCACTTTTTTCTCTCTCTATGCAGCATAACGTTTTCTAAAATTTAGCTTTCGAATCTCCTAAAATGTTTCAGTAGCCAGTAATGTATTGTTGGCCTTAATTATATTATTGTGTGCTGTGAATAGTACCCCTGTTTTGCACACACACTCTCACACGCGCCACATAATGTTAGCATAATGTCTAAAGATAATTTAACGTGCCTTGACCTTGTTATTCATTCAGAATTAAACACTCCTCTGAATGTGGGGACCAGATGAATGGTAGATATCTGCTGGCATACCAGTAAAGCTCGCCCCCCGGAGGAAACTATGCGAACTGCAGGGACTCCTCCCCTCCCTCTGCAGAGTTGGGAGCTCTCCCCTTCTGCGGTCAGCTCGCCTTGACAGCCAACACTGGCGCAGAGTCTGAGTACAAACCTTTACCATATTTTTCTGGCATATAGCGAAAATTCATACCCATACTTTCCACACATCCTCTTCCGGAGACAAGCGCTGCAGCGGCCTCGTCTAGAATGGGGAACCGAGACGATGAATACGATTTCTTGTTCAAAGGTAAAAAAGAAAAAGAAAGAAAAGAAAGAAAAGAAAAAGAAAAAAAAGAAAAAAAAGATGACTGCATTCCCCTTTACACAGGCTCGCATCGACTAAGCAGAGCTTTATGAATGCTTTATGTCTTACTGTGTCTGTGCTGTGAGCAGCTGTGTGCATTTTTTTTTAAAGGAAACGGAGTTTTTTCTGGGAAACTGCCCGGATGATAGTCGGTTCGTGTTATTACAATATAATGCTGTCATTGTGACATTACGGCGCCCGCAGTTATATTTATAGGTAAAGGACGCAACACCCTGCGCGTGCTCAGCTTTTTAAAAATATATAAATAACCGAGCATAGCATGATTGCACGTTGGAGAATTTCCACCTTTACTGGATCATATTTAATTTTTTTCTCAATCCTGTTCATGAGGCTGATTGAAGGCCTATTAGCCTCTACCTCTTACTGATCAATACGCTTCATCGCCAGATCAGGATGGTCCTCAGACAGTCTTATTGGCACTGTAAATGCAGCAGCTTAATGTCTTTTGTTGTCATGTCAGGCAGTGGGCCTGGTGGATTGTCTGAAGCGGTACCAGACTCCAGACTCGGGTCAGTGTTTATCTTCTCAGATGGATCCAGAATGCCTTTCTTTGATCGTGATATCAGCTCCTGTGGCACATTAACATCCCAGGCCTGTATAAGCCAAAAGGCCATTTAGATGTAACAAAGTATCCTCTGTGGGATGAATAGGGCATCTGCCGGAGGCGAGGGCTCTCTCTCTCTCTCTCTCTCCCTCTCTCTCTCTATGCTCCAACCATCTTCTGTGTACACGGCCGAAACAGGAAGGGCAAGGCGGCCTTAAACTGTCGATTCAGGTTTTGATGAAGCCTGTTATCAGCTTCCTGCAGCCCGGAGCAGCGTGATGTCGTCAGGGACAAAGTTCGGCTCTTTTTTCCGTTTGTCGAAGGACAGGGGAATAAACCGAGTAAAGCCTGGTTACCTCAGTGCTCTCAGCGGTTTGTTTCATATCACAGCCCTGACTGTGTTTTACCCCGACTAACCTCTGGATTGGTGAAATGTCACAATCATTTCAAAGGTGTGATAATGAGCAGTTTATTTTGTTTATCACATGTTTAGTATTTTCATCAGTGTAAAAAAAAGGCTGATAGTATTGTTTCGTTTCCTGGTGGTTTTATATAGAATGTTCACACATCACAACATCATTGTTTACAGTGGACCTCCCCTCAGGAAGTACAAGACCTGCATTCTTTTGTGTGGATGATTTTTTTTTTGTCTGTACACAAGCTTTGCAGTTGTTTTGTTGCTACATGTGGCAGAGAACCCAATCATATTACAGAGGCTCTAAAAAAAGAGTTACATAGAACTGCTGCACACTGCACCCTGGTACATTTATGTTTCCATCTGACCTTCATCAGGTATATGAAGGCCCAAAAATGCTATTTTCGTGTTTAAATGTGTGATGAAGATAAATGAAACCGACACATTTTTAAACACTATTGAGTTATAACACACTAAGCATCTTGACTTTAGCGTTTTATTCTGTCATTTCTTTCATTATTCAGAAAGGATTTTTGGCCTTACAAAAATAGAAAGCCCCAGGCTTCCACTGACACCATGATTTAGAGTCATTGCCTTATATCCATCCATCTTCTTCCACTTATCCACTTCAGGGTCACGGTGGAGCTGGAGCCTATCCCAGCTATCATAGTGTGAGAGGGAGGGTTCACCCTGGAGAGGTTGCCAATCTGTCACAGGGCCTAACACACAGAGACAGACAGCTATTCACACTCATACCTACAGAATCAGAATTAACCTCTTTGGACTATGAGAGGAAGCCAGAGTACCCAGAGAGAACTCAGACAAAGGACAACATTAAACTTGGATTTGAACCCAGGACCTTGTTTTGAGGCAAAAGTGCTAACCACCACATCGCTGTGCTGCCCATTGCTTTGTAACATTTCCTGGATTTGAGAACACAGGGCCTATCCGCTGCCTCTCCCATCCCACACTAATACAATCATCTTCTCTTTTTTCTCTTCACAGTTGTGTTAATTGGAGACTCGGGTGTGGGGAAGAGCAACCTGCTCTCTCGATTCACACGAAATGAGTTCAACCTCGAGAGCAAGAGCACCATTGGGGTGGAGTTCGCCACGCGCAGCATCCAGGTGGACGGCAAGACGATAAAGGCTCAGATCTGGGATACAGCAGGACAGGAGCGCTACAGGGCCATCACCTCAGCGTGAGTCCGATGTAGCGTTGTGCACATGCATCTGCACGTCGCCTCTGCATTGCAATCAACGAAGGGAATTCACTCTTAACATCCATGTTGGGTACTGTTACAGATACTACAGAGGAGCGGTGGGAGCGCTGCTAGTGTATGACATAGCCAAACACCTGACATATGAAAATGTGGAACGCTGGCTGAAGGAGCTGCGAGACCACGCCGACAACAACATCGTCATCATGCTGGTTGGCAACAAGAGTGATCTGCGCCACCTCAGAGCCGTGCCCACAGACGAAGCCCGCGCCTTTGCAGGTACTGCTGCAGAAAGGTTATTGGTACAGTGATGTTTCACTCTTACTAAATCTGTTTTCTTTCCCATTCCCCAGAAAAGAACAATCTGTCTTTCATAGAAACTTCAGCCTTGGACTCAACAAATGTTGAAGAAGCCTTCAAAAATATCCTTACAGGTAGGTGTGCTTGTGAATGGAGGTTGAATGCCAGAGCTCCACACATCACTAGAATATTAAAAAAAGATCAAATCACACACACAATGAGGCATGAAACCTTTGGTTGATATGCAGTAGATTCAGAGAGGATAGTTCGTTTTGGTAGCTTAACTTTTTTATTCTTTATAAAGTTGTTTTGTTTTTTTTTAATAATAAACTGTATTAGTCGGGTACCGAGTGAGGAGCTGTAAAACTACCTCCTCACATCCCACATTAGTGGTTCTAAAGGTAAATTATGCAAGCTTTTAGACTGAGAGAGAAAGCTGATGTTTTTCATTTCATCTTTTCGAAAAACAGAAATTTACCGCATCGTATCGCAGAAGCAGATTGCCGAGCGGTCTGCCCATGACGAGTCCCCGGGAAACAACGTGGTGGACATCAGTGTGCCGCCGACCACAGATGGCCAGAGAGGAAGCAAACTGCAGTGCTGTCAGAACCTGTAACCCATTGCAACGGTCCCCTCCTTACCTGGGTCAGTTATTAATTGAAATCGACAGTGTTGACATGCTTCCATCTGCTCGGGATGCAACGTTGTCTGAATCTGCACTTTTTAGAAATCAGTGGAAGCAGTTCCTTTATGCCACTAACGATCAATCTCAGAGAGAAGTGTTTGAATTGATTTCAAGTTGTAATCTGACCCAGGAACAGTCTGCTACATTCAAGTGCAAAAACAGGACTGAAGGTACCACCTAAGCAGCTGCCACAGTTAACCCCGACGGCGTAGCAGAATAGCCTTTCCTGACACCTTATAAGCCTAGTCATCTGCCTGTTTGACAGTTAATGCAACACACTTGGAGGTCTGGGTTTCCAATCCTGTTTGATCTGTATCAGCAGTCCTGTTTTTGGGCTTCTCTCCTCCTCCTTCAGTCATCTCAAAAGTGGTTGTGACGCTGCTGGCGCTTATTTCATTTGTGTAAAATATATTCTTTTTCTGTTTTGATTTTGATAGCTTGTCTGCTCACACACATTATATTAATGCCATGAAATTAAATTTTACAATATTATTTACCGCCTCCTCTGTATTTTTTTTCTAGCAATATACACAGAGTGACATGCTGAATGTCTAGACCACTATCTCACTTCACATTACTGACTGCTGATGCATCAGTAGCCTTTGTTAGCAGGGTTTAACTTCTGCTTCGGGTAAAATTGAAGCTACTTTTTGTACATTCATTGGCCATTTATTACGTATACCTGTTCAACTGCTCGTTAAACACAATTATCCAATCACATTGCAGTTCATGGCAGCTTTTAGAGCAGAGGTAGGCAAATCCAGGCCTCAAGTGTCCTGCAGGTTTTAGATATCACCCTGTGTCAACACACCTGAATCAAATGATTAGTACAGTCCCAGGCCTCTGGAGAACCTCAAGACATGTTGTGGAGGTCATTTAGCCATTTGAATCAGCTGTGTTGGCTCAAGGACACATCTAAAACCTGCAGGACACCAGCACTCGAGGCCTGGAGTTGCCTACCTGTGATTTAGAGAATTGTCAGGATGACCTGCTGTAATCCAACCTAAGCATCAGAATTAGTGAAGAAAGGTAGTTTTTGGTGCCAAACAGGCCAGTCTGAGTATTTCAGAATCTCCTGATCTACTGGGATTCTCCCACGCGACTATTTATCTCTAGATAGATATCCAAAAAGTGGCAGTTCTCTGGAAGAAAATGTCTTGTTGAGGTCAGAGGAAAACAGCCAGAAGGCAACAGTAACTCAAATAAACACATCTTACAAAGTATGCAGAAGAGCATTTCTAAACACGCAGCATGTCCAACCTAGTAGTGGCAGATGAGCCCACCAGGTGCCATTGCTGTCAGATAAAAACAGGAAATTTAGATTAAAATTAGGACGGGCTCACCAAAATTGGACAACAGCAGAAAAAAACAGCAGGAAAAATCTTGACTTTCAATTTGTGCTGTGACATACAGATGCCAGGGAAAACAACATGAAAGTATGGATCCATCATTCCTCAGATCAACAGTTTAGGCTGGTGTTGTACGTGTAATGTTGTGGGGATATTTTCTTGGGACACTTGGGGCCTTGGTACCAAATGATTAACAAAATAAGCCTACATGTTGACTTTATGCCATGAAGAGTTAACACTGAATTAACACAGTTCTAAAGGCAACGGGAAAGTGATCCAAGAACGTCGGGTATTATTGTAAGGTCTTGGCTGTACAATAGGAAAGGCTTTTTACTATATGCGTAGTAAATAAAATTGAATTGAAGTAAAAATAAGTGTACACTAGGTGTACACAGGTCTGAAAGAGTTATTTAAATTGTGTCATCTGAGTAGCTAAAAGAGGAAATCGCTATTTAAGGTAACCACTAACTCATTTTCAGTCTGAAAAACAGCTAAACACTTCTTTATTTGGTGGTGGTGAGGGGGTGTCTAAAGACAGGTTGGGAACCACGACTGTATTACTTGGCAAATAAATATATTTAAAACCATGTGTTTAAGGTCAAACCCTAACTATGGCATGAAAAACAGGTTCAGTGAACTTCCTTTCTGAAATATAGCGAAGTACAATATAGCCTAAAAAGGAAGTATATATGCTTCAGACAGTACTTCAGTAAATGTACTTTCGATCATTGGTTACATTCACTGTACAAAATGCACATGCACAATTTCCCAACACAAACATATTAAACAGGAGATCGGTTCATTTTTAGATTGTGGTATAACTCACAGTTTATTCAGTCATCTTCTCTGTGGAATAAGAAAAAGAAAAGAGAGCACAAAGATCACCCACATCCGAGTCCAGGAGTCCCTCATGTTTTATTGCACAATAACCCAATTTTCCAGGGGACTGCAGCAGGAAGACTACAATAACACAAAATACTTTGTCTAACAAATGCTGCATATATCGATTGACATCTCAGAACACGCTTGCCTTTGTGGACCTTTACGAAGCACCAGTCTGCTCCGGTACACCTGTGTTTTTAATCCATTAATGTCACGTTTCCCAAAGCTATATTCTGCTCTTTTTAAAATTGCATCACTTGTGATGTAAGACATTACTACTGGTCGTTGCTAGGCAGCTCAATTGATGAATGGTGCATTTACAAGTGGAGCAGGGCTGTTTGCTAATGCACTTTTATGACAGTAGAAGAAACATAATCCGATTAAAATGTAAACATGATTCCACACCTTCAACACTCGTGTCCTGTACGTTACTGCACTGCCATCCACCAGCTGGAGTTAGTGTTATCCCATATACTACAATGCCCACTGGCCCCCGTGACAAGTGTGATTAATACACGAGACCTGCATCAACAGGAAGGTGATTTGGTTTCCACTCTTCAGACAGCAATGGAAAAAAAGAACAAAGAAAAAAGCTTTTCCTGGAAAAATGAAGAAGGGTTCAGCTTATAGACAAGGACAGTGGTATGAACAAATGTCGCTCCCTACTTGTTAAAAGCAGAACAAAAGAAAAGATTATTCACAGAGTTTGTCAAAAAATGTTTTTTGTTTTTTTTTAGATTATTATCCTCCGCCGGGCTATTGCTTGCCCATTGTTCCAAAACAGCTAAATACGTGGTGAAGGGGCTTGGGGGATTTATAGGTAGTGAATATGTTTCATATTATACTGTAGTAGCATGCTGAATCAGTTATATTCTGCTACATTAGCTTGTGTCTTAGTATTTCATAAGTTTGTGACAATGACTTAAAGTCCGGCTGATTAGTCCATTTTCCATGTGTCCAGGCATTCGCATCCTGGCACTGTTCGTTTTCATCAACAACGACTCCTGAATGAGTTCAAAAAGTTCAAAACCACTTTTGTGGCTAGCCAATACCATAGTAGTTTACATCAAGTGCTTTAATAAAGAAAACAGAAGGGGGAGGAAAAAAAGCAGTTCTTCCCTCAGAATGGTCCATATGAAGTGCAAAAGTTCATTAATATGATTAATTTTGTTTTTAGAGAGTGCTTCAGCGGGCTCTATTTTAAATATTCCACTTGCCCCTGCTCAGCACTCATACGATGGTCTCGTCAGTCATTTTCTTGGTCGACTTGGTTGGCACCGAGCGTTGGGTAGTGTGTGCCCCTTTCATGTCGGGCATTAGCAGGCGTACTTTCTGATTGGTCCTCCTCCACTCCGAGTACAACTGACAGTGATACCGAAATGACACCTGAGAGTGAATGAAAAGAAAAAGGGAGGGGGCGAGACAAGAGGTAACAAAGGACAGAAAGACAGATATCAATAAAATTAGCACAAAGATATCTGAGAGAGTAGTACAGATGCAGCACAGCAACTACTGCACGACAGGGAACTGAAACCAGAGTAGAAAGGCCGAGCTTTCACAGTCAGTTTGACATTTTCAATAACAATAAAAGGAAAATACTTAAAAAAAAAAAAAAGCCATTTAGTTTACCAAAGCCCAGTTTTAGACCCTGTTAAAAACTCCAGCTAACGAAAGGTGTAGAATAAAGCCAACTTATTGTCAGTATTCGCAGTCAGCTATGCATGTATGTGCAGGCGTTCTGTTTCTGTTCCAACACTCAAATAAACTGCTCCAGGCCACAATATACTCCACATGCCTTCACATGTCTCCACAACTGACTGAAGCTGTACCCAGAAACGATACTGTAATGTCTACAATAATCAAGGTAAGAACAATTACCTGGACGTGTGCTTGTCTTGGTATCATAACTGAAAATCAAAGCTTTAAATATCTAAACCATTAAAAAAGGGGCTTTGATTTCTAAACTACCTTATAAACACTTGGATCTACTTATGGATCTACAAAAGCCAAAGAGGGGAACCCCCCCCCCCAAAAAAAAAAACATTCTGCAATTGGTTACCAGTGTCCAAAGGATGTAGATAGTGAAGAGGGCGATGGTGAGGGCAATAAGGCCAACAGCTTCGAGTCTGCTCTTCAGCTGCAGGTGGTCCTGTGCGCCCCTCAGACACAGCCAGCCGGAGATAGCTGCCAGGGGTGTGATAAGAAGGAAACAGGCCATGTCGCAGAGCAGAGTGCGCTTCTCACTGCGAGGGCCCGGGTCCTTCAGCCACTGCAAAAGACCAAAATGGGGAGGTCAATGATGCGCCTGAATCGAGCACATTAAATGATTAACTGATGTGTCTTAGATTATAAAAACAAGAATGAGCTTTAAAGAGGAGTGAGCTGCCTGCATGAAGTAATTAATAAAGCCATAAAAAGAGTATTCTAACCGAACACTATTCACACAAGGTCAAGCAAAACAATCCTCAGTACACGCAAATGATCCCACTTGCTAAACATGTTACTTGCTGGCACAGATACTTAATGGCTTAAATGAAATCTTCCAAATGCTTACAAAGCTGAAAATATCAGTACAAGGCAAAAGAAGAAATAATCTCCTTGCTTTAGACAAAGCTCATGGCCGTCCATCTCGTTAGCCTCTTAGTGAACCGAGGTTGGAGCCTATCCCACCTGACATTAGGGAAGAGGTGGGCTACACCCAGTCAATCACAGGTCTCATACAAAGAAACAAACAGCCATTCATGCTCGCACTGAGCCATACAGTCAATTGAGAATCACCAATTAACCTAACAAGCGTTTGTGGACAGTGGGAGGCAACCGGAGCGCCCAGAATAAACCCACACACTAACCGCTTTTTATAAAAAAAACCATAAAGTAGAGAAATGAATTCACACAGTAAAACTTTTCTAACCTGAGTGAGTGGCTGTGGTCGCCGTTCAATAGTGAACTCAGTGTGACAAAGTTCACAGTAGCTGGTGTTGGAGGATGACAGCCACTTCTCCAAGCAGCTTTTATGCACTTTACCCAGAGTACCAGTACAGTCACAGGGCGAGAGCAGCGTCTCTCCTCCAGCTCCCTCGTGACAAATCCGACACATACCCACGTCGCTGTGCGAGAGACAGCAGAGCATTGAAGACAGAAAAGTAACAATAACATATACACAGTTTAATTACGCTACATTTATTTGGCTACCATGCGTGTTTCTCACTCCCTTACCTCTGTGAGCTCACCGCTTTGACCACGGTGGAGAGTGGGCGGCCATCTTTAGCCGTAACCTTGGCAATGTACTGGGCCTGCGCGGTGGAGTCAGTCTCCTCGGAATCCTTGGAGGCATCGGATTCGGCAGTGCCAGAATAATCACAAAGGGAGCCGGGTAGGTGACAGCAGCCTGACGAAGACATAGTCAGCTGAAGGTGACAGCGACGCAGATGAAGGCGGAGGCGAATTTGAAAGGAGCTCTGATCCAAAAGGTGATGTCCAACTCCACTTCTTCTCCTCCACCTACAAAGCTACCGCCTAGTGGATGCTGGAAAAGATGAAGACACAAAGTATGGTTGGCTTAGATTATTACTTTATGCTCTTAATTTTCCCGAATAGGAATAGTGATGGTTAGCATGAATACATGCACATATAAATGCACATAAATGTCAGCTTTCACTGCCAACACTGCTCACTGGTATTCTTGATCTGCAGCTGGACTTTAGCCAAAATTACATAAAAACCTTTTTAAAAAATAAAGGAATAACATAAAAGCTTGTACTATATTTAAAGCTATTAGGCTGCTGTATACTTTATTTATGACCAAGGTTGGCTACTTTTAATTCAATTCATCTGCACAATCACAGGCAGGATTTAAAGTGGCCTGTAAAGCTTTACAGCTATTCTGATTCAAAGCAGGCCTATGAATTCTAGTGATATTATCCCATCAATTATTGATAACAAAAATGATTTTAAAAAGTATTTCCTTGGTTTTTCTTTTTAGTATTAAGACTTCATACATACAAAAACATGTTATAATAGTGTAATAAAAATGCAATGTTAAAATACAGAATAATCAGAAATACTGTAATACTTTAACCTGTCACTTTTTGTCATGTACAATAACACAGCATACCACAAACCACCACCCTATGAACACATTTAAACTGAAAATTGTTTACATATTTATGACTTTTCAAATTTTTTATTTCTCTCTATATACTTTTTGGTAGTTTTTAAACTTGTTAATATTGTTAAATTTTCAGATGTTTATGGATTTTTTGTTTTTTCTCGTCAAACGAATTACATTGTAATATTAACCCAGCTTCAACTTACACATAACAAATGTCATATGGTTTTCAAAAAGTGCCACACGTGACATATTAGGTTCTGATGTGAGTTGCAGCCCTGAAAAAACGTTTGAATATTTTACTCCAAAAAATGATGTCTCTTAATAACTAGTAACTGGCTTCAACAAACTCTGAGGGAAGCACACTGCGGTGTAGATATACATTTCAGATAGACCTTAAGGACACTAGGAGTGGGATCAGGGTGGCCGTGTGTTACCCATACCTGTCCCTGCAATAGTCGTGCAATGTGATATAGTCAACAACGCAATCTTATGTAGCTGCCTTAAAAAAAGACTAAAGACAAATCACAAAAGACAGTGTGCCAATATACTCGTGTATTTAAAGGTGCACAAAGCAAGCTTCCTGATGTTACCGTGATGACTTAGTACTGTTATCGACACGTTACACATCAAAGACTAGATCAAAATCCGACTCTATTTCTGGTACATGACTGAGTTGCTTAAAATTTCCCAGCTGACATTAATTATGCCGTACATGTCCATATCCCAGATACAGTAACGCTAACATGCAGCGCCGACGAAAGCTAATTTATTTAATAAAGCAACGTACGTGTACAGAACATAACCAGAGGCCAGCGAACAAGCTGGGATATGATACTTGTATAGAAAGTCCCATCGCTGTGGTCAAAAACACAAACAGGCTGTACCGTAAATATACTCACCCGACGGCCTGCCTTTTCTCGGCTGGCCTTGGCCCTGCGTTGGCCAGACACAAGCTAGCTGAGCTAACTGGACAGCTCTAGCTACAAACTATGACATTGACGTCTAAACAGAAGCTGACGATAGAAGGGGATACAGAAGACGATCGTGTGCGCTGCATCCTCTCCATGGCTGGTAGTGCAAATCACTGGGGTAATTTTCTCTTTTTTCAGTGCGGAAAATACACGGCTGCCAGGATCACTGGAGTCAGCTAACGAGGCTAACTGACTAGCAACGGGCAAGCCTACTTCGGTATCCCTCAGCTGTGGATTAGTCACGTGACACAATGGTGCTTTCATCGTCATTAGCGATGTTTTAGTGCTACATGTTTACATACATGTTCGGGGACATAGTATCAAAATAGGGATAGATGGAATATGTTGTCAGAGTGAGTAAGTAAAAGTGGGACTGCTGAAAAATTTGATGATAAAGATAGTGTATATAATGTCTTTTGTTTATTAACTCAAAGTTACTCAGCAGCACAAAGAAACTTAAAACGAAAGGGATATATATTTCGAGCATTTTGTTATGGCACAAACACCGTTTTATCGATTAGAAAACCAGGCTAAATGCTCTACAGTTCCAACAATACAAGTTCTGAATGTACTTTTTATTAAAGTGTTTCAGTTTCTTTTCCCTTTCGTTTTTCTTTTAAACTATCATTACTTGTTTGATTTCAATGACGGAACAGTTATTAATCTCGTCCTGGAAACATCTGTATTAAACTATGTCAGAATAAAACCGTTAGGTGGCAGCATTTAGTTAACTCTCTCAGATTGTTCCCTGGTCCACCGGTGGTGGCGCTGTTATTCCAAAATTTCGTTCCACGGAAATTTTAAAGGTTCCACAGGGGTTTTGAGGGGGGCCTTGGAAAAACATGGGTAAATTTGATTTATGGACTCTAGGCTTGCGTGTCATGATAAAATATATGAGTAACAGTCAAAATGGCTTGTTCAGTTTTGTAGCTGAATCTTGAAAGCTAAACCAACCTGTGGAAACGGGATGAAGATGTGGCGCAACCAAAGAAATTCAACATTTGCTCCAGAAACAACACCTAAAAATAGCCATTTGACACCTGCAAAAAATAATTCTGAGGTAGACTACTTTTATTGTTAAGAATCTAAAATTTGTGCTGCTCCTTCTACTTTTATAAAGAAAAAGTTGTTTTCCCTACTTCCCTATATTCATTCTCAAGTTAGTGCTTTGGAAAACCTAAGTGAGCATATAAATACCAGTATGATGCAAAATTGCTGAGCCACCCCCCATTTCTTTATAGTTTGCTTAAAGGAGTCAGATTTTCTTGCACATTTTAAGTGGTCTTGAGCAATTATTTTTCAGGCTTTATGACTTTAAAAGGTTTTCTTTAGACTGGCTGTTTTTTTTTATCGCTCTTTCTCAATCTATTCCTTGTAGCTGACCATCTTCAGAGGAATGTATTTGTTTATGAAGCCACTTACTACTGACCTATGAATCTTTCAACCATACAAAGGTACATAGCTCAAGGGATGGACCAGTGTTGTGTCTACACATAAAAGAAAGCTAACCAAAGATCCAATTTCAAACGGTATCTCTAGATGTTTCTTTTTCTTTAGTTAAATCTATGAAAAAGCCAAATGTAACCCAATTCCACTGATATGAAATAGAAATAAATATACATTTGTACACCAACAAGGTGCAAAAATACAATTTCAAGGTATTTGCCAAAAGCTTGACATGAAAAATGACAGGAAAACCTGTGGTCACACCAAATGTTGTTTTAATTGTCAGAACTGTTTTTGCCTCATATACTCTATTTCCAGGTATGCTTGCACATTTTTGATTGCTGCACGTATTTCCCATTTTCCTCATAAAACATGAAGAAATGAGGCTTGGCTCAAGACTTTTGAACAACAATGTACTTTTAATATTGTGTATATAAAATTTGTGCATGACTTTAAAATACAGTCCCTCTACTTTAGATAGTGTTTTAGGCCTGCTACTGGTTCTTTATTTATTATGTTTAGACACAACACTGATTCATTCAATTTAATTGTATTTTTATAGATCCAAATTTGGGGTGACCGTGGTTCAGGGGCTTGGGAAGCTCATCTTGTAACCGGAAGGTTGCCGGTTCGATCTGTTTTGGTCGTTGTGTCCTTGGGCAAGACACTTCATCTCCCTGGCCAGAGGGGCCAATTCCGCGATATGTCAGCCTCGCCTCTGTCAGTCTGCTACAACTGTAGCTTACCTCCACCAGTGTCTGAATGTGAGAGTGAATGAACAGTGGAATTGTAAAGTGCTTTGAGGGTCCCGAAAAGCGCTATATAAATGCAATCCATTATTATTAAATCACAACAACAGTTGCCTCAAGGTGGTTTATATTGTAAGGCAAACACTCTACAATAATAGAGAGAAAAGCCCCAAAATCAGATGATCCCCTATGAGCAAACACTTGGCGACAGTGGGAAGGAAAAACTCCCTTTTAACAGGAAGAAACCTCCGGCAGAGCCAGACTCAAGGAGGGGCGCCCATCTCCTGTAACTGGTTGGACGTGAGGAAAGGAAGACAAGATCAAAGACATGCTGTGGAAGAGATCAAGAGATTAATAATACCTATGCTTAAATTCAGAGTGGTGTAAAAAATTCATAGGTCATTGTGATGGCATGCCACACATGTTACCTGGGGTTTGGCTTCTCCTGTCTGGCAAAGGGCTGGGAGAGCTGAAGTATCACTGACAGCCTAATTGGATAGAACCACATGCTTCCTTGCCTGGGGGGTGTTTCATGTTTGTTTAATTGTTTCGTATTAGTTGGTTATATGGCAGCCATTTTGTTTTCCCCCGTGTGTGCCATTTGGTTTAGCTAAACCAGTATTTAAGTTCCCCCAGTTTATCTTATGTTTGTTTGAGGTTTTGTTAGTTATTATCTTGAGTTTAGTCTATTGAGTTGACCTCTTTTATTGGTCTTTGTTAAATGGCTTTTCATATGTTTGGGTCAATAAAGCCCCTTTTTTGAATTAAACACCTGTGTACTTTATGCTTTACTGCTTGGTCCCTGACAGTCATTGTTAAGTGGCTTAACAATCTAATCCTTTAAATCTTGACCTGCTACGCTTTTTGATTTTTATATTGTTGACTATTTCATTCGATGATGTTTTACATCTCTTATTTTATGCATGTTGTGATTTTGATATTTAATTGCTTTTAAGATGTCACTGAGTGCCTCGAAAGGAGCCTGAAAATAAAATGTATTATTCTTTATCTATAAAAAAAAAGGTCAGATACAAGGACTGAATACAAGTGAAAAAACATTCAATGTCAAAATATGAGGAAATTAAAAAATAAAGAAAGAGTAGCTTTCTTTATGTTGGTCCACTCTTGATATGTTTTGTTGTATTGAAACTATTATTCTTAATGTAATTCTGCATTGTAGCAAATGTCAAGACTGATACTCTGATTTATCAATTTCCCAATATGGTGTAACCTAAAATAGCAGTGTCCAAATGTAATTTTTAACCTTTCTTTAAACAGAATCTATTTTTGTCACATCACCCTGTCTAATCCTCTCGATCGTTGCCTCTTCCTTTGAACCCAAACACTGATAGTGAAAGGGATCTGTCGCGGTGATAGTGATGTCTAAGCATTAATGAGAGTGGGGGTTGTAACACACGCACACACACACACGCGTGCACACACTTCAGAGCCTTTCTATCATTTCCCACCCATCCATTTGGTCAAAGTTCAGCACAGATCATGAGATGCTACAGTACCTCTGTGCATGCATGGGATGTCATGAGACATGCATCAGTGGACTTTAACCCAGACCGACACACACATGGGCTTGCAACTCATTTACTTAACATAGTTTGGTTGTCAAGTTAATTAGCTTTATAAATTGGGTAGCCATGATGCTAAATTGTGTGAAAGTAACAGTTATATAACTTATCAGTATTTCTAAAATATGTACAAGTTATTAGTAAAAAGCTACTTTCAGCTGCTCTCTTGTCACAAGGGGTCGTCACAGCAGGTAGCTTTGCATGTTTGACTTGGCAGAGTTGTCCACCAGATCCTGACAGAGCCTCAAAGGGGAAGCTTTTACTATCATTAAAATAATGTGTGTTGGTTCTCCTTGAGTTTTTGCAATAGTTGCTTGATTTATGACTCATTTCTGCTGTCACAAGTAAAATAATGCTCTGAAACAAGTCTGATGCATTTCATATGACACAGCAGAGATTTAATTTGTGACTTAATCTCAGCCATCAGAGAGAGAAGTGAGGTGTGACAGTCAGCCAGGGAGAGACAGACTGGTTGCATAACTTATTCACAGCGATTCGCTGTCAATAACAGTATAATTTAGTTGCTGCACTTCATTCTCGTGATCCCTTAAACTGCAGGCGTCCTCGTGAGTGCTAATGGAACGTAGTAATTTAGTTTCTCTCATTTTCTGATATGCTCTTGTCCTAATGAAAGGTCACTTGACTGCGCTGCCTTATTCACCGTGCAAATCTATATTCAGCACCCAGTGAACCTGGGGGAATAGGTTCATTTTATGTTTGTTGACCAATTGTTGACTTCTGCTGACCATTTAAGTATTTTAGCAATCCTATAGTATTTATTACGAGTTCATGTCCAGAAGACATGCTGCTACCCTGCAGTGCTGACAGGCCTTGGGATCACCTATAAAAACTTGCATAATTCCATTGTCTTACAAGGTTTGTGTCCATTAATCGAGGGCATTTTGTGGCTTTTAACTTTTTTGCTTCCTCTCTAACTATCGCTTACTTCTTCTATACTCAAGAAACATGACTGCTGTGGAACTTCACTGTACCCCATGTTTATCAGTGCATCAGAGTGATTTTGATGCTTTTTACTTTGTACTGCAAATATCGATTTAAAGAATCAGATAGTTCTACAGCAAATAAACAAAACATCATCCCGAAGCACGTTTGATCCTCGCAGTAATTACAACTAAGACAGATCAAGTAAACCTTCTGTGTTAATGTGCTTAAAAATAGAGTGGTTGATAATGCAGTAAATTAAAAAAAACACACAGCACCATTTACCACTGAAGTGCACGATTTTAAAATACGAAAAAAAAAAACCCATTCCTAAAGTAAGTAATGAATGATAATTGCAAAAAACATGGGATACTACAGATACATCTTTGTGTATGATTTGTACAGTTGAATGCCCTTCCAAATTAAGGTCAAAGGTCACGAGAGAAAAACCTTGTCATTAATAAATATACACATTATTCTTAAAGAGATTCTGTTTACAAAGTGCTTTTTTCATCAAAATATTCTTTAAATATATAAATTTGAAGGCATTTATTGGACCTTAATGTTCTTTAATGAGATAAGAGGCAGACCACCCTCTTTCATCAGACACTAAATCATTCTAAATGCCATTAGAAAGGTTACTCCATATAACATTCCTAATGCAGGACATGACATTATTGGTTTTAATGTTTCCAGTTTGAATGCTGCACATGACTCCAACTTATCATACTGTACATCCAATTACAAAGCTATGTAGCTAATGCCATTATTAAATCACCAGCTGGCTTTCCACACCATGCAGTTTTGGTTAAGACCTGATAGAGAAAAGACTTTCCAGCTCATTTGAAAAAGCCAAAATATGATTGCAAGTCAGAGCTGGATTGTTTGATGCTCTGCAGCCAGTGCTGGCTACAGAGCATCAAACAAGACTCTAAGACTGTGATTGAACTAGCCAATTTGCATGAATAGATGTACATGCATGGCTGAAAATTAATATACCTAAACGTTACATATTAAATGTTACAAGTCAAATATGGAGTCTTATTAATAAAAGATTTAGGTCACCCAACTGGCATGCAGAGTTATACCACTATGAATTAATACACTGAACAATTCCTAACCCACTCTCTGCAACTTTTGGCATTCCTCCCAACTTGAACTTATCTGGCCCCCTCAAACAGGCCCTAGCCTTTACCACTTTACTAGCTCGGAGGCTTGTTCTGTTGAAGTGATCATTGGGTGAGAGATGTACTCTTTAACTTAAAGTTGGAAAAACTTATATTCTCTCTAAAAGGTTCTATTAGGGAATTTAACAAAATCTGGAAATCATTTCTCTTGCTGGTGGACACCATTACTTTACTTCCTGAGTCTGAAGTGAACTGAGCGAAGCTACATTATAATGGTTTTTTTTTTTTTGTTTTTTTTTTAAATCTTATTTATACCTTATCTATTTGTTTTTCCTTTTGTTTTGTTTGGTCCTTTCTCTGCTATTGTTTTCTCTGTTTTTGTTTTGTTTGTTTTTGTTTGTTTGTTTGGTTGCGGGGGGGGGGGGGTGTGGTTGTTGTTGGTTTTTGGGGGTTATGCTTGTTATGTGTATGGGTCCTGAGATGTTTTGTTGTGTGTGTGTGTGTGTGTGTGTGTGTGTGTGTGTGTGTGTGTGTGTGTGTGTGTGTGTGTGTGTGGGCAGAGCTGGTTCTCTGCGGTGTCTTGTCTAGTGTGGACCTGGTAGGGGGAGAATTTCGGGTTGGGGGGTTGGAGGGTATAATGGACATACAACTGTTCTGAAATCAAGAGTGACTTTGCTGTTGCTAACTTTGTATGTCAATAAAACAAAGTTGGAATAATACACTGAACAACAATAAAGTATAGCTACCTTGGTATCATTGGTGTAGGACCCTCCATTACTATATATGGATATATATGGTATTAAACATTATTGTAAAATTATTTGCATGTAGGTTGTCTGGTGGGTTTCTATGCTGATAATTGTGTTTGTCTGTCATATTTTGGTCTAGTGTCTGACTTTGAAGAGGTTCAATGAGACAAAAGCAGATACGCCTGAAATGTTTAGAGCACAAACTGTGAAAACGATCTCTTTTGGATGGCTGCACTTCAGCAACACGCAGTCCAGATTCATTCAGTGTTGAGCATGTGAACAGTGCATGATCAAGGCGGAGACAATGTGACGTTACGTGCAGGGTGGCCAATGGCAGCGTGTGCTTCCAGCCTATGGTCGTACAGTACATACTATGAGCTCTGCCTCCTTCTTCCTCTTGGTGCAGCGATGAAAGGAGATGAGACCGCGGATGTGGTATAAAACCGTTTGTTAGACCTGAGATATTTTACCGCCAGCAAGAAGCCTGGTGAGCCCGCACCTCCCCGCTGTTTTTGTCGAAGATAGAAAATATCTGCGTCAGAGGGGGACCTGAGTTAGCTGAGGGAGAGGGAGAGGGGGGTTTGTCGGCCCGCTGCAGTCTGAATCACCGGAGACTCGCCCCACCGCTGGTTAGTCGTCGACGTCGTTTGTCTGTGGACTTGCGCATCCTCTCAGAGGCAAAGAGCACCGGGAGGGGACGGGGGAAAGAGCCGTTTTTTGACTACCCTGCGCTGCTTGGCAGGGTATGCTAAAGAATGACCCAAAGGGACACACTGGTTCATTTGTTCGCTGGAGGGTAAGCCACATCAGTTTCCTCTATAAATGTTACCTAATTTGAAATATGTATTTTGAAACATGACCCCCGTCTGCTTTATCTAGCTAACTCGCCATTTATTTTTTTTTTTTAAGGCAGCGCGTGCCCTTCCAACCTTGGCGGTTGTGCGCACGCGACTGTCAAAAACGGTTCTTAGTTGAACTTCCGGTTAACTTGTAAAATATGACCAGTGTCGCTGGAAAGCATTCATGTGAATGTGCCAGAAAGCGCATTCGAGCTCGTTATTCCCAGACAGCACAGAGCAGCTTGCCTCTTATTTCATCGTCCTTTAAATGCCGGCTGTTTCTGCACAAGTGAGAGCCTTTTATTTTGATGACAAGTGGAATTCATTTCCGGGCTCGTTGTAGCTTTCTCTGAATGACTTGACCAAATGCATCTGCAACAACAGCCATTGACGCTTATTTTTCTGCTGCTATTTTGTAATTTAAGAAGTAGTTGCATAATGCTCACCTATGTGGATCCAATTAAATAATTTCTTTATTGTATTCCCAAATGAAATGAACATTTACATCTAATCCATACTGAGACATCCCCCCCGCCCCCCCCACACACACAATTTTTCTGTCGGTTCAGTTAAAGCATTAGATTACAGTCTTGCAGATATCCATCTAATCAAAAAAGGCTTAATTAAATGTAAAAAATAAAACACTTTGAAGTTTGTGTTGTGTAACTACTGGCTCTGGGTGGAAGTATGGTTTAAAGAGAAACTTACTGGTGAAATTTAATTTCTCTGCTGCTTTTCATTATGTAACAGAGCATTTGAATTTTGTAGTTCAAATCTTAAAGTTGAAGCTCACATGGTAGTAAAGCAATCCTTCTGATTCATAGTTGTGTAAAGAGGCCTGACAACCAGTTCATTAAGGACAATGAAAGCACAAATGTGACATTTAAGTGGATTGGCCCAGTATAGATTTTTGTTTTATTCCATTGTCTTTAGTTTTAGTTCACTTGTTAATTTTTTTTAATCTTCCCATTTAGTCTGTGACTTTCAGAATGGGTGATCCCACCATGCCACAGCACTTCTTTATGTCTCTTGTTATTGCTTTTAAATCTGAGAACTACCCAAGAGACTTTGAATCAGCTTTACCCAAAAACTTGAGCTGGAGGCCTCAGCCTAGTGCTGCCTCCCACAGCCTCGCATTAGAGAGGCACACATGCAACAGCCAGTGTTGCTGAGAAAGTAGGCCAAGGGTCACCGCTGCCTCTGAGCATGAATGTGGGTTGGTCTTTTGAAAGGTAAATATAGCTGGTGCTGCTCAAAAGAGACAGCAGCAAGAGGAATTCATTGCCAGGATGTCAACATATACTACCATACTGCCATGGCTTCTGTAACCTTTAGCCGAGTTCTATAACTTGCAACTGCAATCACCAGGAAGCACTTTTCAGCTGTGCGGTGGTTTGATTTTGAAGCTTTGTCTATATGTGGAAAGCACTGAGCCTTTGGTGAATGCAGAGGGGATCAACAAAAATGACACTATAGCGTATGAATTATCAAATAATACACTAATTTATATCACATGAGATTTTTCCTGGTTTTGTGTGCACATAAACACGCTTTATCCCCATGGTTAGTGCAAAAAGGTCTCTGTAAATTAATTAATTTCAAACCCATTTGATGACTAAAAATTGGCTAAGTTTGACTAAATTAAACCTCACACTAAAAAACATAGTGTTTATTTAAATACTTTGAGAGGCCTGGTGATTTTCCTTTGGGGGAAGGCCAAAACCTGTTTGGTGGGCGCCAAAAATGTTTGTATGATGGAAAAAACAGTCGTGATGCAGTTATATTTGCACACCTTGATGTGTTATGATATAAAGTGGATATACATTTTTTGTATTTGTGACCAACTTGGTTTTTGTTTATGTTTATCAAGTGAGCTAAACAACGATCTAATTTGATGACTTCTTATTCTGGGCTTCTCAGGTGGCAAAACTCAGCAAATGAGCTGCGGTCAGTTTCTTCTGAAATGAATCATGAAACCAGCTGTTTGTTTTCATATGTCAGTATCTCGGATATCACAAAACCAGGTCACGGTGTGTGTATGTGCCCTTGCTCACAGATAATTTGGGAACAACAGATTGTGTTTCTGTTGATTAGTGTTTCAAGTGACTCGGCTTATGTCAGTATAACTTGATTTTTGCTGTTTTTGTTGTTTTGTTTTTGGGGGGGGGCATATTTGGTGCCACAGCAAACTTTTTTCCTGGTCTTGCTTCTGTTCTATTTTGTCACTTTTTTCTAAATACTTGCTGCTTCTTTACTAGATGCGGTGGTACAGTGGGCGCCATTTTAACTTGTCCTCTGGAAGTGGTGAAGACCAGGCTGCAGTCCTCTTCCGTTACACTCTACGTCTCTGAGGTTCAGCTCAGCACAGTCAACGGAGCCAGTGTTGCCCGTGTTTCCCCGCCGGGGCCTCTGCACTGCCTCAAGTAAGGAGAAAGATTAGCTGTGCCTAATTGATATCCACTGAAATTAACATTATAAACAGTTATGATGTGGATTCAATGTTGTCTTTTCTTGGTTTAAGTATTATTTTGTCCATTAGCTGGCTGCTTACATTTAAAAGGTCTGTGTGTGCGTCTCATATTATTGTAACTTTAATGTAATGAGTTATTTTCTTCTAATAAAATGACTCCTTACTGGAACGTTGCATCACTGCAATAACAAACAAAACTATGAAATGGCTCAGAAACACTGATAACAGATTTATCTTGTTGCACAGTTCCTTTAATATGTGCACTGTAAGTTGCAAACTGATGTCAAGTTGCTCCAAATTGAAAATATTTTCTTCAGGAATGCTTGGGCTTTCCTGGGGAGTGAGTTTATTTGGATTGCCAATGCACTTATTTTCTTTTTTATTTTAATAGATGTTATTGTTGTTATTAGTGCCTTTTTTGTTTTTTGGTGGATTGTTTGTTTGTTTATTTTAGAGAGCAACTTTAACCGAGACAAGAAGATAAACATTTTGGTTTCAGTGGTTATTTTCTTTGACATCTGTAGACAAAATCAATAATTTAAACCTCATGTTGACCTTATAGCTCTTTTGTTGTTTTTGATACTTTCTCTCTGAAACTTATGTAAGATATCCACAAAGAATGGTTCCTGTTTTTGTTTTTTTGTTTTTTTTGTTTTGTTTTGTTTTTTTCGTTTTTTTTCTTCAATATAAATGTAAGTCATCTTGTCATTGGGCAGAGTGGAATTTTGTCAGAAAGATGAAGTAAGAGTGAGAGTAGAGGGGAACTCAGCATTTGCTTAGAACCTGCTGAAAGCTGATGTGGCTACTTGTAATGACCATTAACCACTGCAGGATTAGCAAGTAAATATTCAGCTTACCTTTATAAATATGGACCTCTATTATTGTACCCTGGCAAGCTGCTATACAAGAGCATGTCAGAGAGCATGTCACTCTTACATAATGCATAAGCAGCTGTGTGTGGAATTTTCCACTGCTGAATGGTGCCGTTAGTTATTTTGTAAATACCTTTATATTTGACAAGCCTCTTATGTTTGGTTCTGTATCACAGGAATATAAAATGCTTTTTATATTTAGAGTATTTATAATTGGCAGGCTACACAGGCAACATGCTGATCTTGCACTTTTGCAGTTCCCTAGGTTTTGTTTTGTCACTAGTGGGGTTAGCTATAACGTTCTTTAACAGTGAGCCTAAAAATTGATTTGTTCTGACAGTAGGTCTGGGATGTTAGTCTGCTGTCAGGCAGTGCTCCTGTCAGGATTTTGTTTAATAACAGTTGACTAAGAGATTGCAGCTCATGTGGACATTGTTTTGGGCTCTGTGTCGGTGTTGTGGCAACATAAGTCAACTTCTTGTGTTGTCTTCAAAATAAGCAGCATCTTGCAGCAGAAGTACAGCAACACTATTTCATGGTACAGAGTGGAGAAGGATGAAAGCACGAACTGCAGCATAGCTAACGAGGGGGGTGGGAGGACACGTCAAAGTGGGTCAACGTGCAGTGTGGTGCATGCCAAGATCCCTTTTAGGGCGGAGGACACCTTCACTCCAAATCACGTGTGTTGTCTGGTTTTAGACCCATTTCTTTCTTGAGGATGTGCCATTTGCTATAAATAATGAAGAATCAGATAACATAATGATTAATAATGAAATAATAAAATGAGGAAATCACATAAGTGGGGCAGAAAGGCAAAGTCTTTAAATAGAATTTTTTTTTTTAGCTAATTAACTTCTTCCAGTAGGATCCGAGCTATGTCCTTTTTTTTTTCTTATTGCTGGATTTTTTTTTATTTTTTTTATTTTTTTTTTTGAATATGTTTAAATTAACTTCATGAAACAAATCTGCTTAATCTGATTTGTGGTAATTATGAATTTACAACTGTTATTAAATGTGAAAACAATTTAGATTACGAGTTATCTTTAAACCATTCACTGTATAATATGCTCCAGTGTTTAAATAATGTACATGTTGTGTTTTGACTATAAAGTGAAATATTTTCTCATATGTTTGCTCTTTCGACAGGTTAATTCTAGAGAGAGAGGGACCCCGTTCACTCTTCAGAGGACTGGGTCCTAACCTTGTAGGTGTGGCACCTTCCAGGTATGTGCAGTATTATCTGCAATAATGTGGGAGTGTTGTGTGCTAAAACTGCTTTACGATTTCTTTAGGAATAACACAGAAACAGAGCCCAAAGTAAGGGAAATAACCTTCACTTCCATATCTTGCGTGTCATAACATCATGAATGAGTAATTCATTTTTTATTTTTATTTTTTTGCGTAAGAAGCAGTTAGCTAGCAGCAGTATCATCCGCACTAGCACTGCCCTGCTATCGGGTTAAAGGCATGCCTGTGTAATTTATTTTGACATGTTTAATCAAACTCTATGAGACAATTTTTCTGGGGGAAAGTCTTCAGGCTGTATTATGGGCAGCAGCTGAGCTGTTAAATTTAACTCCTGTGTGCAGTCTTATTTACTGCTGAAATACAGATAGTAAGTGCCTCAATCTGTCTACTGAGAATGGGTTGCCTGTCAACCAGTAGTATTAGTAGCGTCACATATACTTCAGGCCGATGTTGTTCTTCATCAGCATCACATAAATTCAAAAGTCTCCGAATCCAAAAGACAAATAAGGTTTTTTGATTTTTGTTGATTTATTAAAACGTTACAGTGTTATCAGCCATAACAAACTCATTATGACAAAGTCAAAAACTGAAGTACAACTTTGTTCAAAATGATGTATTGAAATATCATTCAACAGCAGTCATTTTTCTTTAAAGATTTCTTTTTAGTATTTGCAGACTTTATTTGACAGTACAGTGTAGAGGAGACACAAAAGCAAAGAGAGAATGGGGCAATGACACACAGGAAATAGTCTGGAGTGGACTCCAACCTGAACCACTGCAGTGCCCTTCAGCATATTTCCCCCGGTTTGTTCAGGTGAGCTGTAGTGTTGCCCAGTTGTGTGAACATTAAATACAGTGACCTGATATTTATTTATTTATTTATTTTATTCAGGCTTGCATTTTACACAGTGTAAAACAGCTCATATAAAATCTGCAGCCTTTATAACAAATAGTGAATGAACAGGCTCAGGCTGAAGTGGCACTTGGATATGCCTGGTCTATGTTGTTATCAGTAAAGCTGCCCTCATTTCCAAGTAGAAGAAGAAAACGACAACAAACAAACCACAATGTTCTCAAATATAACCCTCAAACATATTTGTAGAGCATTTGTTTTAATGCAAGAAATTACTTGGGCAATTTTATTGCTTTAAGCATTAAATAAATAAACAGAATAATTAAATTACATAATGTGGGACCTTAGACACTGTGGTTAAGTGTGATCATAGTAACCAGACTTTGCTCTTTTACTGTAACAGAACTGTTGAATTTATTCTCATTTAAGTCAATCCTCAATGTTCCACACAGTAAGAAAAGTAAGGAAGTATAAATGAAGAATGAATTATGTTGCAGGGCATTAGAAATTAATACATCACTTGTTTTATAAAGAATTACTGACCACTTTGAAATTTAATATAATCAGTGTTTTGTTTCCATGTTAATTTGTGATCAGTCACATTATGTAGAAAGTTGGCTTCATCAACCTTGGATCTTTAGTTTCATATGTTCTACAGTTTGTTCTATTTGCTTAAACCACAAAGTCTTAACACATTCAGGCTTAAATACAATAACACAAAGGAGCAGTGGGATTAATTGTGCATGCATAATATGCTCTCAAAAAAACTCTCAAAAGTAGCATTCAGATTTGCGTATTCTGTCCTCACAGATGTTAGATGAATGTTACCTTCTGTTTTGTTATAGTTGACTAAAACTACAGAAATAAAACTAGACTGAATGAGAACTGAAGTGGTTTGAGTGCTCATAGAGCGAACTAAAATGGACTAAAACATACAGAATGTACCTTTTTTATTTTTAGGCTTAAAAATGGGGTCACATTCGTCAACACAACTGGTCTCATGAGGCTTTGGCGCCTCTATTTATTGAGACTTGGAATGCCTACACAACTTTAAATTAGCTGCCTGAACAAAGTGTTGTTTATGTTGTGCTGACATTTTGCTCCTGACCCTTCACATTATTGGTTTTAAGGAAACTAAACACAAATAAATAAACAGCAAATAAAAACTACAGCTACATATTTTTAGTCGTTATAAACAGAAACATGAAAACCTAGAAACTAACTGAAAAAAGCAATACGAAAAACTCAGAATGGACAAAAAGTAAAAAAGCTATTCATCAAATATGACATTATAATTACTCTAGCATCAGATTTATGTTACTGAGGTATTTGTGGTCCTATGAATACAAGTGCTGATGCACATGGATGCAAGGTGCTCATTACCTGTGTATATAAATGCACACTGTACGTATGCTGAGCTCGAGCTGCTTCTCCTTATAAGGGTTCGTTTGACTGAAATGCTGCAATTTAATAAGTATGTAAGCAGTAAGTGAGACAAAGAGTACAGGACTGTAATTCAGTTGCTTTCACATTGAGGAATGTCTGAAATAATGGAAGACCAGGAATGTGCATGTAAACTTCTCTCAATCACAGCAGCAGCACAATGGAAATATGTGCTTCAAATCTGTGCGGAAATGAGAAGGTTCCCTAATTCTTAGCTTATCTGCCCTAACGTCTGGATGCAGTCAATCAAATTCCCGTGAAGCAGCAGCAGCAGACGCCGGCCAGCTGTTACGCTTTCATCATGTGACAGCCACTGCTGTTGTTAAAATGAGGTTTCTAAATTAAGGCAGTTGTGTTTGTGTATAATCCCTCCCTGATCGTTCTAGTTCTCTGTAGTTACTGCTGTGTCACCGCCGACGTCTTCTTCCTTTTCTGGTTAGTTTTGCGTATCGTCTGTGTCATGATTTCATGATACTCTTTCTCTTCTCGTGGGCCTTTCACTCTTTGTCTGCCCTTTAGGTCCATCCAGTGCATCTGTGTCTGTCAGTCCTGTGTTGTTGTACTGAAATGGCTGGCCATGACAGCTATAGGAAGTAGTGCTATAGGAGGATGTTATCACATAAGAGGTGAACCTGATGAACTCGCTGGCAAATTATGTGGTTTTCCACTGCTTTATAGACAGGATATGACAACAGGAAACATGGTGGTTAATAGTTAACCCATATATAAAAATAAATTAAAAAAACTACCTCAAGAAACCATTTTTAGGGTTCCACTGCTTTGTGTTTTGTGGGAATAAAGAATAGCTTTTAACTAATTTTATTCACTTTGTTTTCATTCATAACCATTAATGTAGAGAAACATATTAGGATGCAGTTTAAAACAAATTACATTGGCTGTAACGTGGTGAAATGTTAGTATAAATAATTTAAAATGGATTTATGAGCTGCTCTCATTATTCAGAGCAGCCAGATTCATTAGTGCTCACAGTACAAACAATACACTGATCAAAATGCCACCATTAGTGTCCGACAAAATAATTGTATATGCAGAATTGTAACAAGCGACTTTAGTATAATTGAATGAAACATCTTATTACTTTATTTATCAGCAGGCGGAGGTGTGAACTCCAGCGCTGTTGTCTGCTGTGATATTTACGAAACGACACTCTGATGCTGCAAAGCCTCTGACACTCAACAGTCCACCGGGCATGCTGCTGGCGTTCATTAACAACATACTCGACCCGATTTCTACACAGCTTGCACCACGAAAATCTGTCTTTGCTCGTGAGCTGCATACATGCTTTCAGAGCCAATCATATCATTCGTCTGCAGAGCAGCGTGATTACATTTTGCATGCATGCTCTCAAATCCAGAACGAGGGCTGAGAGCAGAGGTCACGGAGTTTAATTCCAGTCAGTGTTGATTAAATCCTATGATTTCATTTATAGAAGAGCAGCTAGAATCATGGGAGGAAAAATCTGTTTCTAAAGCATGACATTTGTGCATGTGCACACTAGAGAGGCACGTATTTATCAGCCGAACATCAGTACTGATGTGTATTTGACTTGTTGGCTGTTATTGGCCTGTCAGCAAAGAAAATAAGAAATGCCATTTACCGACAGCAGTGGCCATTGTGCGCCTTTTTGTTCTGTGGTTTTTATGTGCGAGAACTAGCTTCATAAATGTGTATAATGACATTTTAAATGGAGCACAAGAATTTAAAACACCGATTTTATTTATAGTGTTGTATAGTTTTAAAATTAGCTGAATTTACTGCATGTTCCCCATGTTCAGTTTGGGCAGTATTTAATTTTGTGCAACTGAAATGATGTGTTTGTACTTAATATAGCTAACTTGTTAATCATTTACACATTAAATAACTCTGCAGGTACAGTCACAGCTAGTATGCTTTTGCTTTATATTTACTCCCTGGACACGTCATTAACTTCTTTCCTTTCCTGAGTCTTTTAGTAATTAAAGTTCTCTCTCTCTTCTGTTTTAATCGTCACACAGGGCGATATACTTTGCGGCCTACTCGACAGCCAAGGAGAAGCTTAATGGAGTGCTGGAGCCAGACTCTACCCAGGTGCATATGGTGTCGGCTGGGATGGCAGGTAATGATTGCTCCTTCCCCTCCCCCTTTCTGTCTGTCTGTCTTTTTTATCTGCCTGTCTGACTGTTTGTCAGTCTGCCTGGGCAGTGTTTCTTACTGATGGGTTTTATTTATAAAAAAAAAAAAGAAAAGAAAAAATAATTATTTAGTTTTTCTCTATCAAACAACTTTCATTATTTTTTTTATTTTATACAATTTAAGTATCCCAGACACCACCCTTCCCCCAGACCTGACGCATGCTAAAGCTAACTGATAATGTCTGTTTTTAAGTCGGCATTACTTAGCTATTTCTTGTATAGAAATATTAATATAAACAATCATTGATTTATCAGAAAGCACAATTTAAGCCTCTTGGGATCGAAATAACCTTGATTATTGTGTATGTCGCGATGAGTTATTCATGTCTTAAATACTGCAGTTTCTACAATATTTCAGAGTTCATCCTCTACTTTAAGGGGACCTTGAATCTGTAAGAGCTGAAAGGTTCTTATCACATCTTTTATTACATATCAGCTTCTTTGGAAACAATCCTTTCTGTAACTAAACTGGGCCGATAATGCAGTATCTTATCTCTCCATGGTAGCCTTGATAGTCCCCGAATAGTTGAGGAGACAAATCCTGATATCAGCAGTGCCAGAATTTCATGTACCCATACCAGATGAAACATTTCAGGCTGCAATTCCCCAACTGCTGATCTGTATTTGGTTTTATCTGTTATACAAAAGAGAAAAATGTTACGGTCCTCAAAGTTTGGGTTGTGCTTTCCTCTTCTCTTAGCCCCGCTGTCCCTCATGTACTTCGTTAAAGTTTTTTGTTTTGAATCCCCTGCTCGCCCTTCTTTCCTCTCTTTTTTTTGTTTTCTGTTTTTTAAATTCTTTAATTTTGAGGCCTCTCCAGAGGACACTGTAAATGGTTTAACATCCCAGTTGTTACTTAAACAGTGTGGTCTGGGCCCCCCTCCCCTTTGCTCTGTGTGTGTATAGAGAAGAGAACACGGCCCCCAAAGGTCAACCGGGGCCCCTGGCACTCGGGCGGACACGTCAGGTAGCACCCCATTTCTTTACACTGGTATGATGAAAACCATGGTGATTTTTCTAATTAAATTCATAATGGTTATTCATTTTTAATGGTATTAGCATTGCTTACAGCAGTGTTTGCTGCTGGTGTGTAGTTTTAGATTCATGATGAAGTTTATTATTCCTTAATCTTAACACACACCTCCCCCTCCCCTTTTAACGTGTTTCATCAATACATTAAAGCTAAAGTAATGACAGTTTTTGTTGTCAGCACAAACGAAATGCTAACCTTGTCACTGCCACAGAAGGCTGCACTCGGTGTGTTTTTCATTTTGTGTTTTGTCATCATTCATCAACACTGAGTGCTTCAGTCATTTCTTTCCAAGGAGAACTGGACTGACGGTATTTTCACATTTCACGTGTTTACTTGTTAAGTTAGTTGAATTTCCTGAAGACAGTTAATTGCCTTAGCAGTTTAACCCCATCAGTATTGGCACCACTTAAAGATAAATTCATTATTGTGGATAAAATGCAGTGAAAACTTACACATGTAAGTGATAAAACGGGAACACATCAATACACATAGAAAGAGATGGACCTTGGTGTTTAGTCTTTTTCATACTTATAACAGTTGCATAAATTTCTCTTGTAAATCTCAAAGAAATGCAGGTAAGGATATAAATACAGTCTGACTGTTACCACGCAAGTGCTTAAAAACTAGCTTTAAAAATTTCAGATGTTTCAATGTGGACAAATTGTTGTGTTACTACACAAATGTTTTGCTATGATACTAAACGTATCCCTCTCTCGCTTTTTCATCTTTATTGTCTCTAAGATTATCAGTGCTTATCAGTAATAGATTTAATGCGGTGGTCAATGCCAAAACCTCAGGGACAGTTAATTGATACTGATGCTGTGAATTCGTGCTCAGTTTTATAAACTAACTTTGTGAAGTCGATGTCTTTTATAGCTTCACTGCTCCTGCAATGGGAACTTTTTGTATGGATTCAAATCCCATTTCTTTACTTAAGCTATTTTAACATATGAACTCATATGATCTGCTTTATAAGCACTCTCACTACTGTAATTCTTAGTGTGGTCTACCTGATATTTGTGGGAGTCGACTGTGATATTTTTGTTCTACAAAACTTCACGGCTGCAGTGCATGTGTGGAAGAACAGCTTTAGACTTCAGCAGTTAATCTAAAGCATGCTGCTGTCCCCTGAATGTAGGTCAAACCCCTCAGGAAAAATTGCACAGGGATTATTTGAGTATTGAAGGATCATAATATACAACATGCGGCAGCGTTTCCATGTGCCTGGTGGCCTGCTGAGCCCAAGAACACACTTTTTGTTTTTAAATTTACATAAAATATAATCATTATTATGTTGTTAGAAATTTAACACTTGAACAAATAGTCAAATATTGTGAGTTGATACAGTTTTAGACTAAAGATTAACTGCTCTGTGTCATTGAAGTAAATGGTGACTTAATGCACTCCCGCTGGTATAGCATGCGCCGTTTCCTCATCGAGGTAATAGCTGGAAATAAAGTCCTGGTGGTCTTTCTCCTGTCACCCATATTCATGCACACATTCTGCGTTGTGGTTGAAATATCGAGTGTATTATGCTAGCGCACCACATCTGTAAGTTAAGGATCGTCCTTTTGATTTTCATCCATTATTTCATTGTCATCAGTCACTTCATTCTTATCACATATTCATACAAAGTTTCTTCATTCTCTTTATCCCTGTCACATAAAGTGTTGAGTCTGTTACACTGAACGGCAAGGTTAGCATTTCCACCGGCCTCTTTTATTTTCAGACAAGGAGTTTAGGTTAAAAACTGATATTGGCTCAATGGTTATAAGGAATACCTCTCCAGTTTTTTTTTTTTTTTATGTCTTTGTGTTCTTGTGATTTTTAGCTTGCTCTCATGAGATAGAGCTGGAGGCTTGGATTGGTTTGGGCCTCTGATTAGTCGTCTTCTTTACTGCAAAAAGTGGGGATAAAGTAAAAGTAATAAAAATGTAACACAAATTAAAGCAGTTTAAAGATGGGTAAATTATACGGGTTGGGGCACAGAGTTGGGATCATAGTTTGGTGAAAGATGGGGGGTGGTATGAGTCCTTCACCCCCCATCTCTTCTCCATCTACTTCAGAAAGTGGGTTGATGTGGGTGGTTGGTGGGATTTGGGGTGGATGTGACTGCTGCTTGTGTGTGACTGTGGTACAGAAAAGCCTGTGTCTATTTTAGGGCTTTACTGTAAAGCTTTCACCCCTGCGTGATTGGGTGGGACATCCCCGCCATCTGAGCCCCCCATATCTGCAGGCTACTAGCTGCAGCGGGGAGGAGCTGGAGGAGCTTTGCCCCTCCCTCGTGAGTACACGCCATAGAAGCTACTTCATTCTACTTCCTCCTTTTTTTCTACTTCCTCCTTTTGTTCTCCTATTCTCTTCAACAGACCTGTGTAATCCTTTCTTCTTCATGCAGTTGCCTTAACATAGGTCTCTGCTGCATCGATACACTAGACGTGACTGAGGTCTCTTCATAGCCTTGCCCTGGTCTTAGCTGTTTTCTGCAAAAGGCCATGTTTTACTTCTCACTGGTATATCCGTTTAGCACAGACTTTTAAAGAGACTTTGTATCATTAGGAAATGACACAAAGTGCAGATTAATTAGCTTTATACCATACACAGCAAGCTTTGCATTACTGTACATTATCTAGCATTTCTACTAATCAAGAATAGTTGCGATCAGTTACAAATTAAGCTAACATCTACCAAGTGTGTTGGCAGGCAGAACGTGAAACAGGGTTTACTCACCACGATTAAAAAGTAACGGTTACACTTTAGACTTCCTAGCAGTGACTTTCCACTAGTAAATAATTAAAGAATCTCCTTTAGACAACATTTTTCTTCACTATGCTGTAGTTGTGCTAGCTGTGCTAGTATATGGCCTACAACCTGTCTGTAGTGTCCAGTCAAGTTAACCACTGGTTCATATTAGAATAAATATAAAGAACATGTGTTTTTAGGGACCAAGACTAAATGAGCATTGCTAACCATTGTAGAAAATCTAGAGACTAATCAAAGCTAAGGGTCAAACCTATTGTGTTGTGATGTTTATTTCTGTATGGGTAGATTTGTTTGTATACACTGATTAAGGTGATGTGACGTATGAGGATAAGTTCTAATTACAAACTCTTATTCATTTATCAGCCACATGTAAAGGCCTAAAATGAGTTTGCTGCTTGCCTACATTTGCTGCTGTTTGCAGTTAGTTTTTATCCAGATCCATACAAAAAATATATATATATCTAGACAGTCATAGCTGAAAGCTGCTGCCTTCATGCACTGTTATCTGAGATCTTTTACTTCAAAAGGAGAACTGTTTACCTGTTGTTTATATGCACTTGAGTAGCATTTCATATGAAGAGGATCAATAAGTTAACAGATTAGATGTTTTTTGTGTCTGTAACTCAAAATATTTTTTAAAAAATTCAGATTTAATTGTTATACTGTTGTCTGAATTAATGATATCGATGTATTTTATGTAAGACTTGTAATGAGATTAAGTTAAACACCTCAGCCAGTTGATCCTGTTTCCTGAAGTGCTTTCTCACTGTATTTGTACCATGTAGCTTAATCTAGTTTATTTTAATGTGTTCTTACAATGAGTGTCTCTGCCTGTGTCTGAACCTCTGACCTCTTCTAAATTTGCCAGGGTTCACCGCCATCACAGCCACCAATCCCATCTGGCTGATTAAAACCCGTCTGCAGCTGGACTCCAGGTGAGGAGGATTTTTCTGATAAGTGTAAAAATGATGGCAAAATGTGTTGTTAAACTAATGAGAGTAAATTATTCTAAAAGTTATTTATTTTAATTGAAAGTGTCTGTGTGATGGCAGGAATCGCGGCGAGCGGCGTATGAGTGCTTTTGAGTGCATACGACGAGTGTACCAGATGGATGGCTTACGAGGTTTCTACAGAGGTATGTCAGCCTCATACGCTGGCATCTCTGAGACTGTTATCCATTTTGTCATCTATGAAACTATCAAGCGAAAATGGCTTGAGTACAAGGCTCAGGCCAGCATGGACGAAGAGGAGGAATCTGTCAAAGATGCCTCTGACTTTGTGGGGATGATGCTTGCAGCTGCCACCTCCAAGACCTGTGCCACCTCCATCGCCTATCCTCATGGTAATCTTCTCACTCACTTTCATATGTTGTAGTCAAAGGATAAAGGTCTTAATATTTAATACTTCTATTGTACCCTTCCTCATACTAGCTGTGTCCCAAAAAGTAGGCTGCATCCTCCTGAGGTCGCAATTGTAGACCAATTATGTCACAGCGACGCAACGAAGGCTGTCCCAATTCGTAGACTCCTCCGAATGCGGCCGACAAATGCGTCCTCCTTTTCCCCAGATTTGAAGGATTGGTCGGCTGTATCCTTCGTTCATCGCGCAGCCCAGCCAATTCCAGTTTCCAAATATGGCGGCAGCTACTTAGTTTTAATATTACTGTTATTACTCTTTCTGGGTCACAAAATAAACTTTTAACATCTTTTCAGGCAAGAATGTAGCTGTGTAAACTTCAAATATCTGCTTGGTTTATCAAGACATCACATGTTTGCAAAAGTGCTCCGACATTTTCGGAGACCTCTGTTACTCACCAGATCGATAACTAGCTGGGGGATAAATAAAACTTATAAAAACGTATAAACTTTATTAATCCCTTGGGTGGGTTCTTCTGGGGTTTTCACACAGCTGAATAAACAAACAAACAAACAGAAAACTGATTAAACAGAAGTATGAGATGGTCAAGAATTTACGGCAGTGCCCTGTTATATTTTAGATAGCAAGGAGCAGACGGCTGAGTGTATTAAACTCCACCGAGACAGCGGTGACACAAATCTGAAGGCTAGACCGTCCTATTTCACAGCCTTGCACTTCCGTCCTCCGAAGGATGTGACCTAGGTTTTGGGACACAGCTACTGTTTGTGGTTCAGCCTTAAGAATATTTATTCCCAGCAAAGAAGTAATCTTTACAAATGGATCCCGAGGGCAGACTTTTAGTTCAGTAAATTTCAGCACTTACAACTGAGGCGGATGTGTAAATAACAAATGCATAAAGTTAATTATCTATTTATGTTTTTAGTTCTTTTATTTTAAATAGTTTCCAGTTATTGGAACCAAAATAAGAACCCTGTTTTTAACATGCTGTAAATTAAACATGCAGTCTGTACCATTACTCAAACAGGGGGCAAAAGCTGTGGTCACTGGGAATTATTTTCAGTCTTGGACTAATATTGGATGGTTATATACAGCACCAGGGACTCATTCAGAAAAAACATGTTATGCCAAAGCTGAGTGCAATGCTGTGGATTATTTATATTTTGTAATTGTTGCAGAATAAACATGAAGCTCTATCGCAAAATGTAGAAATAAATATAAGGCTTTTCTGTACTTGGACAAGATTTAGACTGTAGTTAGTCTGATAACTGGTTTAGTTTTTTCTTGCCATTTGTTGGTACAAATGGAACATTATTAGTATTTTTAAAGGATAGGTGAAACGTATTAGATTGGAAATCATTAGTATCCTGTCTTAACTTTGGAGAAATTCAACTTGGTGTGTCTTATGAATGGGAAATTACACAACACTCAGAGGCAAAGTCTGACACAGCCAGTGGCCAGTGGAATATGTAACTCAAGTTTCTTCCTCTTCTCTAATTGCAGAGGTGATCCGCACACGACTACGAGAGGAAGGCAGCAAGTACCGCTCTTTCTTCCACACTCTGCTCACAGTACCCAAGGAAGAGGGATACCGGGCGCTGTACCGCGGCCTAACCACTCATCTCGTCAGACAGATTCCCAACACGGCCATCATGATGTGCACATATGAGGTGGTGGTCTATCTACTTGGCTGTTAGCCTATCGTGAATGTCTCTGCTCTGTTTAAACACAGAGACCGTTAAGTGACTGAGAAAGATGACCTTTTGCTGGAAACAGTGGCTATGAAACGTCAAAATGAAGATTAATGGAAACCCGAAGACACTCGTGTGGACCAGAAAATGACAAATGGAAAAAAGATGAAGAAAGAGACAGGACCATATCGGCATCATCCCCACCAGCTCCCTTTGTTAGACTGCTGAAACGGATATAGAGTAATGTTGGCAGAGGAGGTAACATGGCCAGAAGTGCGGAGGCACTGACAGGGAAGCCACAGAAACAGTTTGGCACCTTGTGTCAACTCAAAGTTTATGCAGTGTTCAGTGGACTTAACAGAAAGGATTTAGCTGGCATCCTTCTCTTTAGACAGAAGATAAACTTCTTTTTTTTTTTTTTTTTAACTTTTGTAGAGATACTGTGGGAGGAGAATGCTTGGAGGCAATTCAACTTGACAAGACAGATGGAAACTAAATGTAGGTCACTTTGAGTAATCCAAAAATCTCTGTTTGGTATGTTTAGTCTGCACTTGCCTTAGTGCTATGATACCCCGGTACGATTAACTGACTAGCAACTGAGGCAGGATGTTAGAAGGAAAGTTCGTATGATGTAAAGACGTCCCCTGAGCCACACACCGTTGCACTACAGAGAGCGTGGCTTCAAGCATTCTCCTCCTATGTCCCCTAGAGGGCCTGAATCTCATACACAGCCATGCACAAACTGGCCAAATACAATGAAACACAATGATGAGCTTGTGATAGTGACTGTCACTTGAGCACGTGACTGTGACACTAGTCAGTGTTGATGAAGACTATGTCAAAACGCTGGCCTCCATTCAGTGTTTTATTCCTCTGTGACGCAGTGCCTGGTGGTGACATGTTTTTGCTGAAGGTGGCCTTCACCGTTTCAGTGTCGCTTGTTTGTATCGTCGTTGTTCACAACTACCACCCAGCTGAAATTATTTAACTTGTTAGGGGCATGAAGCATGGGCAAAGGTATAAACACGATAAATCTGGGTGTTGATTGGGATCACTTTCTTTGAAATTGTGAGTTTTTAGTCTTAGGCGGTCTTACTAGTGCACTATTTGGTAAAAATTGAAATCCGATTGTTTCCAAGGCCAACTTTTGTCTCCAGTCACTGCTTAGGGCTTAAAAATCTTGGATAAAAACACGAGACCAATGTGTCCTGTTTCTGATGTGAAGCATGCAACGCAACAAAAGGTACCAAGTATCTTCTATTAGCGTTGCTACTTGAATATAATGTGACGGTTCGGGGAAATATTGGAGTCGGAGCAGAGTGATGGAGTTTTATCACCCCATAGCCTGTTTGTACGTGAGTGTGTCTTTATGTTTGTGTGTGTGTGTTTGTGTGTTTGAACAATTTACATGATCTGTGTGTCCATGCATTTGCAGGCATTTGCGCCTGCATGTATAATAAATAATAACTACTCCAGATCTCCCTCCACTAACTATTAATCCTGCAAGACACTGGTTTGGAGTATGGAGAATCTCCTTTATGATACTGGGAGCTTTCATTCCCACTCTCATGCCAGTGCTTGCTTCCAGTGGCTTCCAACTGACCCGATAACATGCACTTTTGTGGCCTTTTAGGCTTGTGCTTTGCATTTTTATTGTGTGGACAGGTTAAACTTGTACATTGTAAAGGAAAAAAGTATTACTGTATATCAAAATGGTATTTTGCGCAACTGTTCCTAGAGCAGATCTATTGTACAGTTAAGAGTTGTCTGTAGTTGTGAAGGATGTCCACATATTTGTAAATAATATAGATACTGTGTATGCATATCAAATTTTTTTTCCTTTTTTTCCCCACCGTTAGACCCGTTTCTGATCATGCTGTAGTTTGCATTAGCAAATGATTGTTTTCATGGCTTTGACATGAATATTGATGTTGCTTGACTGATTTTTCTTGTGTTTGTGTGTTGCTGTAAGCTGTCGCGCTTACACGTAGCTTGCAAAAGCTGCTCAACCAATACAAAATGTAAGCATATGAGCCACAGTATTGTTTTGTCGTCCATCAAAGTGTTCCAGTTTGCAACGTTTGGATGTTTCTGTCATTTGGTCTGTTTACATTGTTTCGTACCTTCTATCAGATTTTGTTTGGTTCTCCTCAGTTTTTTTTTTATTTTTTTTATTTTTTTTATTTTTTTTTTAAGAATATAAAAATGGAAGTTAATTTATTGTGAGCTTAAAAACTGGAATCATCTTTCTGTGATGGTACCATTGCTGCGTAGGATGGTTACAAATTTGTTACGGGAAAGGTTTATTGGTGAGACTGTGAAGTTGCCCGTTTAACTGACCACTTGAAGAGGTTCACGAAAAGATGATCTTTTGGTAAAATTTGGCACTTATTATCTTTCAAATTGTGTTTAAGCTTTAATCAGAATTTCCCTTGCATACAGAATTATGTCATGTTTAACAAAGCACTGTGCTTTTCCCCAAAGTATTTTTCTCCAGTTAAAAGAAAAGAAAATCTAATAATTGATGCATTGTGTTCTTGAACACTCATTTCCCTCATTTGAGTTGCAGCATCATTTCAGAGGCAAACTGAAGTGTTGTAACTTGTTATTGATATTTAGTCTCCACTGAGTTGCAGCCCCTCCCCCTAATTAAACAAAACAAATCAAAACATGCTAACCAATTTTAACATCCCATGTTTTTCCTAAAAACACTAACTAGCTGTTTTTCTTCAGACAACTGGACAAACAGTGCAAACATTTACATTTTGTTACCTCTAATTTCAAAGGCTGAATGCAATTTATTGTCTCTAGCCTGTGTGCTCGGTCAGAATGCAGACTCAAGTTGGGTTTACTGAAAACCCAACTAGAAGCTTGTTCTTTTCCAGTTCAGTCATGAAAATGTTTGTTTTTGTTTTTTAAAGCAAAATTAAATAAACATTCATTTGCAACTAAACCTGTATCTATTGTTTTGTTTTTTGTTAAATTTCTTGTACTAGCTCCAAAAAGCATCTGTCGTGGGACGCTTTCATTCATGTGGATGTTTCTGTTGTCTTTGGATTATATTATCCTGGAACAACAGGTGATAGGTCAGAACTCTTTGGGCCTCTTGAAGGGGAAACTACATGATATTAGGCAGGTGATTATATGCACCACTTCAAAAATATTAGCTCAAAAATATTAGCTTAAAAATGTTCCCAATCTTGTTTGAATGTCTTGTTGGGGGGGAAGGAAACGTGTTCAGTTTTGTAAACAAAAATATCTAATTAGCGAATCACATGGCAGCAAATTAATTCATTTAGGTATGTAGACATGATCAAGACTACCTGCTAAAGTTCAAACCGAGCATGCGAATGGAGAAGGAAGGTGATTTACGTGATTTTGATCTGAGTATTTCAGAAACTACCGATCTACTAGGGTTTTCCCGCACACCCATCTCTCGATGTCACAAAGTTCAGATCACCTCAAACTGGTTTCTGGGGAAAATAGATCAAAGTCTCCGAGGAATGTTTCCAGCGCCTTGTTGAATCTGTGCAATGACGAATTAAGGGAGTCCAGTGCTAGCAAGGCGTACTCAATGAAGTGGTCGCTTTGTGTATAACTTTTATAGAAAAAGGATCATGAAGGCACTGGGGAATACTCCGTCAACTGTTTGCATTTACCTATTTTCACCGCCAGGGGGAGCTAAAGTTCTTCCGATGGAACTGATCAGCGCACCGTTCAGTTCTTTAATATTATATTTCTGTTTCATGTCATGAATAATATATAATTTAAGTGATTTAATCCCACAGTGTAAAATAAAAGAAACCCCTTACAACCACCAGTCCTTTGGGAAAAAAAACATATGTTGTATCTCTTCTATCCATCATGCTGAGGTAGATTCGACTCCGCACATATCCTGACAAAAGTGTCTATAAAATGTACGTAAACGATGATTGAAATAATCCATCTTCGCACTCGCTGGTCGGAATAAAGAAAGGCCCAAAGACATTAGTTTCTATTGATTCTGTACCGTTTTTCTATTTGGGTTATTCAGCACAACTAGCACAATCACACGTGGCCCTTTTTTATGAGTGGATGCAGATCGATCAGCCCTCCTCTGATTTACTTACACAAAATAATGTGACTCGAAGTTACCGCAGCGGACCACATCACTTTTGCGGTGAAATATCTTAATTGACTTCCAGTTAACAGCCTGCTGACCTGTTTGGTAATAAACATTCAGATGGAAACCACAATACAAGAAATCACATGAACCATGGGGGTAGCGATGCCTTCACAAACAGTGAGAAATTTAGAGAATATGTTAGCAAATTCATCTGCAAAGACAGTGTGCTCCGGAGATTTCATAGCACATATATAATGCTTTTTCACATTATGTGTCATATATGTATGTAAACTATATATACTACATTACAGTATAATACATATATTAAACGTGGATTAAGGTTTCACACAGTGAGTGTTTCTGGGTAAAGCTTCAGATTCTTTTTTCCTTTAGATATCACCATGTCATACAACCTGAAACTCACAAGGGGGCAGTTATTACGTGTAGGAACCAAGTGACTCACTTTTCTAAACGCTGAAGTGGCAGCAAGTATCCTCTTAAAGAGAGGAGCATAAATGGCTTTAACGGCATTTGAAATTTCAGTACAAGTTCAGTTTACAGCCTGAGTGGCGTAATTATTTCGAAGGACACGTCACAGATACGATTTAAACTGTTTTTATAAGTGACACAATGAACTGTGTCAGTAGTGGGGTTTGCCATCGTTTATCATGTACTGCCACTTCGGGATTCCCACTTTACGAGCAGCTTTTGAAAGCACCATCTTGACCCAATCGCGACAAAGCAGAAAGCTGCGTTGTGGCTGAAGCGACCAATCGGCGCTCGTTCTGTGGAGTAAGCGGACTCTGGGTGCTTGGCTACCTTGATGTGTCGAGCTCCTGTTTACTACAACAAAGAAACCGTCGCTTAATCGCCAAAAACATTGGTAACAGCGCTGGAATAACGCTGTTGTCGTCAGCGGAGGAGGCGAGGTACTTCGTTTTTTCGTATCCCGCAGAGATTTCGCCCGGGAAAACTATCATTTGTGGACTGATTGAGGACAGGTCGGTGAGTGTTATCCCCGTGTATCCTGGACCGCCCGCAGGATTTGGGTTTCCTGCATGCGAGCAAAATGTGAGGTTTTTCTTTATTACGTGTCATCAGCTCTCTTTGTACTGTTGACTGATTGCACAAGTTTACGTAACAGTACCACAATTTAAACTTATAGTCATTGCTGTAGTTCAGTCGTGTGATAAAGTTTCCTCTGTTGCTCCGCGGTGCAGTGACATCTCAGGGTGCATGAATTCACCTGAGTGTCCACATCTTGCCATCTCACCTCCTTTGACATCATCGCAGAGTGCTGAGATGGAAAGAGTGACACAGATGATATCTGTGTTGCCTGTCTGTGTGTGACAGAGGGGGAGATTAGTGTAGGTCATTAAATGTGTACATGTAGGCTACATGGTTGAAATGACAATAAAAGCCTCTTCACTTGACTTGACTTCACTTGACTTGAGTGATCGACATTTATATTAACGCAGTAGGTAATTGTTTCAAAATTCTATATATAACCCCCAACTTTGAAAACAGCCCAATAAAAATGCTGTTTTGATAGTGAATTTTAGGTGTCAGTTAGATTAATCCATCTTGTTAAAGTAACACCGCTTTTCCTCGCTGCACTCTGATTTATCTGTGTTTTCACACCTTGGCATTTATTAAGCTGGATAAGGTGACAAGGACATGGAAGATGGAGAGCAGATGGTGGGAGGGGAGGAGAGAAAAGAAGGGTAGATGATGGAGGGTGAGAGGAGAGTGGAGGAGAGAGGAGAAGGCCCTGGAAACTTGACAAGACAAGAGTGCAAGGACACGTGTGCCTGGTGCAGTGTGTCTGCATATGGCTTTCTAACAAGTAATGGGCAAAAGTGTTGGTGTGGAAAGGTGGTCGGTGGAGTGTGCTTGTTGATGGATGACCTGTCTAAATAGGGGAGGGTGGGGGCTTGCGGAGGAGAGGAGGGAGGATGATGAAGCAGAAGGAGGAGACGGAGCTTTGTAAGAGTGACAGGGGGTCATTTATCTGTCTGTTGGATCTCACCAGCTGGTCACTACAGGAGATCAGACTGTTTACCAGCATTTTCCTTCACTAACTTCTTCCCTTCTGTTTCCTTTCATCTCATATCCTCAATTCCCATCTCCTGCACTTTTCTGCTGTTCTTGCCACAGTTCTTTTTCCTCCTGCCTGTTGTCCTATTCTGCTGATTGAATTATGGACACTTGAGCTGTTTACACTTTCATTTAATGGCCCAAACACTCAAACTGACATTGTAGCTGCTGCGCTATCAATAACAATGAGAAGTGCTTGGACAATTTAAACATTGTGCTAACACAGGTGTATATTGAATTCTTCAGTGACTTTTGAAAAGGTTTATTTTTTGCCATTCAGTTACATGAAGGATTGGTGTAGCCTGAAACAGCTTCCTAGAGATATTTAGTAGAGGTGCAACAATACTGGTATCGATATTGAACAATTCATACAGTGCTCGGTTCAGTACGCATATGCATCGTACGGAGCCCCGCAGGGGACATGGGAGAAAAAAAAAATTAAGACGGACTTTTGCGAGATCCCATGTCCCCCTAATTTTTTCTCCCATGTCCTCTGCGGGGCTCCCTAGTTTCGAGCAATACAAATTTTTTTATTTATTTTATCAACTTTCCTTCTGACGATGCTGTCTGTGTTGAGCGCTCAGTGGATCTGCGTTCGACTACTCCGCCTAGGCTGCACTGTCGAGTGCAGATCCACTGAGCGCAGCACAAGCTAGCAAGACAGAAGCTAAGCTCGTTGCAACATGGATGCTGCCTCAACGCTACCCGAAATAGAACCTCCCCCACCCTCATTCAGATCTGGTGTTTGGAGCTATTTTGGTCTTCATGTGAAGTATGACCCTGAAGGTAAGCGTGTCATGGACAAAAGTAAAACAGTATGTTGGATGTGCCACGCAGTGCTCAATTACATTGGTGGGAACTAGTGCGTTAGTGCAGTTAGCTTGTTAACGTGTTGATGCCCCACGCACGGGGCGATCCTCGTTAACGGAGATTTGCCGTGTTATGGCGTTAATGTCATTTCAACGAGATTAACGCTGACAGCACTAGTGGGAACACAACGAATATGACTGCACGTTTACGCAGACATCATCCTAGTGCAAAGACAAGTGGAAGCAGACAAAAACAACAAGCACGCATGCTACAAACTTTACCCGAGTCATTTAGACAGCCGTTAGCACATGATTCTCCTTATGGGGACCTGATATGTTTAATATGCTGCTGAGAATATAGCCCAGAAGAAGCGTATAGTATAGCTTTTATTTTGGAAAGAGCCATTTCTCTGTAATAAACTCTCTTTTCCAAAGATGAGTGATTTCTCGATCAGATAGATTTATTTTTTTATTACTTTGTTGTTTCAGCAACATTAAATTTAAAAACTGTACTTTTGAGTTAAAATATATATTTATAATTTTAATAAATGACAAATTAAAAAGGCATGAACATTTTTTTGTATCGAAAAAATATCGAACCGTGACACCAAAGTATCGAACCGAACCAAACTGTGAATTTTGTGTATCGTTGCACCCCTAGTTTTTAGATGTACTTTTCTATCATGCAGGCTGATATATACTGTCCATCTTATTCTAGCATTCGCTACCGAGATCACCATTTAACGTCACATTCACACCTTCAACCATATGAGAATCTCCAGGCTTCACTTGCACAAATCTAGAGATTCTCCAGTTGTTAAGGAAAATGTGTATTCCCCAACCGGTTGGTGAGCGATTTCTGGATGAAATCAGTTGCAGAAGTGGTTGCTAGCAAATTGCTGCGGTCTACTGTAGTTTGCTTGGAAGATGCAGACTTGTCTGCAAACACTTGGCAACTACTCACTGAACAGTGGAGGACCTCGGTAAAAGTGTGGCACAACTTTTACTTTGAAGGAAATTTGTTTTCCAATTCTGTTCAGTTCAGTTTTTTTGACTTTCTAAAGTATGGTAGTAAGTATTAAATGGTCTTTAATAAAAAGAAGTATGAAGAAAAGTGTACTTAAACTGTTTCCTGGTGCTGTCAGCTATCAGGTGATTTTACTTGTTTACATCTGCACTTTAAATTCTTCTGAATGCAACCTAATCCTGTACTTCCTATATATTTTCTCTCTCCTCCTTTGCTCATTCAGCTCTCTTACTTTTAATCTGTTTTTGTTTTTTATTTTCTGTTTTATTTCCTGCTTTTCTCCTGGCTCAAAAAAAGCTCCTTTTTATCCATCCAGAGGGACTAATAAGCTGTGTTATGAGTCAGTGTAAGGAAAGAGGCAGATGGGATTCAGCTTGTAGGCCCGATAAGGATTTTTTTTAGCTTGGCTGTTTCTCATCACTCCCTGTCTTTGGTGTTTAAGCGGAACAGATAGGGTCTAGCGTTATAGATGTAGTGGTAAAAATCACCCAGATTGAGATAGTGAAAGTTCGCTGTGAATCAAGATGTCAGAGTTGTTGCTTACTGACGGGTGACTTTCTCTAACTCATAAAAGCAACAACAGCCTTATTGCTCATTAATTAATCAACGTCTTGGTCACAGAAGCAAATATTAAATCTGATTTTATCTCATTTCTTTCGACAGTTGTTGAACATATTGCTCATCTGCATTCTGCACAGTTCCCAATGTGTCACTGTGCTCATTATTCGGTGAGACACAAGGCGATTTGGTGACAAGATAGACAACATTTTGTAGTCAGTATGAGCGGCTTTCCATCAGCCATCATTATTTTTAATTACTTTCTTTCCCCGCCTCTCCCACTGAGGTTGTTTTGTACCACAGGAAGCATGCTCTGACAGGAAGCAGACTCAAAGATGTGAACCTGTGAAGTCTCAAATTAAACTAAATCAAGGTTGAAAATAGATCACAGGACATAGCACAGAAGGTTGCGGCTCTAATGGAGAGAGTCATGTTTTGGCAAACACGAGCAAGCGTTAAAAACTACGTGTTTTGAAATAATTTTTATCCTGCCTTTGTATGTACAATGAACAAAATGTTGTATTTCTAATTGTACTTAAATGTCACATGTCCAAACTAAAAAGTTGGCTTGTTCGCAATGGATTATGTTATATTTTGAAGTCTCTAGTTTGGTATTTTGGCTATCAAAACCAACTGGATGCGGAGTGCACAGCTTTCCCTAGCAACACATGGTTACCAGACCTCTAGGTCTGTGTATCTGTGGCCTAAGCAAAATGGGAAGGCATAGTATTACTTGGGTAACTCTAAACTGCTCAAAAAATAAGGGAATAGTCAATCATCACAGTATAACACAAAAGCAACTTTAACTTCAGGAATGCCAAACTAGCCAATTTGGGCAAGAAAAGGATGACTCCCAAAAAGGGACTGGTTTTGTAGGTGGTGACCACAGATTATTGCGCTCTGTCCCACCTGTTTTTTCTCCAGTTTTGCTATTAGATAGTTTCCTTGTCACTTTGGTAGTGTAGCCTCAGCGGGGAAATAAAATAAGTAGAAAGTAATGCTTGCCATTTTGTGATATAAATAGATAATTTAGACATGTCTTTTTAGTTGATAAGAGATCAATGAATTGGGTGATCTGTTATGACACAACCTAGCCAATCAGCAGAGAGCTTCCAGCAACCCTTGCTGTTGACCTTGATCACGTTACTTCCTGCAGTCGCAGTTGTGTTTGGGTTTGTACAGTGCTTTGGGTTCGTTAAATAGTGTGTTATTTAAGCACATTTGCTATATAGGTTACTGTTCAGAACTTTGCCCTGCTTAGCAGTGAGTAAGAAAAAGTCACTCAGCTAACTTCGTTATTCATGTTTTAAATAGTGTGACGGAAAAGTTCCCTAGCCGCTAAGCTAACAGCTGCCTCACGCTCAGATGTGTGTGTGTGTGTGTGGGGGGGGGCAAAATGGCTAGGAACCGTGATTGTTTTACTTTAAAAGTAAATTAGTTCTATGAATCCAACATGCTTTAGTTAAGTTGGAGTATGTGTGTTCTTAGTGTTCCTAGTGCTTACGATTTTGGTCTGGTTTTAGCTTCTTTACTCTTCTTAATTATTTGTAATGAGGGTTAAAGTAGCATGTTATGGATACCTTAGACATTATTAAACATAGACATAGCTTCTGTGTTGAAAAAAAAAATGATACCATGGTGTAAGTTCCCAAAAAAATAAACTTAAAATAAAATAAAACAATCGAGCTAAAGGCCACCAGAAAGGCTGTCTGACTCGACCTCTTTAAAGTGTGTCATGGTCATGCCATGTTTCAAAAAGGCTCATCTGTGGTGTGACACTGCACGCACATTGGCCAACAAGCTTTCGCTCACAAGTCATAGCCAACCAATGTGGTTTCAACCATATCTGCCCTTCCTCCGAACATTTTTTTTGCGTTTTTTGCAACCAAGATAATGATGGAGGAAACGCTCAACTACAGGCTTTAAAAGATGACTTCAAAAACCGGTGAATGGCATCACAGTAGCTACTTCCATCTTTTATACTGTCTGTGGATGGTACCAGCATCCCGTTTGTGCTGCACTAGTAGCACAGATGTTCCTGGATGGCACGTCCATGCGTGCTGCCAAAAAAGTGTTTGCTGTTACTTCCTGAACCGTCTCAGGAGTGTTGAGGTGATACTAGGAGATGACTGTTGCACAAGGACATCTAGACAGTCCCCTAGAAGGGCATCAATCTAGCAGCAGGACTGGTATTCGCTCCTACAGAATGACCTCCAACAGTCACTTTTGGTTTTATGATCAAACTAACTGAAACAGACTGGATGAGGGCCAGATGGCCTTTAATGGGACCTCTGGTCACAGCTCAGCACCATGCAGCTTGCCTGGCATTGCTACCAGAAAGGCTGGTTTGTCACTAGTGCTGTTTTTGTCACGAGCAAGTTCACACTGAGCACATGACAGACATTAAGGACACTGGAGATGCAGTGGGGAAGGTTATGCTACGTACAACACTATAAATTACTCATGCAGCATGAGTAGTTTGGCAGTGGGTCAGTGATGATCTGGAGAGGTGTATCCATAGAGGGTCACAAAGACCTCCACCCATTAGCCAATAGTACATTGACTGAAGTCCTCAGACCCACTGTCAGACCTTACACTGGTGTGGAAGGCCCTGGATTCCAGCTGGTCCAGAATGATGCTAACTTCAAGTGGTCATGGTGTGGTGTGACACTGAATCAGCGCATGCAACGTTACCAAATTGTGCCACACACTGTCCTGGAGTTCACTGGGAGGAGATCCTCTAATTCCCAGATTCACTGTCTCATCAGGAGCATGCTGAGACATTGTTGGGAAGCACGTGGAGGCCATGCAGACTCATGAGTCACATTATTACAAAAGCTGGATCAGCTTTCAGTTTTTAGCTTTGACTTTTGACGTGATTTCGCAGGGTTGGCGATTTTAATTTAACAGCTGACCGCTTGTTACACTGTTAAAATTTTCAACTTGAATATTTTGTTCATCAAGTTCAGATGTGCGATTTATGTGTTCTCCTAATTTTATTTGAGAGTGGCATCATTTTTCTGCCAGGGAGCTTCCTGCTTGGCTAATTCATAGCTGTTAAGAGTCCTAATAGCATTTTTAACCTTTTATCTCTGCCTGTCTTTGGACAGCAATGTAAATATGTGCCTTTTTTACCCTGCCAGATGGAGAGGGAATAGATTTATATTCAGCAGCCTTTTGTTAAGTCACTCTTGGATTGCTGAGCTTACAAAAATGCTTACACACAGACACACAAGCCTGTACTTTAACACACAGACATCACTCAAGTAAAATCTGCACTCTCATGCAGGGCTGCACTCTAAAGTCAATGACATTAACCGCTGCAGCGAGAAGCAGAAAGGAAGATGGTGTGTTCCTCCTGCCCTTGGCATGTGCTTAGTGTTTAAATGCAGCAGTGTGTATGCACATTCACCTGTGTGTTCGTGCCTGTCTATGCGTGTGCGTGTGTGTGGGTGGTATTTTGTGTCGCTAAAGTACTTGTGACTCACAGAGGCCATTACAGTGACAGGGTAACTCCAGTAACGGTGCACTTTATAGTCATATTGGCAGATTTCCTCCTTGTATGGGAATGTCAGGGATGCAGTCACAGTGCCTTATTTTCCTAAAACCATTGCGTGCATCTTTACCACAAACTGCACCTTAGTTGAATCACCAGTTTATCAGGATGCACGCAGTCGATGCTTCTTGTCATTTTATTGTCATTTTGGGTGATTTGTGTCTGTTTAAGGGAGTTTGCTGCAATAAGTGGTCAACACACAGCCCTGACGAGCCGCCCGTAATTTCAGAGTCCTTGGGAAGAAAACAGGGAAACTTGCAGTCATTAGTGCTGTGGCAAATACCTGCGTTTTCAGTTAATGCCCGCTCTTCGTAAACCCTGTCATTTTAGCTCATTTCACCTCATCATGCCCTGTCTTGTCACGCATCATTTGGCTTCCTGTCGCTTACAATCATCTTGTCTGACATCTTGTCTGATCTGATTGAAAGTTTGCTCCATCTTGTGGTTTCTTGAGAGCCAAGAGGGCTGTGTGGAGGAGAGTAGCGGTGCGCTCATTTACATATAAATGACGACAGCGTCTGAGATTCTGTCCCCGTGCTTATTTGTCATTTTAAGGCGATTTAGTGTCCGTGAGGTTTGCCAGTGTGTGTTTCTGCTCAGGATAAATGTTTCCTTGTGTTGTTGTGTGTGCATGTGTCAGCTGAGCATCAGTTTGCATCGGTGCGAGGACAATCGGCTCTGGATCATTTGCCTCATGCTTTTGTCTGACTGTGATTTCATGTCTTCCACGGGACTATCTGATGGCTTTTTCAGGAGGATAAAATCTATTTACTCATCCTGGAATGCGAAGAAGGCATGTGATTGTTTTGTCTAGAGCCCCAAAACATCAGATAACTGTGAAGAAAATGAAATGGAAAGAAAATCTAGAGGGCCTACTTACTAATGTTGGCTTCGATGACAGGTGATATTTTGTTTTACTAAAAAGGGAAACTAAAGAATTTCCTGTCAGAGCCTTTCTTTGAAATCCTGGAAGGGTTCTCACATATCATCTCTGAGTGGTGTTGTAACTGGAATCCTTGCTGACTTTGCCAACTATTTTCTTTATAAAGTAAAAATAGACCAGACAGAATCATAAGGCCCAGTTACAACACATCACATTTGCACAAATATTGAAGTTAGATTTGTCCTGAGGCTTTAAATGCGAAAGCAATTTCAAAAAAAATAAAAAGTGCTGAAATACTTGTGGGAAATTCAGCCAATGACATGTTTTATTGTTATAGGCTGTGGAATATAACAGAACCATGCGTGATAAAACAAGTGTAAAGGTTTGCATTTCTTATCAAAAAATGCACACGGCACTCAAGGAATCCTGAATAGAAATCTGAAGGTGATTTCTGTGTTTGTCCCTCCTCTGCTGACAATGAGCCAGTCACCAGTCCAACCAGGAAATACGGTCCTCACCCCTCGTTTCTAATTCACTTCCAAGGAACCAGACATGCCTGTAATTTCTTTTTTTAAGTGCTCTTGTGTAACAGTTCTCCACGCTTTTGGCTGCTTATTCACCTATCTTCAGTCCAGTCCTTGTACCCGACCATTTTCAGGGGAATGCTTTTTGTGTGTGTGTCTTTAAGCCACTTAAAACTGACCTAAGGAATCAATTACAAAGGCACCTGACTAGGGCGATGAACGAGTGTTGTGTCTACATGTAACAACAAATTGGCAAAGAACCAGTTTTTAGTTGTATCTGTAGACACTGTGTTACTAACAAAAAAACCTGGCTTATCTGAGTGTGGTGTGCACTGTGTGAGGAAACTAAAAAGTGGAGAACAAAAGAAGAAGAGGCAGGCCTGAAACTCTAGCCCAAGCAGATGAATTGTATTTGAAAGGCATGTCCCTAAGAAAGATCCAGCAAAGAACTAACACAGAGCCTGATGGCTGCATCAGGCAGATCTGCTGTTCACTGAAGCCTCATCAGAAATGGTCTCAGTGGAAGGGTGAAGAAGCCATTCTTAAATCTGAAGTATACAAGAATTTGACTGAAAATCTGTGGCAACACGCCCGAGGGAGTCATGAAATAAAATTTGCCATCAGTATGTATGGAGGAGGTGAGGAGAGCAGTACACTTTGAAATCACAGTGGAGGCTCTGTCATGGTTTGGGGCTGCGTTTCAGACAGTAGTGTTGGAGATCTTTGCAAAATTGATAGAATTGTAAATGCAGAAAAGTACTGTCAGATTTTGATCCACCATACAACAACATCTGGAAAGCATCTGATTTTGAACCTGTTTCTTTTGTTGTTATAATATCTATACAATTTACTGATCACTTCATTTGTTTACATACCTGCAAAGACTGTCCAAAAGCGAGCACTGTTTTCCAATTTCACTACCTTTCCACAACCATTTGAAAGCAATATAAACACTTTTGATGTTACACATAGTTGAATGACAGCAATAACTAAAAAGCATGCTGTTTTGAGGCTTGCGTCTAGAGAGCAAAGAGGTCGCTAGAATATCCAGGGAAAAGCTTTTAGCGAACATACTTGCGTGATTCAAATTAGATGAATCACATCTAGGTCGACTCTTCATGTCAGCCTCTGTACATATTTGGGTTATTGCCCAAGTCTGCTTGGCAGATATTCTAACCTAAAAGGGAATAAACTGAGATAATCTGCTTTTCAAATAATCACAAAAACTAATGATCATTGATTGTGGCTGCTTAGAGTACAAGAAACCTCTCTTAATGACTGCAGTATCTGTTAAATTAAAAATGAATTAACAAATTAAATTATCTGCTCATGCACTTAAATAGCAATGGTCAAAGTGATAAAGCTCTCTCTATCAAATCAAGAGCTCTTAATGATGTAAACTCGCATAATGAGATACCAGAATGATCAACAATCACTGCAAATTATGTTAAAAAAATAACAAGAATCAGGAGATATCTCCTTAAAGATTACCTGTCCTTTCCGGTGTGTCAGCAGGTCCGTTGGCTTTGGTCGCACAACTGCACAAAAGTATCGATCTTATCTGTAAATACTGCTGGTCACCCTTTTTCTTTTTTCTTTTTAATTTAAGGGCATTTCCGACTCTGCCTCCCACTTTCTCCCTTTTTCTCTCTTTGGCGCTCTCTGACTATTTTCTGTCCATAATTACAGAGCTCATGAAAGCGTTTAGAGTCTCATGAATATTTAAATCTTGGAGGGGAAGTGTCAGGGGAGACCCATGTGTGGCTGGTCTGCCCTAATTATGGAGATGGGCCTACACATAGACACGCGCACGCACACACACACAAAGACAAAAGCCAGAAAATGATTAAAAGCTCCCAATTTGAAAAAAGTTAATATAGGCTTAAAGAAAGCCTGCATTATACATTTAAACAAAGGTAATTCAGAAAAATGGGTGTATGTGTACACACACACACGCACAGACACACACAGCAGGGAGATGATAATGGCACAGCTGGTTGTAGCTTTGAGCTGGCTCTTTTTGCTCACTGTGTTGTTTAACAGTAAGCTAATGATGGGCATGGGCATTGAAGAGTACTAAATGCGACTCTGTCTTTGTGTATATTTGTAGCCAGCAGTCTGGGGACTGGGATGTTTTCTGTGCCGTGTCAAGTCAAGACAAGGATGAACAGAAATGTGACTCACTGAGTGTGTGATGGACACTACTGAGTCAGGGGGAAGAAGGAGGAGGCAGTCACGTTTTTTGAGTGGAAAGCTTGAGGAGAATTGAAGAATGCAGTGACAGACCTATACAGCAACACATGAAAAAGGATGAAGGTGGAAAGTTAATAGGTGGTGTTAGGGGGAAGGATAGAGAGAGAGAGAGAGAGAGAAGAAATGAGGGGCTGGGTGGTGGATTGAGATATGCAAAAGGAAGTAAAGAGGGAGAAAGGAGGAAGGTGAACAGTGCGAGAAGGAGCTGAATAAGAAGGCTGTGAAGGTGAGAGGAAGACAGGTTTGCATTTAAAAAAAAAAAAAAAAAGAGGCTTGTATTGTGAGTCATTACAGAGTGGCAGAATGGTGAGGGATGGAGGTGACTGGTGAGAAGAGAGGTGTAAGGAAATGTGGGAGAAATATGAGAGACTTAAATGGCACACAGGGAGGATGGGAGAACTGGAAATACACTGGAGTGTGTCACTGCCGATGGTGATGTATGTGTAAGGGTGAGAAGTGAGGGTGGTGAATTTAAGCACAAGTACAGCTTTGGTTTCAGTTCTGAAGTATAAGTATGCAGGCAGATATGTACAGAACTGCATTCATTTAGGAAGCTCAGATACTGCCAGAGAATTGAGATCAAGAGTTAAAAATGGTCTCTTAGGTCTCAGTTACACAGACCTACAGACTAATCGGCAACCATCTACAACCAGTATTGAGGGCAAAATGAGTATTCACTGACTCTTTGCAAGTGGTTGCCATAGGTTGCTGGCAGTCTCTACAAATTCGATTGCTAAAGCCCCATTCACTTAGCCCTTGGTACTGGTTGGTGACACCTGGTATCCACCGGTCATTAGAGAATGTGTGTGTTCCACAACCAGTTGGTGAGTGGTTGCTGCTAGTATGAAATTGGTCACCTCTGTAAGCCTCTACGACTGCTTTGGTTGCTCGCAGGTTGCTACGGTTACCAGTAGTTTGCATTCAAGATGCTGACTTGTAGAGCATGGCAATATGACAAAAATATTTATCACAATAAATGAAAATTTGCGATAACGACATAACTGACGATATAATTGACACTAGACAAAATTCTTTACAACTCCACAACTTTATTAGTGCAAAAAAAAAGTATTTTCACTTAAACAAGCAGCTGTTTTTTTTTTTTTCATTGCATTTATGTTATATTGTAATGTAACAGTGCAAATGCAAATTCCTTGCTGACAGTTTAACCAAAAGGCATTTCCAGTGGAAATTGGCCGACATATCCTCAGCATAACCATGTATAATATCCACAAAACTTAAAAAGAGGTTATACACACACAATACGGAAATATTAGGTTGAAGCACAGTACGTATCACTCCACGAGGCTCCTTCCTACGATAGCCGTAATGCTCCGACAATCCATCAAGCGGTGCGGCTTCGTAGCTTAGCAAAGTCGTACTGAAACATTTGACAGATTTTCGAGCGCCGTGTACATAAAATCGTTTCGAGGTCAGTAAACACAACCAGAATTCAAACATAAGGCACACGGGATTATAAAGGGCACTGTCGATTTTCAGAAAAATCAAAGGATTGATTTTAAGTGTGCCGTATTTTCCAAAAAACACGGTAATAACGACGGCCTGCTAGCATGTGCTACCAAAAATAGTGCTTTGTTGTGTATCTGACGGACGAAAGCCAAACCAGTTCCACACCACTGAAGTTGCAGCATTTTTACAAACCAATTCTGGTTCATCACTTTCATTCAACAATTGGCTTTCACCCTTCTCCTTCTCCTCCATGCTTTTTCAGCCCTGTGCGTATGAAAACAAAGGCACTGCACATGCGCGTTTCACCCATATTCTATCACGATATTTCATTTTCTTATTGTTGCCCAACATTATACCGGTATTACCGTGAACGGTATGATATGGCCCATGTTCTGCCTTTAATAACTTAAATTGGATATTATAGTTGTAAACTGCCCTAGAGCTCCCTCTAGTGGCTGCTTTGTAATATGGGTTCGGTTACTTTGGGAAAGGAAAAAATGAGAACGTGAAGAAGAAATAAAAGATGGCGGAAAGTGATACCGTAATGTTATCGTTCTAAGCTGATACGCACCTTAAAATGTTGTTGCCTTGGACAAGATATGTCTGTAAGTATGAGTGTCGATAAAATAATTATTATCTTTTGTTTTGTGTAAAAATGGTACGATAATTTGTACATTTGAAAGTTTTATCTTGTTAGCTTGCAGTAAGAGTGTAACAAGCTAGTCTACAATGTTAGTTAGCTAATACAGTATTTTGTACTTTCAGTTTTACGATGGTCAAAGAGAAGGCAATGGTCAGAGGCCATTCTTCAATAAATCAGCGCAAAAAGGAAAATAAGTCTGGTTATTGGAGCATCGTTATCTCGCTGTCTAGTTGGTGAAACCAGGAGACTCAGGGCGAGGACAGCATAGCCCAGCCGTACTGACTTGTCTACTAATACTTGCAAACTACTTGCCAAACGGTAGTGAAACTAGAAATGGAGAACAACTGCCTTCAAAATAAAAGTTGCACCTTTTGAAATGTGTTGGTTTCACAAGTAATGCATGACTTTCACTTCTCTATTCCCAGTTTACCATGGCACCATGGCATTTGGTGAGTGTCTGATTCACCCAGCAATAGCCAGGAATCTCCAGCAACCACTTACCAACCAGTCAGGGAATACACATTTTTCCCTAGCGACCAGATGTTGCTAGGGGCTCACTAGGCATAAATCTAGTCTACAGTGACATCAGCCCGCTAGCCTCAGCTACTCTATAAGTGTTACATAACCTCCCAGATGGTCGACAGATTAAAAGACGCACTGAGATTAGGCGATAGCAGATCTCCAGTTCAGCTTTGGTGCTCCAGATTCTCTTGACTCTGCTGAGGAGAGATATCCAAAACATATTCTCTCATAAAGTGTATGTCACTTCTAAATTACCTACACCCATTCAGTCGGGTTGAGATCTGTGACTATGAAAAAAAACTGCATACGATCCTGATTATTTTTCATTAAACTATTCAGTCAGCCCTTCTCCAGTATATGATAACATCAGAGCCAAGACCCATTAGTATACTTAATATGGTTATGTATCTTGCTCTTGCAAGCTAGACTCTCCTCCCAAATTTAGCGTAATTATAAATGCCTTCTATATGACCTTTTTATAGTTCATCATGCTTTAAATTATGTTTTGTTTTTTCTTTTTACAGTATTAGAGTTTGGCATTTTAAAGCTTTCGGTACCTCCAGTGATTTTTATTAAAGAATGCGCTTTAGCAATGCAGACCTTCCCTTCCACCACTAATCCATCCTGAGGATAAAAATGAAATAAGAACAACAAAGTGAATAGATTTTAATCAGCCGAGACTTAGTGAAAAAGAAGCTTAGAGCATAATCGCATTCATTTATATGAAATAGTGTTCACAGCAGGAAAAGTTAAAAAGATATGTAAGAATGCCGTGGTAGTTATACCCCATCGTGACATTACAGTCTCACTTAGGTAGTCACGTGATGAGGTGTGAAAGAGTGGACAGTGAGTTTTGCTGATTTGTGCAGATGGGATGCGGAGTAGGGCTCCAGAATGAGCTCAGTGGAAGGTTTCATGGAGGTGGACTGAAATGACACCTGACAGCAGGGATTTGACAATGCAATTGGTGTGGGGCATGGCAAAACCTGATTGGTTGACCTGAAAAGTGTATGTGTCCTCTGTCAGGCAGCTGAGTTGGTAATAGGAGACTGAAGACTGGGGGAAAAAAATCTAGACCCTTTCCTATGGCAACATCTGGGATGAAAGCCGAGCAAATTTTCTTGACAACTTACTAAAGTTCTCTTTTCATCACTGTTAAACATCTGCGACAGACCGGGAGGATTTGACGTCCAGTCTTTTGAGCTCTGTGGTGACGACGGGAGATCGGGGCTCTTCTCACCGCCACCATGTGCGAGCTTTCATCAGGCCACTTCACAGCCCTCTGAGCAGAAACCGGACCACCGCCGGCGCATACTGTGAAGGCACGCTGCCGCCGTACAGACAGTGACGCACACGCGGGTATGATTATGAACACAGGCAGACACGCACAGACACAAACACACGTGTCAGCACCACTTATAACAGACCACAGTTTGATGAGGTGTGTCGCCAGTCTGAGAGGAGTGGAGCCCACTATGCATATGTGTGTGTGTGTGTGAGTGAGAGAGCGTTGGTTAGCAGTTAGTAATCACTTTATCACATAATTGCAATCACCGATCATCATCCCACTACAGACAGTCACTGCATTAGACGGGTTTGTGATGTCTTTCAGCATCTGTTTCACTCCCAGTAGAAGGCAGAAAACAACTGTGGAAACAATATCTTTCAGTGTGGTCCGCAGTCCCTAGCAGAGCCTTTATAAGTGTTCTAGTGGTTTGTGAGATTCCTGTTTTAATTTGGTGCTTTTAAATTTGAAGGAAGGTTTGTTCCCCTGGTTTCCATTTTTAAACCTGAGTTGGTGGACATATGTGAACCCAGAGAGGGGAAAAGTATTGGTTACATTTGTCAAACAGTACATGTCATGTCAAATACATGCCACTCATTTCTCCCTTCTCAACAGTTTCAGCCATTAGTACGGTTCAGAAAAAAGGGAAACTGGTGAATTGTCTCTAAAGCTGTCACCAGAACCAATACTTAACCTTGCTGGGTACAATGTATCATTTAATATCAACATAGATACTATTTTGGTATTAGTGTTGTCAGAAAAAAATGATACCTGGATACTAATTGACACAAAAAATTACATTCAGATCAAACGCAACAGTGTCGATATCAGCGAGGCTGTCTCTGCTGCCTCCTGCTGATGCACTCCTGCACACAGGCACACAGCCCCTCCCCTCACTAGCAGCTGAACACATGAACAGCAGCACTTTAAATGTGCCAAGGCATTTTAAAGACTGAACCCCCGGTTTTTATGAAGAATTCTGAGAGGTCAATAAAGCTCCTATTTCAAACACAGTGAAGTATTTAACAGTTAATATAAATGATAACCTGGCCAGCACCCACCTTAACTACTAGTAGTTATTCACATTAAGGTAATGGATTGCGGCTATGGCTAATAATGTCTGTAATGTTAATGGACAGTGTTAATTTAATAGGATAACACAGGTACTTGTGTTGCGTTTCTCTTAAAGTCCTCAACTGAAGCAGAGGAAATCCTTCCTGCTAGACAGAAACGGTAGTAGTCTACTTTAACAGCTATATGCTCAGCAATGACAATATGGTACCAAAACACCACATGGAGAGGATTAGTTCCTCTCCATTAGTTCCTCTTTAGCTAATTAGATTTGCCGAAAACCAGTTTGTTCATAATTTTCCCAATAAATGCCTTCTAGTATCAAATGCATGCAAGTATTGAGTATTTTCTTGGGTAAGGGTGAAGAAAAACCTGCATGGCACTATTTAAATATAAAACATGTGATCATCGCTCTTTTGTACCTGTGTGCTGTTCTTAACTTAGGTCAGTAAATTTGTAAGGTATGGAAGAGATGTACGTTTTTGTTTTTTGTTGAAACGGCCCAAAGAACATTTGATAAAAGCATTTCTAAAAGAAAGTTGGGAAACTGTTTCTGTAAAAACGGAATGCAATGGTTTGTAAATCATTTAAAATCTGTATTTATTGAAAATGTCTTTACATTTATTATGTGTCATTATTATTATTATTTAAAATATTGAATATTGAGCCAGACAAAACATTTTAAATTTGATACCAATGACACACCGGTGCACTGTTAAAGGCATCAGATATGATAGTATGGGTGTGAATTCTTTCACATGTGTGTGGGTACCATGTACAGGTGTCGGGTTAACTTACATTCAGAGAATATCTCTTATAAGGAAGGTCTGGACTCTTTTGGCAAGACAGTGTTTAACCACAGTCTGCATGTGTTGCAACAGAAAGGCTCTGTAGTAACAGTCCCAGCACTAAACCGGCATGTCTGCAGTCTAAACCGTTTGCCCACATTTGGCAATAAAAGCATTTGGCCTGGCCTATAAAACAAAAAGTAGAACAAAGGAGACCCTGAAATACAAAGCAGATGAAATCCTGAATCAATGAAGAGAAAGAGAACATTTTACTTTTAAAACATTTGGTCTCCTTAGTCCCAGGCGCCTACCAGTCCCTTTGGAGGTTTTAGAATCTGTTGAAGAGATTATATATCTCCCCTGGCCTGGGAATACCTGTGGATCCCCCATGGAATTGGAAAATGTTGCCGGGGAGAGGAACATATAAACTGCTCAGTCTACTGCCACTGCCACCCAACTTTGATAAGCAGAAGATAAGAGATGGGTGCATGGATATGAATTCATGCCTTTAAGAAAGGAGACGTGCGCCCTTTTTATACCCTCACATGTGCACCCAGCTTCCTCTACAAGTAGAATCTAATTCTCTGGGAAACATTTATTATGTATATATTGGGATTTTTTTTTAATGTTTTGCAAAACTATGATAAAAGATAACAGTGGCTCAGCTTCACACAGAGCAGATATGGACCAAAAGTATCGACTGGAGTTTTGTCTGTTTGCACTTCTGTGATTTGTAAGATCTAAAATGGGTTTTTTAACCATTTCCCTCAGAATAGGTGCCTGCTGTGACTAAATTGAGAGCTGTCTGAATGAATCGAAACATTAATGTTGCATTACCGAAAACCACATTGCTGAGCTGAGAGACACTAAAATGCTCCACAACTTTAGAGTTGGGTGATAATTCCCCGGGGGTCCATCACTAACAGCAATCCGTTTCACGCGAAATGTAATCAGTGCATAAACAATGATAATGGTTGAACATTGTACATGGTACATTGCTCGCTGGCGGACAAACTGTGTAATTACGACAGTGTTTCTAAATGACCTCAAATATAACTTTGTCATTTTTGCCTGAAATGTGTCAAAATTCATGGTAATTAAGTGTAGCGTTTACATAGACCTGTTATTTTCATATATTTAGGTTAAAACAACCAATATGACGAATAAATAGACCTCAATTTAGCTTTTGAAATATGTTTTTCACACACTTACACAAATTTAAACAGTATAAAAGAAAGATTTTCATTTTGGTTGATCAGGACCAGTTGATGGCTGCATGAGTCATATTTTACACATTTGCCTAACAACCAAAAGATCCCCAGTTCAATGCTTGGAGGAGACTCAGAACCCTTTGGGATTGCATCAGAAAGAGCATAAAAAAAGCCAGCTCCATCATATAAAGCTACCCGCTGTGGCGAGCCCTTGTGAATAGGGGAGCAGCTGAAAGTAGCTTTCATAACCAGCTGGCAGAGTGTTACATCCTCAATCTTAGTTCTTATCTGTTCTTATAGACCTGCGATCTCTTTCCCTGCTATCTTCTGATTTGTTTAAGGGAAAAGAACGTACAGTTTCCTTGTCCAGTGTCCTTGCTATAAAAACGGTACCTGATAGGTTCTTCCTTCATGTGTTGTTAGCTGTCAGGTTCATCCGGAGCCTTGTGTTGTCTTTATTTTAGAGTTTGTAGAGTCACTGTTGTTTCTATTTTTTTCTCTTTGTTCACCTTGTTGCTCAAGGGAAAAACATCAGCGTGGTATTTTCACTCATCTTTTTATATTTATTTCTTTTTTTATAAAAGCATTCAAGCACACACTAGACTCCATTTCATAACGAGTGTACTGCAGCTCTTGGAGAACACTCAGGACAGAAACAGTATGTCATCCTGTCAGCACTTTGTGTTTTACTGCTGACATTATTCTGGGTAAAACAAAGTTTGTGTGTTCAGAGGGTACAGAGAGCAAAAAAGGTTAAGAAAAGCAAAGTAAAAAGAGAAGAAGGAAAAATACCACTGCTGAGGACTCTGTGAAGCCAATAAATGTGCAGCAAGAATGGACAAATGGAGGGCAGATGCAAGGCATGAAGCAGGTACAGAGATATTGAGACAGACGGCCATTCAGCGATACAGACAGTTGTGAACCAGCTGTTTGTCAGCTGTTCCTCATCATCTTTTCCACGATACAACAGGTGGTTGTATTCGGCCGACAGATGCCGGCAATTTGTGGCGGCGGGATGCAGTAAGTGCCAGTTCATTTTTGGTTTTCTGGCTGATTTGTCTGCATCTGTGACGCATCAGAGCAATTAATTAATCAAGCATTTACTTTGAACCCATTTTAGGCAAAAGGAAGTTAAATGCAAGTTTGTGCCAGTGTGTCAAGATTTGCTTCTTTGTTTTTTGAGCAAGCAAACGGAATATTTGGGGGTTTTGTTCTGTTGGTTGGCGAAGGAATGCAACCTTGAAAACCTATCCTGGTTTCTAGACAAAATTGTTGCTTTATGATTAAGAAAATAGTTCATTTTATTAAGACATGAAACATAATCCTTGCGTGCAGTCTTGTGGGGGTTGAGAGGTTTGAGGATGTTTGTGCACACCTTCCATAATCCAGTCGGTCCTTTGTGTGGTTAAAGGATTAGTAGCTATTTGAAATGTTTGGGTATCCCATGCTTGAGATGGGGAAATCTTCCAATATGTTTTCACTACCTTTTTAAAGAGACTTTTTTTTTTTTTCCCCCATTACAGTCGTGACATAAAAGAAAAATTCTGGAGTAATGCATCTCTTGTATACAGAAGAGTGGCCCTAGGGAAATATTTGGCCCTGTCGAGGCTGAAGGAGAGGATGGATAAATGACAGGGAGCTGGAGCGTTGAGGAAGGCAGAGGAGATATGGAAACGATGGAGCAGTTGATAGGGAGTTCGTTATTCTGTTCCTATATTTGGCTCTCTATATTCTCCTCTCTTATTCTTACAGTGGAGACATCCTCTGTGTAGGCCTACAGCCTACTGAAATCTGTCGCCGGCGTGCTTGTATCTGTGCGCGTGCCTCCTCAGTACTTCTGTAGTTGTCATGGCAACATTACATCTTCTGGCATATGGTGGTGGTGGGGGGGTTAAGTGGGTTTGATGTAAAAGGAGCCAAGGTGTTTTGTTTTCAGAAGGATATATTCATCAGTTTGACCTTTCACCTCACCAGATCAGCAGTGTGAATGTTTGAGGTGCCTTCATTTAGAATTCTTTATTTTTTGGTCTCATCTCGTTGCAGTGAGCCCCGCCTTCATTTGACTTGCCAGCACAAAACTAAACAGTCACTTGGAGCTTGTAGTGTTTGAATGTTTGCTGACACACTAATCCTCCACTGCCGCTCAGCGTTTTCTCTCTTTCTTTCTCGTTCCTGCCCGTGGAGTGAGAGGAGAGAGTCGATGCACACTGTCACCTGATCGTTTTTCATTTTTAAATTTTATTTAATTTATTAAATTTTCTCCCAGTGTTCTCAAAGTATGGTGCTCAGGCCATTGGCAGCAATCGGTAACGTTTTAACCAGCCTGTGAAAGCTTTCCTGTGCTTTTCATTCATTCGCAGTTTGTGTCATATTATGATATAGCAGCCTAGGAAGAGACAAAGAGAACGGCATGAGTAATGTTTAAAAAGAATGTAAACCACAATTACCAATACTGATACAGACTGTCGAGAACTTGTCATCGCTCATCTTCCTTTAGCAGCCACAACCTTGAAACACAAACATTGGGGGTGCTCAACAGGATCTTGTATAGAAACTAGACTGAGTGTGCAAAAAGCAGGACACACATTGTTTCAAAACATGTATTCATTGCTATAAGGAAATAGTAGTAGAAAGGTTATGTATCAATACAACTTATTCCAAAACCCAACGATAAAGAACGATAAAGAAAATCAGACAAAATATTGACTTCATGTTGACTGATTAATGAGTTAATTTTTTAGCACTTGAGTTGCACGTAGAAGAGCACAACTACTACTGTCCTTAACACAGAATGGAAATAGTTGACATCCTTCCAACAGAGCACATAGTGCTGATTGGTTTTGCAACAGATTCCATTTTGCACGTTAATTGGAAATGGAAAAGGAATTAAAACAGTTTACCCAGACAGCCCTATTGCACTGATGGGCAGCTAGATAAATCAGAATTTGTATAACCAGCGAGCGAGTTATGAACATGTGTGATAACCACGTTTTAAAAGACTCGTCTAATACTTTGATTTGCTCATGAGATTGTCATTTGTCTCAATAGAATAATGGTTACATAGTTCTTATAATTATGGTGCCTTATACAAACCATTTTTTAAAAACTCAGTGGAATAGTTGAAAAAATTGATGGACTGCATAAATCTTTATTAATTTAGTAAGCCTTTGGGAAACACTGAGAATTAAAAGTTCCCAAACATTTGTGGTTTGGGTTTTTCCTGGTAGAATCAAGTATAATTTGAGCGTAATATCACTACCTTGGTTTCAATGCAATGGTAAAAATAGGAGCAGAGAAAACTGAATGAGCTGTAGAGTGATGAAGATTATTAGAGAGGTCAAAAACGGAGATGGACAGAGAGTGACACCTGCAGAGAGATGCTAATCCCAGAGTAAAGTGGATTACCGTAGCAGCCTCGTGCTCCCTCCCACTCTGTCTAGAGGAAATGGAGCTGCCGTAAGCTGCTAAATTGCTGTGGGCTGATAAACTGCTGTCTGTGCTGCTGTGTTCACCAGAATGCTGCTCGATAGCACTCAACACTAAAACTCTTCTTTAATCGTTCTGACGTCGCCTACGTGTCGATATAGTATCCGAGTGTGTGGCTGCTGCATCTCGAGTCTGTACCGCGCACGAGTTCGCAGACACATTTATTAAAGTACCTTAGCAGAGAGTTATTGAACAACCTGTGTTCATTCAGATTTAATGTTTCCCATCTATACTGAAAACTGAGTCATGACAATACTGAATTCAACCCTTTAAAGCCTGAGCTGTGAAATAATTGCCAGAAAATTAACATTTTTTTGGAAAATGGAGTGCCTATTGAACCTTTATTGAAACCTTCTACATCATCATGATGTAGAAGTCTCGAAAACATACACTAATAGCAGTATTGAGTTTTGATTAGCTTGCACCCATGCACATCAGCACAGATAGCATAGAGTACCCGTTTGCGTTAATAATGCACCATGAAACACGGGAAGACATGGAAGGAGAAGATGACTGACAAACATGAAAGCAAACTACACATAATTTCGTGTATAGGAAAACTCAACAGGCTATAATGAATCCTTATAAAATATGAACAGTTTTTTAAAATCTTTTTGATCCCTGCAGTATTTTATAAATTTGTAATTTATTATATGAATTAAAAACATATTGTACATCTTGCTAGTACTGCCTTGGACCAGGTTGTTCAGAGATGCTCTTCTGCATACTTTAGTTTATTTGAGTTTTGTTTCCTTGTTATCAGCTCAAAGCAGTCTGGGCATTTTCCTCTGACCTCTGATATTAACAACGCGTTTTCATTCAGAGAAGTGCTGCTCATGGGATTTTTTTTTCCTCCACACCATTCTCTGTAAACCCTAGATATGGTGTGTGGGAAAATCCCAGTAGATCAGCAGTTTCTGAAACACTCAGACCAACTCGTCAGGCATCAACAACCATGACGTGTTCAAAGTCACTCAGATGACCTTTCTTAATTTTTAAGCTCAACAAGTCATCTTGACCTGCACGTCTAAATGTGTTGAATTGCTACCATTATATTTGTATTAACGAACAGGTGTGACTAACAAAGTGGCCGGTGAGCATATATTGCGGTGATGTGCAATAGTTGGCAGTCTTTAGTTGTTCCTGTGACCTTAAATCCTACAGTTGCATGTAAATATGTAGAAACATTGAGCAACAAAGGTGCAAACAACACGCACACCAAACTTGGGAGGAGGAAAAAAAAGACCTGTCTGTGGATGCTAACACTCCGGTTGTCGCAGAGTATGACAAGAACAGAGTGCGTGTCACCTGTTGTGACAGGGCTAATATCGCATTTTGTAAATGGGTCCCTTTGCTGAGTGTGACATGTGGTAAATGGAAAATATGGAACTCTGGGTTTGATGGAAGCGTTAATGGTGCTCTGACAGATTATATGACCTACACAGGCTTTGAATGCAGAACACAAAGATGAAAGAAAAGGCACTTAGGAAAACTCAACATGCTGTAGTCTGTGTATATAAATATATTATTTATACTTGCTCAGAGCTGTTTTGATAACTTTTGGTTTATTGATGACTGTCAACCTTGACATTTGTGCGTTTGACAGACATTTCACCCTGGTCCTGGCCTCGTCAGTTCCACGTTGAATACAGAGTCGATGTTAGTCGACGTTAGGGCTGCCACAAACGATTATTTTGATAGTCGACTAGTCACCGATTATTTTTGCGATTAGTCGACTAATCAGCTCATGCATCCATTGGACGTAAAACGTACAGCTTATTGCACCAGCATGCATCTGCTCTTATATAACTATCATTAGCTTACAGCTTGAAGTGTTTAAGGTATGTGCTAACTAAAAATAAAGACAAGATGATAGTTTATTAAATTTTAATGAAATGTGCAGATTGTTTCGGTGAAGTTTAATAAACTCCTTGCTATCTAAAATATAACAGGACACCGGAGTATATTCTTGAGCATCTCACACTTCTGATAATCAGTTGTCTGCTTGACGTTTATTCAGCTGTGTAAAAACTATAACTTTAATCTCAGCCAAACCGATTTACTCAGGAACAAATAAAATAATAAAAAAAGCCAAACAATAATGTTTTTAAGTTATCTAAGTGACTTATATATCTTAACCTGAGTAGCGAAAGACAGCGGTGGGTTTGAAAAAGATTTGCCGGGAGTCCGGTGTTCTCACGGGCTCTAGTGACCTTGCCCCCGACTAGCTATCGAGCTGGTGGGTAACAGACGTCTCCGAAAACGTCAGAGCGCTTTTGAAAATATGTGGTGTCCTGATAAACTGAGCCGATATTTGAGGTTTACACAGCTACATTCTCGCCTGAAAATATGTTAAACATTTATTTTGTGACCCAGAAAGAATAATAAGAGTAATATTAAACTAACTAGCTGCCGCCATTGTTGAAAACTGAGCTGCACTATGAATTCTGGGACACCGCTTCTTCTTCTTCGGGGTTTAACGGCAGCTGCCATCCTTGTACATGCAGTGCTGCCATCTTCTGTTTCAGTCCGTTATTACACTCTTAAATCCTACTACTCATTCCTGCGTCTTTTGTGATCTTACAAAGCTTCAAACGACGCGTCGACTATTAAATCAGTCGTCGACGGTTTTGATAGTCGACGTAATCGTGGCAGCCTTAATGTACGCTAAACACAGAGTATGTGCACTGTGACCTGGATTTCGTTTTTACTTTTACTAAAAGTCAGCATGTGGGAACCTGTGAAGTCATCAGCCTCCATTTGAATACTTTTGCCACGTTTTATTTTACAGCAATGTTTTTCCATAACTTAGTGAAAAACTGCTTTGAAAGTTAGAGACTTAAGTATTTCCACAGTTTGACGTGATGTTAAAGTTCAGTAACGTAGTGAAGGAGATGCACTAAAGCCTGTGTGCCATTGGATTAGCCGTGTGTGTGTGTGTGTGTGTGTGTGGTATCAGTGTCTCCACTGATTACTTCTGTCTCACCTTTTTTATCTGATTGTCTGTCTGCATGTGTATCCGGTTTTCTTGTCATGACTCAGAATTCGAAACAGCAGTTAATTCAATGGAGAATAAAATGACTAGTGTAGGTTTTTTATGGATTTCCCACTAACCTCACACGCTGGTGGCACACACGGGTTCCAAGCATGCACCTGAATATCTGAGGTGCAGACACGAAGACAAGCGTGGGATTGCAAACATCCCGTTGTAGCATCTCCAGCGCTGTCAAACCTTAATGCGATAAGAAAGATAAATCTATTCCACATATGACATGTTCATATGGCTGCAACACTCTGGAGATGACAAGCAGTCTAGAACTGTAGTAGTCTTAAAAAAACATGCTTATCTTTGAGACACAGCAGTGTGATAAGCAGTTTGATGTTGTGGACACAACTCTGTTGTTTTAAACAAGGTGCTGCGTCCAGTAATATAGCTTTGATGTTGTTGACGTTGTAGCCTGAGCACACGCTGAATGTTCAAAACCGTCTTAGGTGACACTTAATGACTTCTTGCTGCAAAGGACTTGGTTTTCATAAGACATTTAATTGACTGGCAATACTGAAGTGTACCGAGGGCCTGCGGTCACATAGGAGTATGATTTTTCTAGCTCTCTGTGGACAGGAGACAGCCACCAATCAGACATGGATCTGTGCATGTATATGCATAAGTTAATGATTTAAGGTCTCTGTGGGATATAAAGACGGCACGTGGCAATGAGGGGTCAGCGGTGACAGACGCAGGCCAGCAGCTGTTAAAGGAAGGGAAGGAGGGGAGGAATAAAAGCGAGTATAAAAGGAGGAGTGGCAAGAGGAAGTGCTAGAGTGATGAATGGCTGGGCAGAGCTAGAGGGTAAAAAGGGTTGTGATGAAGGGTTTGGAGAGCAAAACGACAATGAGAAAAAGGTCAGTGGGTGGAGAGAGGGAGAGACGGTATCAACGGAAAAGATCTGAAATATATTTTTCAGTCTTAGTTCAAACACATTAAGAAGGCAATTATAGAGCTGAAATGAGACCGTTCAGTTGTGCTGCATATGTTTGCAAACGCTCGTGTAATGGAAACAAGTGTTCACACATGTGATTGCCTGTGATGGTCTTAAGCCACCTATTATCCAAGTAGCAACCTCGGGGGATGAAGCTAAAATCTGTAGTTCTCCAAAAAAACGGTTAAGGCAGCTCCAGGTGAAGATGGCCGGCTCTTCAGCAAATGTGGGGAGGGGGATTTTATAACTTACCCTTTTAAAATGTATCATCCCTTAAATTTACACCTTAATAAGGATGTGGCTGCTTTAAATGAAAAGTGGGTGGAGACACGATAGTTATAGACGTTAGCCGTCGACTCCTGACTGTGGTGATGGTGCCTCTTGGTGCATTTTAATGCAGTTAATTAACATAATACGGCTTACTGTGCAGCCAATTGTAGAAACAGAGCATCCAAGAAGTCTGTTATGCTCAGGTCTTTTTTTTTTTTTGCATTGCATCCATGTTTGTGTGTTGGACCCAAAATGTGTTTGATACACTTATTAGCCAAGCCAGACAGCTTCAGCTGTCTTAGCATTTCACCATCTTGGTCAAATACAGTCCAATACTAGCTCCTAAAACACAGAAGGCAACTGTTCACGTGGGTTATGTCTATCTTTTATATACAGTCTTTTGTTGTTATTATTAAATAAATCCTTTTTGATAATTTTGTCTTGTTCTCACATGTAGATCATTAAAAGGAAAGAAGATCAAATATGGAATAAAAGTTGAAGCTTAATATGCCTTCATTTTTTATACATTCTAGTAGGAGGCCTTTTCATTGCTAGTTTTCACCAATTCAAAGGCCTTGATAGTGCCATATGTCAGGTTTAGATATTTAGCACCCGAAAGCCACATTAATAAAGAAAATACATTTTTTTTCTTGCTGGATCTCAGCAGTTACACACTAGTTTGTTGCCAGTATCCAGTTTAAGTGTGGTCATTAACTGCAACATGTTTCTTATCTTGGGGCTCTTTAAAATAAAGTCTGTCACTGTCAACTTAACCTTTATAAACTGTTAAACCTTTTTGACAGGAGGCTCTTGATCACTTAAATGAGACTTATACTTTTTTAATAAATCTCTTCTGGACAAAAGTGTAATATTGTGTTATAGGTAAAAAACAATGATCCAAACAAAGACTGTAAGTTTAATGAAATTTAACATGTTTATTTTAAAATGAACAAAAAAGCAGATCAAACATTTCATCAGAGTTTATGGGCTGCACAGGTTTGGAAAACAAGGGTAAATAGTAGGAGGGAGCACGAGAGACCGAGTAAGGTTGGGAGGAGGATTGGGGGAAGGTGTGGAGACTGAGGGTGTTGCGTAAAGAATAAGAGCTGGGTGAAGAGTAGGAAAAAGCACGAGAGGGTGGGTAAGGTAGGGAGGAGGTAGAGGGGTTGAGTTGGGGTGTAGGGACAGGGGGTAAAGGGCAAGAGTCGGAGGGAGTGAGAGGGATGGGAACCAGGCAGAGGTTTGGGTTTAGATCTTCAGTTGCTCTTTTATCTTCCATCTTCTCGTCACTTTTTCCCTCAAGGTTTTCTTCGATGTCCTCTTTTGTCTCCTGCTTTTCCTCCTCTTCTTCCTGCTTTTTCTTGTCCTTTCTTGGTTTGTCCGTTCCCTCCTCTTCTCCCTCGTGGTTTTCCAGTTTTTCCTCTTGGGAATTTGTTTCCAGGGTTTCTTCCTGGTGGTCAGCGTCGGGTGCAAGCTCCTATGTAGACAGAGTAAAATGTATTTCACTGAACTGTGACTCAGTCTGACAGAAGTTGTTAGGACCAAACATGACATTATGGTAAAGTGAAATGATAGCGGAGACAGCTTACCTGAAGGACGTTCTTCCATTTGTCCAGATTTTCTTGTAAGTTCTCCATCAGAAGCTTGTTCTTAATTTGGAGCTCCTCCACTTTCTTCTTCTCCTCTTTCAGGCTCTTCTCGGTTGATTGCCACTTGCTGCTCCAGTGTTGTTCCCTGGTGTTTATCTCCATGTCTTTTATGGTCGATTCATGGAGGAGTTCTACCCAGGCTTTGGTTCGAGCTCTTCTTTTCTTCACACATCTTTGAAGCGCCTCATCCTTGAGTTTGAGCTCTTCTTGGAGGCTACTCACTTGCATTTTGTGAGCATCTTCAAGGACGGCAATCTTCTCCTTCAAAGATGCATTTTCCTCCTTTGCAGTCTTCAACTCCTGAGTGGCAAAGTGGAGTGCATCTTTTAATTCTTGCACCGTTTCACTTTCAGCAATCTTGTTAGCTTCCTGCTGCTGTTTCATATCAGCAGCGCTAGTCTGCACTGGCCAAGATGCCTGAATGATAAAAACATGCACGTAGTCCATAGTTAGAAAAATCAATCACACAGTGTGATGTGTGTCATTAGAAAAGTTTAAGGTGACACAAGAAAAAGCAAAAACTGAGTCCTACAGATGTTATAAAAACACAAATGTTCACAGAGTTTTGTTAAAAGTGCTTACAGATGTTTAAGTATTACAAATGAAAGTTAAACTCCAAAGTGTACTCTGCTTCCTGAAGATTATGAAAGCTTTAGACACATTTTGAGCAAAAAATTCAAAAAATGCTTTTGCTTGCTCACACGAGAAAAGCTTACCAGATTTTCTGAGACAAATGTTGGGTCCATTTGGGCTCAGGAAACACTGAAGAGTCGCTGTTACACTTGTTTAGCTGTCGATATTTTTCCAAAGCGTTCGTCGAGTCACAGCAAATAGCGAGAGATGCTTGTAGGTTCAGGTTGGTGTTTAGAAATGAAATATCCAGGTAAACACTGTGTTTGGAGAATCCTGTTCAAAAATCATCAGGCGATGGTGACAGCACTACCCAGGTGTTACCATGGAGCCCATGTTGTTTTGGTTTCTGTGTTCTTGTTGTTACTGACTGAACTTGAAGCTATTTAGCTATTTACTGTGATTAAAAATTCAAACTAGTTTCAATCAGAAAGGGTCCTTTGGGTGTAGCAACCTTTTCACTTAATCCTCAGGGGACCCGTGAGGCTTTCTGTCCTATACCTTTCATTACTTTCACCTCCAGCCTCACCTGAACTGTTTTGAGCCATAAAATGTGCTGTGCAAAGATCTCCAATCCATGTTTTAAGAGAAATGTTTTACAAGCAAATCTGGTTTTCAGATTCTGGGTTTCTCGGTTTGCTACCAGAATTTATATGAATAAAGAAATTTCTGCTCCATGTTAGCCGTCTTTAAACTAAGTAGCAATAATAATAACAGTAGGTAAATATTGCACTGTACCTTTTGCACTGTGAAGGATGAAATGCCATTAGGTAAAAAAAAAAAAGAGAGAGAGAGAAATCCAGCTTTAATTAAGTTACAAAAGAACAAAACAGTCAGGTTTGGCCTTAGAAAGAGAGAAATGTGTATGGTACAGGCTGGACAGTAAAGCTACCTGGCACTGACGGTGTAAAGCGAGGAGCCTGAAAGGGAGAAAACTGCATGAGTGCACTGCAAACTGAGATTGTGCCTCATTAAGTGAGCTTTCCTATAGTGAAACAGGACATGGTACGGTTGTGTTTTAATGGAGGGAGGAAGAGAAAGAGATATGGGAGGGAAATGAAAGCAGCAGATCACTGTCTGTCCCTCCTGCTGCCTCCATTTACCATCATTGATTGTGCAGCCAGTCGGAATTAACGCCTACCTGCTGTACTCAGATGGTCAGCACTGATGTGTGCAAGAGGGAAAAGGAACTGTGCACGCTTTTTTCCCCTGTAAGCCTTTTATATTTTATTTATTGTTTAC
>NW_024582402.1:588879-649977 GCF_018398535.1 Haplochromis burtoni
TGATTTGATTTGATTTCACGCAGTATGACAGCTAAGTGTTGGTGAACTCTTCTTACACTAGGGACGATAAATGTCCACCTTCAAGGACGTATTCTTTCAAGATTTAAAGACGTGGACATCCCTCAGACATGAGGACATTTTGCGGGTAATTGCACCTTAGGTTCAAGGATGCGAGGTTAGTTAAAGGATGGTGGAAACTACTCAATATTGATGGCAGGTTGTGTGAACTGGTACCAAGAACCTCCAGGAGAAATCAAAACAACCTCAGTGTATTACTTTAGGAGTTATATGGGAAAACTGATGTCAATCTCTCGTCTGTCTGTAAAATATAAAGCTATAGGCCGCACCCAGCAAATTGAGATTAATAGAGAGACTGGTGACAGAAGACAGACAGCATCCACCTACCTCTAAATCTCACTAATTCAGATGATCTGTGTTTTGTTTAATTCCCACAAAACCCCAAATAAAAATAACATATTGTGGTTTTATGAAGGATTATATGTGGGACTACATCCTCTTTGTGATTTGGATCCATATAAAACAGCTGACTCTCATCTGTCCTCCATCAGCGCACTTTTATTACCTTACTCCTGTAGCTTTTCCATCAGTACATAGTAATTCTACTGGTTATATCAAATATACATGTGTATATATATATTACCCTGTCCCTTTGACTGTCCTCACCCTTCACCCTGAAGCGGCACATTTCAAACCCTTTTTCTCTCATTTCTCCCACTTTTGTTCTCCCCTTCCATCCATCCGTCTCCCCCTCTCTGGTGATCACTCCCCCCTGGGTGATGTGGACAGTTGGATGGCTTTGTGTTTGACACGCGTGTTGGTAGGACACACACACAAATGCACGGGCACACACACTTCCAGTTCCTATTGTCAATAAGATGCTCAGCTGTGAAGCCCCTAGCCCTAATTGTGTGGGGTAAGGACAGTGCCCTTATTGTCCTGCAGATTAGCGCATACGCACACCCACCCACACACACATGTGTCCTCAGACCCCATGGGGTCCCTTTAGAGTGGATGTGCCTTGAGGCAGAAAATCAGGGGCAATTTACGAAAGGGTCCGTTAGGGGATGGGGGATGTACCGCAGTCCTCAGCTTGAAGCTGTAATGTCAAACAGTTTCTTTGGTTTCTTATTTAGGATGACAGAAGTCAGTCTTGTGGTGTATTAATGGAAAAACATGCAAGAATTTGTTTTAGTGAAGCGTACTGACAATTTTCTCAGTGGCGTTGATGGATATGAGCCCTGAGATGCAGAAAATATAGAAAGCAGTTAACAGAAATCTTCCTACCCTGCACATTTCTCTTTGTAGCAGGATAAACATTAAAGTGATCAAACTCAGGGCAATTCGTTTCCTTGGTTTAGACACAATTACTTAAACAATGAAATCTCTATATAGTATAATAAAAGAAAGATTTTGTGTTTAACACCTAGTGTTACTTTATCGCTCGTTCTTGGATTTTGCATACAGTGTGTTATTGCTGTCATGCTGGACAAATGCAATCAATTTGTGTGATCACTGGTTTGAAGCAAAGCCTCCCAAAACTAAAACCCGGAAAAGCCTCTTAGCCACAAGAATTAGGGGGCTGAGTTTGGGGGTTTGTATTTTAAATGCAAATTAGAAGTACATAAATTAAATAAACAAGAAAATATACCTTCACCTTGTGATTTGACGCACTGTGTTTACAGCTGATCCTAGACTATGATGACAGAATACAAAGGATTGCAGAAATTAAACAACCAGGAGTTCCACTTTATTTCATGTGAGTTTGTCTAAAAATAAACACGGGGAAATTCCAAAGTCAGATACACTTTGATCAAAAAACAAAAAAGCTTTCTGTGGAAATGAAATCTCAGATTCTTTCCCAGATTTCTGACTTTCCTTTCTCACTCCTTCCTTGTTAGCCTACAGCAGGGGTGCCCAATCCCGGTCCTCGAGAGCTACCGTCCTGCAGCTTTTAGATGCATCCTTGTTCCCACACACCCGAATCAAATGAATGGCTTGTTATCAGGCCTTTGCCAAACATGATGGCATGCTGAAGAGGTAATCAAACCATTTGATTCAGCTGTGTTAGAGTAGAGATGCATCTAAAAGCTGCAGGATAGTAGCTCTCGAGGACTGGGATTGGGCAGCCCTGCCCTACAGTGACCTGAAGCCTACAGTGAGTGCTTACATTCAAAACCACTGACCTTCGGTGGATGGTATTTAGAATAGTGGCAAGTAAGTAAAGACGCTGGTTTGAGTACATGCAGATGTATGAACACTGTGTAGGGCAAAGGTAATGTTTGTGACCCATTCAGGTGATCCATAGCCCCCAGTGTGTTTATACACATCTGTACATTTCCTCTTTTCCACCTCCAGCCTGAATGAAGCCAGTTAACTGGCTCTGACGTAAGTGTGTGTGTGTGTGTGTGGGGTGGGGGGTAGTTCTCAGCACTCTGAGCCATGTTCATGTTAACATTTTAAAGACTTTAAGCATAGGCAAGTTACACAGTGACAGCACAAACAGGAAAAAGAGAACGTTCACCTTCAAAATAAAAGTTATAATATTTTTTCCCTCTTAGGAATTTGTTTCCAATATAATAAAAGCAGTCATTTTCACAGCCAGGAACCACTCTCCAACTAGTTAAGGATTACACATGTTCCATTGTGACCAGAGGTTGTCATGATCACCTGACAACCTCTGCCCGTTATCCAGGCCTGTGTGACTGTGGTTTACCATTATATATCTCTTTTAAGCTATAACTGTGTAAAACAGCAACTTGCTGGTTTAGTGGGCATAATTGCCAGACATTTCCTTGACTCTTAACAATGATGGAACATCTTGTAGAGACTTTAGAATTCCTGATTCAATCCCATAACAGAATGTTTTAGATAAAAAAAACAAAACAAAACATAGCAGCTATCCAAAAGCTATTCATGTAATCTAATCTGATCTTTCTTTATCTAACACACACACACACACACACACACACACACACACACACACACACACACACACACACGCTGAACACTGCATCAGGGACAACTTGGGTAGCCAGGGACCAATCCAGTCGACCGTCTCTTCCACCTGAGCCACAGCCATCCTTCTCATAAGCCATCCAGCAGTAGCACCAAAACCATTTTCACACATGAAATATAGACACTTCAGGGATAATAAGATCTGGACATTGTCCCACATTCTCTGAAACTGCTATTTCTAACATGTACACACGAAAGAGGGCAATCCACTTCAGACGTGTTCTCACTACTGGAGTATTTCCACGCCCTGCCCTGGGCGAGAGGAGGTGTCTGGGTAGAACATATTTCGTTCACTGGTATTGAACTGCTACCTGCATTATTCTCACCTTGGAACAAATTGGTGCATTCTAACATCATACAAGTCTTTGTTGTTAGATATCAGGTAATGTCTAGTAAAATCCAGGGATGCAGTGAATGCTTTAAATGGTTAAATTCAGCAAAGCAATAAATATAGTCCCCAAAACTCTGAACTGTCCCTTGAAGTCTCGTTTGTGTTTTTGTTGCGGGGTGGTGGTGTTGTACATGAACTCCTCATTAAACGCGACCTCACCGTTAGTTGTAGCTGTTTGAAAGCAAAAGTCATACAAACCAAGATTTACTCTCACACAACTCTCTGTTATTGCAAATTGCGCTTGAATGCCTGAGCTGACATGTGATGTAATGATACAGTGGGAGATGTGTTGTCGTGCGGGTTTTAGTTCCCCGGTGGTCACACCAGTCCTGGGGAAAGTAAGCTCATACAGGAAGTGAGCTGGCAGGGCCCCGGTCCTGCAGGATTGCACATCTACACGACTATATATGTGTTAATGTGTCTGCGCGTGTGAGTCAGCAAACACGTGTGTGCCGTGTTTTCTAAATGCCACACGGTGATGAGAGAAAGATCCGAGGACAGAGTGTGAGGAGCTTGTGCGAGAGCTTTCCGGAATGTGCTTGTTTTGTCTGTAGTACTTTATTTACTTTCCTGATTTCTTAATTGACTGATGTAGCTGCAGGAAAAGGCTGATAAATGAACATAGTCATCACATCACCTCAGAGTTATGCAGTAGTTATGCTGTAATTTGCAGTTGTGGGCAGATAAAGGAGGTGACAACAGGAAAGAGCAGCCGGCACAGAGTGTAATAGAGCAGAACAAAAGAGAGCGGGGGTCATCACCCAGACAGCACTGAATCTGATGTGCTAATTGCACACATGGAAAGTGGACAAAAAGGAACACTTGGTACTCAGCTACAGTAATCAAATACTGTGAAAACAATTATTTATTCTTTTAACCTTTTTTTAAGATCTTTTGCTTAATATCTTTTGCAAGAATGTCGTCCTCGTGTGTTTAACTGTAGCTTTCCACGTACCAGTGCACGTAGGACACGACCTGCCTTTCTCACCTTATCGCCTGAAATGTGCACACGATCCGCTCGTGCACGTGTCGGGGTGGACGAGTACGTGAACATGTGTGTCTGTGTGTGGCTCCAGCAGTCGGGGCGGGGGTTGGTGTGGTTGGTTGGCTCTGTGTGAGCTCTTTGTGAGAAGTGGGGAGTCGTGGGGGTGTACCGGGTGTTTCTCTCAGCTGCCTGCTGGTCTGGTTGCTGTTGGTAACTTTGCTTGATTAGATCAACGGATCGGCTTTCAGGCCTCTCTCCCGCTCCCCCACCCCACCCCCAGCTCTCCTCTCGGAAAGGCTGAAGTGGAACTGAAACTGGAGTGGTGCTAAAAGTCCGCGCGGAGCTGCGAGTTGCGGCGGAGGAAATCGTGACGGTGCTGCCTTGGAAACGCTTGTCGGAGTTCGAGCACAAGTGAGTTGGGGGAAGGTGGGGGGTAAGAAAAGAAGTGATAGCCTCAGGACAGATAAGCTCCAGGGAGAGAAAAGAGGGAGGGAACAAGGGAGGGAGGAGGAGGAGGAGGCAAGAGGGAGAGAGAGAGAGAGGTGGGAAGCTCTGAGGAAAGAAGTCTCTCGCTCTCTTTCTGTCTGTCCGACTTGCCGGCTGCTGCTTCTTCTTCCTCCTGTCTTCTTGGGTTTTCTGGCTGCCGGCGACTGGCTGGAGGAGTTTCAGCTTGTTTTCCGCCTGCCTTTCGGATTTGAACATGGACTCAGGCTGAACAGCTACGCGCACTGAGCTGTGAGAAGAGTCACTGGAGATTCCCCGTAAGCAGCTTGATCTGATCTGATGTCTACAAGGTGAAGTGTGTCTTTGCTCAAATATCCCGCTGAGGGAGATTGTTGCTATTTCAGGAGTGTGTGTACTTGTGGAAGAAACAGCAGCCTTAGAGCGATGAAGTGCTCTTTGTGACAGTTCATACAGGGATAGACGATGTAGGTTAAAAGTCGCTGTTAGTATGATTCATTTTTCATCATGTTTACGAGAGACTGTGATGAGCATACGCATTGCTGCTTTTGCTGGAAACATTTCCTTCTCTTTTGGATGCTGCTTCACACTGAGCCTCTCCTCCCTCCGGCTCTCCCTCTTCTTGCTCACCTTCTGTCGCTTTTAATTCTCTTAATGGTCTCGAGGTCTCAGCTGGTCAGCTGGGATACCCCTGTGTGTGTATGTGTATTTGTGTGTCTGCTTGCGCGCGCGTGTGTGTGTGTGTGTGGGGAGGGGGGGGCAGCTTTTGTTTGGGAGAGAGACAGTTGCGAGTTCTCAGATAAACTACCTCTGGATTTCCCCCCTGCTCACATGCAATAAGATAGATCCTGCTTTCTATTTTTAAACACTATTGTTTGTCTATATATTTGTGAGCACCTGAGTGCTCGCTCCGCAGTAGCATTTCTGTCACTGTTGTGTTTAGTCTATGGATTGGGGCAGGAGGGCGTATTTGTGTAGTCCATTCTGGGATAGAGAGATAGCAGCTCTCCTTTCTGACTTTATCCTTTTGTTTTGTCAGCTGCTGACCGCTGTTTTCTCTCTGCTCCAACCCTTCCATTGTTTTTTGCTCCCTTAAGCTCTCTTTATTTCACTCAGATGCAGATCCATGCAGCTTTACTCCTTTGCAGCCGCTGCTATTTAACATTTTCTGATACCTTTTGTTGATTTTGTAATTCCTTTTTTGTCTTTCTCTTCTTAAAAACTAAGAGAAGTGGGGAGGGTTCTCAGTGTCATGCTGTGTCCCTCTCATTCTCTCTCACTGTGTGTGTGTGTGTGTGTGTGTGTGTGTGTGTGTGTGTGTGTGTGTGTGTGTGCTTTTCTCAATCAGATATCTGAGCAGAGCAGCATGTGAGCTGTGTCTGAATCCTAAAACATACAGTTTCCATTATTTTGGTTTTGCCAGTCCAGGTGTCTAAATCTCAAATATAACAAGTTGTTACACGATGCTGATCAGATGGAAATGTCAGGATGTTGGTCCAGCACGTTTGCCTAACTCAGATGGCATAAACAACTGAGTGAAATGCCATGAAGCTTTGGTTGCCATCATTAGATCAAAAAATGTAATTCAGCCAATGTTTTTATTTCATGACAGTCCCATTGTTATCAGCTGAATTTTGAGGTTTATCCTCATTACCAAATGTTGCTTAGCAAAAATGGTTAGCCATAAACTGCATCTAAGAGATGCAACTAGACGTCCTCCAGACATCAATTATTAATTCAAGCCTTGAGCTGGTCACAACGATAGCCCCACCCTAAAGCGTGCATTGCATTATTGTCCTTTTTGACTAATTGGGGTGTGCATTAGGAGTTCAACCTAGCCATCAGGTCACCAGCAAAGAGTGTAATGGCTTCACAGATCGTGGGAGCTGGAGGTCATTTTCCCATATGCTTCTGTAGTGCTGAGCTTTGTTTGCAGTCAGTAGTGTCGCCTCCTGCTGGTCAGTAAAAAGAATACACATGCCAGCCGCTTGAGCACTGATGTCACTTTTAAAGCCCAGAAGCCAATTTTTAGTTAGTGTGGCTAAAAAGGTAACATCACTCCTGTACGTCAGCATCATTGACTAATTAATAAACTTTTAGCTCCAAAAAACTCCCCAGTGTTTTGTAGTTGTATAAACAGATTATCTGTGATTCAGAGTTTTCAACATCATTACATCATACGAGGTATATAAGTATATATGTTTTCAAAAATTCCTGGGTTGTGCTTTCACTTGTGTGGGTGTGACACGTTTCATCACACTAGTGGAAGCGGCTCAGCTAAGTGACCGAGGCAGCAGCAGTGCATCAAATTCACACAGACTTTGATGCAGTTTCTTTACTGCTGGGGTTGTGAATCTGCCACAGCTGCCCCAGAAAGCTTTATGTATGGCATTGCCAAGGCCGTGTCTGTGTGTGGACACGTGTGTCCATATGTCTGCGAGAGAGGGGTGAATAGGTTCTGCATAGCTGTCCATAAAGGGGTGCTCAATCACTGTAGCACTAATGGTCTTCCCTTAGGGCGCCATGGATTTCTAAGGTGTTGCGACAGGCATGGAAGAAGCATAGCAGCTTAGAAGCAGACAGCATCCTCTGCATCTTAGAGTTTCATAATGCTGGAAAGTAGATCAGTTTCAGTTCCTAAGTCACCCGTGATTCTGTTTAATATTAAGGTGAAAGAGCAGAGCACATTAATGTGAACCGAGCAGGAAGATGTAGGAGATGGAACATGATTCATTAGGGAACGTGGTTCCAGACAGCGTCTCTGTAAAGTTAACTCTGTAAAGAGTTAACACACTGATGGAACAAAGAAGGAGAGTGAGTGGGAATCCATCAAGAGCAATGCATCAGAGATGGAGTAAAAAAAAAAAAAAGTGGGAAAAGGAAAAAGGCAGCCATTAACTTTCACGGTACATGTGTCATTGTATCTGTGAGAGAGTGTTTGTGACAGTGAGCATGTGCAATAGTATGCAGCTATGTCCGGAGTTTTGCAACCTGTGCTTTTTCTGCTTGCTGAGCTTGCATTGCAATGCCACACGCTAAACGCCATTACAAACTGATAGGGTGTCAGTTCTGCTAGTCTCCCTGGATTTAGTGGCACTGGAAGGCAGAAAGAGGGTAGCAGAGACAAATGGGTGAGGCAGCGGGAATGAGAGCTGAGAGAGAATTTAAGGAGAGTGTAGCAAATACAGGAAAGCTGTTGAAAACAGCTGTGTGAAGAGACAGGACAGCGAGAGGGTCAAACCTACAAAGGGTGACTGCGATAGAGAGTGGTAACGTCTCTTTCTGCTGAAGCCTAATAAGTCCAGAGGTGTCATCAGCTGGAGGAGTTTAAAATCCCAGTCCACTGTCTCTGTCTGTATTTTGACATCATGTTAGGAGCCAGACGGTACAGTTTATGTCTGGCTCTGGCATCTTCATCTACCCAGGGATTCCCTCAGTAGGAATGAATGTCAGCAATGTAGAGAGGATGGTAGTTTGTTTAATCTAGTGGGTACAGCTGTTGCTATGAAGAGATGCTGTATGTTATAAATGTGTGTTTGGGATTGTGTGTGAGTGCTGGTTTTGTACGCTGTGGTGCCCAGACGTCCTCCCAGGAGTGGAAAGTGGAAGAAGTGACCATTTTGTGATTCATTTTCAGACGTCACGAGAATGATGCAAAGTTGCGGTAATTTGGAGTGACAGGCAAGGTTCACATTTGGGCCTCGAACAAAAAGGCAAAGCAGGTTTGAGCAGAACAAAATCACGAGACACAAGTTTGTTTGCCTGCTCCAAAGCTTTACATTGTTTCCTGATAGACTTCTGTGGCGCTGCGTGGTGAATTTGACACTAAAGAATAATTAATAGATATTTTAACTGTTTTTCTTTTTTTCTTGAAGCCAACCCATTGACATTCCTTCAGAGGGAAAAACAGACACCTCAATATGTCAGGAGGAAGCTGCTGAATTTCTTGTTCAGTAACTGAAACAGACACGTGAACTTTCAGCTCGCTGCTCATTGTGTTTAAACGAATGAATCTGTTTGACTGAAGTTGAGTCTGGCTTTATTGCATGTCATAACCCTTTTGCTCTAAATGAATGAGAATGACTTAAATTGGCATTTTGGCAAATAGGCTAATTTGCTTTCTTGCAGTTGAAGTAAATTAAGATTGAAAACGCCCCTGATAGAAAATTACAGCGAGCAGCCTGCATAGTTAGAAAGAGAAAAGACAAGAAAAAAACTATTGAACTAACCAGCTGCTGATTACACTCCTTATATTAAACAGACAGATATAAGTGGTGTTTGTGGCAAGGCAGGTGAGTAAGTAGATTTCCAAAGAATATAATAATACGATAATACATATGATTTCTTCTGCTGTCGCTGTCTAAAGGTGGCTGTGACTCTCAGGCTAGACATTCATGAATGAACCGATAATCAGGAAGCTATTAGCCGTTATCCTTTGTAAACTTCTGCGTCATTTCTTTAAAAGTCCTTGATTAACTGCCAAGCAAGTGCACACTCACAGTAAACACCGCCGCATTAAAGACTGTGCTGAAGACTCGGGACAACTCGGTTTCTGTTAATCACAGTTTTATATTTAAACACAGCGCTCAGGGTTCTTGGCGTAATTTTTGTGGAAAAGCCCACAGACGTTTCTAGTCTGTTCTCAGAGGGTGGTGCAGTATGAGTGAGAGGTTCCTCGGCAGTTTCCTTTCCCTGTGTGTGAGCTGTCCCTGCATGCGTGTGTCTGTGTGAGTGACTTCAAAGCCTGTCTGCCCAGTCAGAGCTTGCTGGTCAGTTTCAAATGAAACGCAGTCCGTGAGACAGGCCGACACACTCACACGCACTCGCACACACAGTGCACGCCTCTAATACAATGTTACATACTTACAGACACACACACCTCCCCGAGCTTCCAGGTGGCTGCAGCTTGTTAGTGGTACAGCAGGAGAAGCCAGATGAAGCCAGCCCACACCAGCTGCACTGCCCTCTACCTGCCTTCTTATCTCATTCTTTCCCAACTTTTCACCTCGCTGTTAGTGGAATTTCAGGTTTCGATAGTTTTTTCTTTGTGTCATATCTTAAAGACGACTTTGCCGATCGACTTTTTTTTTTTTAGCTTTTTGTTCTTCGTTTTTCTTTCTAGTCTCTCTTCTGATCATCCCTATCCTATCCTACCTTTGCATATTCCTTCCATATTAAAGCTAATCAAACCCCTAATTTAAACTTGTAAAAGTAAATTGATATCTCCTACCACAATAGTGGCGGTGCACAAACACGTACTATCTTGTGACATTATAGATCAAATGATTAATTGACCAAGAAAACAATAATCATGGAGTTATTAGAAAGAAACTTGCCTTCTTTTGCGTGTGTGTGTATTTGGCACGTGCGTAGCTCTACGTCAGCTGCTGTCCACTCCATACCTGCTTAACTCTGACTGCATGAAGGGATGAGTGCAGTCTTAAAGGAGCCAGTAGCAGGAGAAGAGGAAGATGGAGGGAGGTAAAGTAAACAACAGATGGTGGAAGCATGTTGCTGCTACTCGCAGCAGTATGCCAGCCCACCACCAGCTTCTTGCGAGGTTACTATGCAACGGTGACCGTGACGATATGGAGGTCAGAGGTCAAGTGCCTCCTTGATGACGGCCCCGTAATGCCACGCGCCGTGCCAGACTGAACCAGCTGAGACACATGTATAAAGACGCTGAGAGAGCGTACGAATTTATGTTTTCCTTGGCTGAGGTTTGGCGGCGATGACTGTTGAAATCTTCCATGCAGCGTCCACCCTTGACCCACCTGCCAGCAGTGATGACACACACTGAGGCAGCTGTCTGTGCTGTGTCCGTTTGTGTGTGTGTGTGTCCGAGTGCTGAGTCGTTTCATGCTGAGGAGTGAACTGAGTAGTGGCATACATTGGCTGGTGTGGCTGGTAGGTGCCATGACCTTCACGGAGAGAGGAAAAAGAAAGAGAGCAAGAGAGAGAACTGGAAAATGCACGTGGTCAAAATGAGACGCTTGTATTCGTGCTGTGGAATATCTTTATTCCACAGCACGGACCAGCAAGGACCAGCTTTAGGGCTCGGGTGTGAGGACTTTGGGGGAAAATGACGACATTTGAACTGATCCTGTGTGGAGTTAAAAGGTTTGAATTAGGGTTGGGGTGAGGCATTTCAGCTGTGATGGCTGAGGGTAAGCCCTGTCCACAGACTATGAGTTTTTCACCATTGTTTTTAGTTATACCTTACTTTTTTTGCTATTGTTAACCTTTATTTTGCCATTCAGTCCCCAATCTTAATCTACAGTACAAAAAAAAAAAAAACAGTTTGAGAAGCTTTTGTGAAAATGTACTTTATTGCAATATTTTTTTAACTCAATGTTATTTTTTTAGGCTTAAGTAACTAGTTTGAATAAAAAAAAATGAGACAATAGACCCTATTTAGAAATTTTGATACAGTAGCAGAGCAGCTTCTCATGTAAACTGTAAATAGCAGTTTGTATTGTCAATAGCAGAACGAGGTTAGATCTTCGGTAGCTGCCTTTTGTGCTTTCGCATTTTTTTTGTAACACAGTGCAGTGTTGACAGGTAAATAAGGTGTGAATCACTCATATTGAAGTGTGAGACACTCTTACCAGAAGAAGTGTCAGTAAATTTAACACACACACACACAGACAGTCACTTTGTGGCTTATTCAGGATGAGGTAAATACAAGCAGCAGACATGCAGGGAGCTGTGTGATTCACTTCCCTGTTTGCATGAAGTGTGGCTGTTTTCCTGTGAACAGGAAGCTGAAGCTGTCGTTCCAGGAAGAGATCATTACGTTGGTTGAAGTGCACCGAACTTGCCTGTGTGCGTGTGACAATGAGAAATCGTGTCTTTGTTGCAGCTTCGCATAAGGGTTTCAATTGGTTTACTGCAACAACTTTAAAAAATAATTACTAAAATAAACAAGTTAATATTTTGTCTATTTAGATGTCCAAGTTCCAATTTATTTAGATGTGCGTAAATCAAATAGAAATATCACAGGAATGTTATAATGAGGTGACCAGAGTGAGAGAAATTAATGATTTGGATTCCCAAAGTGGAAGTGAAATAACAAGAAACTAAGTAAAAACTAAACTAAAACTTAAAGCGTCTACAGTGGAAACTGATTTTTACCAATGAAAACGAAAACTGTTTCCTAAAGATGAAAGTATTGACTGTGGTTACAGCTCGCTCTTGTTTTATGTGTCACACACACGAGCGTCAAAGACAGAACTAGAGCCATGTTTCATCATATTTTACCAAACGCCTCGGCATGCAGACTAGCTGAAGTTTTCAACTCCGTCACACAGAGGATTGGAGATAAATTATTACCTTGTGCGTTCCGTTTGCCTGCTGTTGATATTTTTGCAAACTCAGGCAATACCCATTAAATTTGCATTAACAAAATGAGAGTGTGGTAGGTTCAGATCTGGGCTATGTTGCACAACTGGGCAATGTTTGCACGGTAACATGCGTGTGCTGGCACAGGCGCATGACTTTCTTGGTAGGATGCATGATGAGTCAGAGGAAATACATGGGTATTTGTGCCAGTAATTGTCCTGTTCATTGTGTATTTCTCTGAAATCAAAGCCACACAAAATCTGTGAAACAATAAGTTTTGACACCCGTTGCCATCACTGTGCTTCTCTTTCAGCTCCTCTATATTTTCTTTCTTTTTTTGATATCTGCCATCTCTGTTTTTATTTACGTGTTTTTCTTCTTGTGCTTCTCTCAACAGGAGTGACAGCGGCTCTGTCTTTCTGAAGAAATCTGTGGCATGAAACCAGATCACACAGGTCTCTCATACACCTTCATCTCCCTTTACCACTCTCCAGTTAGAAACACACTCCTCAGCTTCACTGCATTGATGAGGTAACGTCAGGCTCCGTGCAAGAACCCACCTGCAGCGGCGACTCCTTCCCCTCTTCCTTCCTCTTCCTTCTGTCAGTCATTGCACCGCAGCCATGGGCCAAAAGATCTCTGGCAGCATTAAATCAGTAGATGGTCGCGGGGAAAGCGGTGGCTCCCCATCCTACCGACCCCTGACTCATCGTCGGCAGCACCCTGAGCTAAGGGGCCCGGATTTCTTCAAACCTCCCAGGCTGGATCTCCTACTGGACATGCCGTGCGCTGGACTGGAGACTCAACTCCGTCACGCGTGGAACGCCGATGACCGGTCGCTTAACATCTTCATCAAAGAGGACGACAAGTTAACTTTTCATCGCCACCCTGTCGCTCAGAGCACGGACTGCATCCGGGGGCGGGTCGGATACACGAGGGGACTCCATGTATGGAAGATCAACTGGCCTGTCCGGCAGCGAGGCACCCACGCTGTGGTCGGAGTAGCAACCTCCGAAGCTCCTTTACATTCTGTTGGCTACACAGCGTTAGTGGGGTCAGACTGCGAGTCCTGGGGCTGGGATCTGGGACGTAATAGGCTCTACCACGACAGTAAGAACAGGGCGCACAGCTCACTGCCCTCTTACCCTTGTTTCCTGGAGCCAGAGGAGTCGTTCACCCTTCCGGACTCTCTGCTAGTGATACTGGACATGGACGAAGGGACCTTAAGTTTTATGGTGGATGGACAGTATCTAGGAGTGGCATTTAGAGGACTGAAAGGAAAGAAACTGTATCCCATCGTCAGCGCCGTGTGGGGACATTGTGAGATATCCATGAAGTACATCAACGGCCTGGATCGTAAGTAACCGCTTTTTGGTGACTATTTACACATTATGAGCATAATCCAGCAGTAATAGTAGTAGTGGAGACTACTCAGAGTTCATATTCACATTCCTTAGATCAGCGGTCCCCAACCTTTTTTTGCGCCATGGACCGGTTTATGCCCGACAATATTTTCACGGACCGGCCTTTAAGGTGTCGCGGATAAATGCAACAAAATAAAACCAGTACCGGTACTGAAAAAAGAAGATTTATTCATAACACACATGAAAAGACCCAGGAAAACTGAGTTAACGATCAAAACGATAACAAAATAACGCTGAAAACCATACATTTCACACCTGAGCCTCAACTCTCGCGGCCCGGTATCAAACGACTCACGGACCGGTACCGGTCCGAGGCCCAGGGATTGGGGACCGCTGCCTTAGATGTCCTACCTACAAAGAATGCCTGATATAAAAAAAAGGAAAAGGAAAAAAAAGGAAACCACTGAACTAAACTAATGTGGCGGTGTCGTAATACCTTCATGGTGTTGTAAGAATTTCAGTTTGTTGTGTCACTCTTCTGAGATTGCAAATCTGACACACTTTCTTTGGCAGCAAACAGGGTGAAAATTAGTTTGAGTACCACTGGAAGGAGTCCACGTGTTCTGCAACATTCATTATTCAGTACTCAGTACTGAAAGCATTAGTGTCTCAGCGGTTTGAGTGTGCAATTTCTAGTGTTTTTTTTCTTCTTCTTTTTAAATTGAAGTGCTTTCGTTAGCGATGCTTGAAGCCGGAGAGGAGTCTTGAGTTATTTCAGAAAGACAGAGAAGGTGTTTTTTAACAAAGCAGTCAGATGTTAGTGATGGATGCGTTGGGTTGATTTTGTTATATTTTTCAGTGATTTGGCTTTTTTCCGGCTGTAGAAGTGTATCATGAGCTAACGGTGTTTCAAATTGCTGTGGCAGAGCAGACATGTGGTGCACACATGAAGTAAAAGAGTAGTTTAAAATACTCTTTTGCAGGTTTTTTGGTTTTGATTGGGTAAACAGATTGCTTGTGATTGTTTTCTTTGATCTCTGAACTCTCTCCCACTGTCTGCATGTGCGCGCCAAAAGAGAAGAGACAGGCCCCCCCGTCACAGTCTAAACAGTAACGCTTTGAACGTCTCGTTAAAAGCTCACTTAGACTCACATCACGGACACTTACACGTATGAACACACACCTGCCAGGAAGGGAAAGGGTGTGTTGTGACAACAGACTTTTAATCTCCCTCCCTTTTAGTTCGCTGAGCCCTGTGGGTCTTATTTGATTTCACAACAGGGTGTGCTTTTGTGTGTAACCCCAACAGCAATCTCAAGGCTCAAAGGAAAACCCGTCGCTCTCTGTAGTTTGTTACATCTCATTTCTCTTTGCCCAATCATCTCAAATTTCTGTTTGAATTTTTTTTTCTCTCAAAACTTCTCTGCTCTCCAGGGACGCCATGACACCAAGAGCCCATTTTCTTCTCTAAAAAAGATAACAGGCGTAATTCCAGCTTTAAATTGGGGGGTTTTTTGCCTTAAAATTGCAGCTGGCCAACTGGAATATGAATCAGAAAAAAACCCTCTTGCCTGAACTGTATTTATTTTCTATCCTTCAGTTTAACTCCTGTTATATGTGTGCATTTAAATCTTTTAATCTCCAACCTGTCACTATTAAACATTGTTTGACTGCTTAAAAGCACTGTACCTCAGTCATTTTTCATTTATGTAGAATATTGAGTCCGTTTTAAAGCACTCGCTTCTACAATCTTACAGCCTTCATGCTGTGAAATGAGGTTTGGCTGTGTGTAAAGCTTAATGCAGGGAGGAGGGTAGAGGCCCATCGTCGCAAGCCGGCTGAGCTGTGTGTATGAGAGATAGACACTGACACGGCATGAAATTAAGAAAATACATATTTTTGGTCAGAGTACAAAACAGAATGAAGAAGACTCAAAAATCAGGGGATCTTGGGAAGACACTGGTTGTAGTGAGCAAGAAATATCTAACTAACTGTAACCAGTCACAGCTTTTATTAGAATACGGTCTTTATTATACAGCCATGCATTCAGAATTTCCCAAACAAAGTAAATGAAATCTCATGTGAATGTGTGCGCAAACACACGGAAACAAAAGCGTGTTTGAGAGAGGCCTAAGGTAGGGGAAGTCCGCTCGGACTACCAAATCCGTAACAATTCATTCGGTTTCTGATTCCATTCATTTGTTGCTGAGACGTCGTTTTGGGTTATTAGCGCTCCAGGCGTCGCTCTGAATTCCAAACAAAGACAGCAGTGAGTGATATTTCAAGGGTTTAGTGAAAAGGTGAAGTAAATAGCCTAAAGCAGGGTCTCTTTGACGCAGGGCAGGCTGTGATTACAGTCTGTGCGGCAGCTTCTTTCAGTATCAGTTTTGGATTGAATCGGCTCGTCTGCCCTGCAGATGACTCGAGTAGAGAGAATGAAGTCATAATTGCTGTCTGCCTGTGAGTAAAGGAGTGTCTGTGTGCACAGCAAACCATGATTGTGTGGTCAGCTGAAGAACAGACGTTGTTTCACCTTTTTGTTTTCTTTTTTCACGGTAATCGCTCGGTAGTGACTGTATCTAATGAGCCGACCTATGAGAAGCCACCGTTGGGTTGTTTGTAAATTATTGTTGGAGGAAGAAACAACGCGATTGCCGGGTATTAAAAAGAGATTTGTTGGTGCGCCGTCTTCACATCACCCTGTTTGCTTTCTCATCACTCCGGCTCGGGCCCCTGTTGCTCTGTGATCGTCATTTTGCTCCACCTGAGATCATTACTCCCATTCCTGCAGTGACACACCGGAGAGCGATGAAGCCAGCAGCACTTCAGGCTCATGGCAGTTTTTGTAAGGTTGCACAAAGTGACCAGAAATGGATATGAACTTAAGTCTGCATTGTCCTGCACATGTGAGCCCTCTTCCTTCAGAGGCTTCCTCCATAAACATGTGAACTGATCTGTTTGCCAGTTAGAGTATATTTAACTTAATAGATGCTATGTTGCATAAACTACATATGCAGCTAATTTCTTTGCAACCTTAAAGGACTCTCCTTCTTCCCCTTGGTTCTTTTTCTTCCGCTCATAGTTTTCTCTTGTCCTGTGTCTATAATTGTGCCAATTAGTGGCACTTTGATTAGCTAAAATGGGACCTTTAGCCCTGATATGTGCCATTTTCTCTCCTGTCTTTGTACTCCAGCGCATATTATGCAGAATGCCGCTGCAAAATCTGGCAGTTTAACAGCTAATTTACAAACCACCCAGAGTATAATTCCTTTTTTTCTCTGAATAATTAAATGCAGTTTCTGGGCACATATTGCTGTTATCAGCTTATAAATGCAATTTCAGGGGATGGTTTTCACTACAGTTACTTGTCCAGAATTTCTTTCCTGCCGGTGAAGCCAATGTCTGCGTGGTTTTCTCACGTGGCTGAATAGTTTCCCCCGTCCAACAGCTGTCATATGATTTATCCATACAGACAATTAAGCCGACCAGTCATTGTTGCATCATGGGCTGGGAGGGAAGCAAAGGGGAAAACAGAGTTGAAAAGGTTGGGGGGGGGGGAAAAGCAGATAAGGTGGGAGAGAGAGTGACGGAATGGAAGAAAACCCAAGAGAGACGGTTACAGCTGAGAGAATTGGTAAAAGCAGGATAACATCTGCAAGTCGCAGCGAGCATACTGAAGTTTTATCAGGAGAAGGGTGGAAGCAGAGCACAAAGGCAGCGAGAGAGAAGGGTTTGCACAGTAAGGGATGTGTGACAGGCGCACAGCTGATCAGCTCTCTGAGCTGAAAAAGCTGGTGTTGTTGGTATTGCAATACAAACCACAAAAGGCCACAAAAAACACATTAAAAATGATGAAAAATGAATCTTAAAATATTTAAATGCTGAATTTTTCTTTTTGCAGCACTTCACAGACACAGGCACTACCACAGGGTTTTCTCTGCCATTAATTTATACTTCACAGTCAAAATCACAACTGCCGGCTTATTCAGGATTATTCACATTCCAGCAGATCTGTCGACGTGAAGTGACCCGGTTTCTTTTTCCTGTAAGCCAGCTGAGAGCTGACACCCTGACCTCCCTCCCTCTCTCCTACTGTTTAGTCTGCATCACATGAGCTTACACACTCCAGGTCAGACCTAAACCAGCTGCAGCCACCTACTCACTAGAACTTCACACAGCGGTCTTAGTTGTGTCTGGGTTGTTTACATGAAGATCATGGCACCCTAAGATCCCCAGAAAGCGCACTGTCTGTCAGTAGGAATGCTTTAATTGATGTCTGGTTTTTTCAGGTTCATAAATGATCAGGAATTCACTCTTTAGTAGAAAGTATTTAACCTTTCCAGAGCTTTTATAGTAATGATTGCAGTTTTTGTTCAAGTGCTGGTTTATCAGATCAAAACAAAGTCGGCACAAACTCCGTTGCCCTCCTTTGTGATATTAAGCCATGCACATTTGGATTTCTTAGATCTGCTGCGGTTTTGAGGCGTTCTTGTCTCAGATTTCTGCAGGCGCTAAAATACGGTGAGGGTTTTTTAAAATTGTGTGTTGGTAAAAGGACGGAAATGTTTATTTTTGAAAACAGAAAAGCAACTCGTCCTCAAGGAAGTGACTACTTTCTATTGAAGTAGTTTCAAAGATCACTGTGAAGTCGAGCATTGTGGCATGTGGGAAATTTAAAGGTGGGTGTCATAAAACCACAGCATATAAAATTAAACCCAGCATTTTTAATTTGGGTACTTTAGCGCTCGTTAATTTCCTTATTATTTGGCTTTTGCATGTCAATTTCACTCCAGGATGGATGAACGGGATGCCAGTATCTGAACCATTAGCTTTCATGTTAGGAGCAGTGACTCAGCTTCCTGAGCTAGTGCGTGGAGTTTCGCACCAACTGCTGGCTGTGATATGTGGGTCACTGGGTTGGTGATTTAGCTTAACTTGGCTGCCAGCCTTAGGCTTGCATCCTGCTCTTTATGGTTCCCTGATATGTCTCCCTGTGCTTTTTACTGTCACATTTGCATGCATCACTGGTTTGTTTTTCTCTGTCTTGTTCGTTCGTTTCCCCCGAAGTGTTTGCTCCTTTGCACATTTAGCTATAAGCAGCTTCTTTGAAGCCCACACAAAGTGGGGAGGGGGGGAAGAAGAAAAGTTATACTTTGTGCTTTTCTTTAAACAACCCGACACTGATTTTGAATTTCTTCCAGATATTTTGATCATCCATAATTGAGAGAGCACTTTGTTTTTGCACCTGCTCTGCTAAATGTGCAAATTTTTTTCGTGGCTAATTTGTAGTGCCTACACAGTAGCTTAATAGCTTGTGCAAATTGTCTCAGAAGAAGCTACGTCAACAACTGTTCTGCCTAAATTAAATGTCCTCGGTGGCCGAATGCCTCTGATATGTTCTGGGACTCTGCCTTTCTTGATATATAATATTAAGAACACCTCTGATTGGTCGCTCTGACACTGCAAAACAAGATTAAATGACACAGAAAAAGCTCAAATGGAGGTTTGAAAGTGCCTCGTGTTTCTTTTTCCATCCTCTGCTTTGAGATCTAAACACCCTCGGCTGCAGCGGGGAACGGTGGTGTCATCTCAGTGTGCTCACAATCAAATATTTAACAGCAGAGATGAGCAGTGAAGAAGAGAAGAAAGAGGCATAGAAAACATAAAAAAATAAAACGGAGATAGACAAAGTAAAGAATTGGAGAGGAGCGGAGGGGAAACCAGCGACATGCGAGAGATAAAAGGCAAACAGAGAACATGAACTAAACAGAGCCTAAAAAGTGAGGATGGTGATTTTATTATGCTCTCTAGTGTCAAAGCTTTAAGAAAAAAGAGGCACTAAAAAGCAACAAGAGTGAGGAAGGAGAAAAAGAGAACAGAATAGAGAGAACTGAACAGATAAATATAGCTAAAAAAAAGTGCATGGAAAGTGCGATGGAGGCAGCTCTGAAATGTGGGAATAATCACAGATTGGCAGCTAGAATGAGGACTGACAGAGACAGGCTGATAAAAGGCAAAGAAGGGAAGGAGCGCTATTAGAGATGAAGAAGACGGGAGGTGTGCAGAGCGAACGAGGGCCAAATTGAAAGTCATGTCGAGCCACTGGTGTCGGTTCTGGTCACATAAACTGATAGATGATGTGGGAATCATGGAGCAGCGCTGAAGCCGGGTGCTAATGAAGAGCTCCAGGGCAAACGTCGGTCTGATTAGTAAAAGGACAAGTGCTGGAATATGAATCAGTGTTTTCGACATACTCAAACACAATCTAATGCATATAACGAGATTTGAGATTTTTAATCTTAATCCGTGTGAATATTTAAAATATTTAGTTAAAATAATCAGTGTACAGCTGTTTATCAGTGTACTTAGCTTATCTCAAGAGCTGTTCCTGGGCCTAAAAATGCAATAATCTATGATCTCACAGCAATAATCACTGGCTGGCTTTTATGCAGCTTCATTCAAAGAGCTTTAGAGAGAAACTGGGGTAACCTTTTCCAGGCTTAAGCTTGTCGACTTAAAATAGCTAATGACCTTACCGTGGCTAACAGCTCAACTGCTGTCGAGTGATGCCTTTGCCCGAGTCGATTATACAACTTTAATTGAGAATCCCAAGTCCAGCATCAGTGTTTCAGTTACAGCGATGACCTGGTTCAGCTTCTAAACTTCTCAAAATAAGTGGACTATTTAAGCAGATCAGCTGCACTGCAAATTAATTGCCTACTTGTAAAACCAGATTAACTCGAGTTGTTGTTTTTTTTAGATGGTTTCAGACTCGTATGACTGCGTGTCTGCTGAACTGTGCTGCGTGTCTGCAGCGAGTATGTGTCTCCTGACTGTTTTCTGTTCCCACTTTCTTTCTTCGGCTGCTTTTTTTCCTCCTTTCTGTTTATTTCTTTTCTCTTTCATTGATTCCATCACATTAATGGGCTCATATCGATCTACACCCCCAAGACCAGAGCCGTGCACACCTGCTCTTACTAATGTAAGAGCTGCTTGACATTAATTTTGTGTAACTTAGTGCCGGAGAAAAAGGTCAATAACGGGCAAAGAGGTATTTTAAATTCAACACAGGATGAAGTGTTACACGTGTACTTTTCACCTTGTCCACAACATTGGTGGCATTTTGCAACTTTAAAAGCACAATTATAGCTTTCCTATAGCTAACTAATGGCAAACACAGTCTGAAGTAGTCTACAGCGAGGAGAAAAAAAGTCTCAAATGCTGAATGCTTCCCTGTGAATCTGTGAATAGTGACATAGCCAAGGGAGCCGGCGCATTAACATTTCCCCACTGTACCACCAGTATGCGTGTTAAAAGTTCTGCTATCAGTTGTGTTGGTTTTTGTGTAAAACAGAAATGGCCCTCATGCTGAGAGAAGATGAGAGACAGACTGAATTACTGCAGAAAGAAATCTCTGTGATTTCACACCTGATTATCTCCCCATTTATCCTGCCTCTCTGTCAGGACTGATCCATTTCCCCGTCTGTCCCGTCCTGAGCTTTTGTGTGTGTTTCGTAAGGCTTTTTTTCCCCGGCATGGGATACAGAACGCTGCAGGCTTCATTAAGTGATGGCATTTTGTCATTCACACAGGGGGTCACTTTTAACTTAATGGTTCTTACATCTTCATCCAGACATACCCGAAACAATGATGGAGAGAGCCACGGTGTGCACGGCCCACACGAACAACCCCAGAGAGACAGCTTTGTTATTTTGTACATGTTCAGACTTGGTGAAGCTACATGACGGCCTTTCGAGTTCTTATAAGAAGGCGACCCGGGCGCTCATTCGGACATGGAGCCAACATACAGTAAGATGCCATCCTTTAATGGAAAGGGGATAGAACTGTAGAAAGACACAAGTCCTCGTCAATTAACTTTTAAAAGTCTTTTAAGCCAGGGAAAGGGCTTTAGGTGAATCAGTTTTGCTTTGCAGCCTCTTATGCAGCGCAGCACCAGCCACCAGACAAATTTATGCAAGCATGAGAAGCTTAGAAGCCAAAATTAGTTTTGAAAGCTCAGCAGTTGCCTTTTACAAACCCATAAATCCCATGTTTAACGCTGCCACAGACAAAACTATGACTGTGAGCCACGCTTTTCCCAGACACTGGAGCCTTGTTTGGGTGACATAGAAGAAGAATATTACCTTAGACTGTTGCCTTTACTTGTAGGTAAATGCACAAAACTATTTGGGTGCGTGTGTAATCTTTCCACTTTAATAGAAAATAAATAAATAAAATAAACCAGAGGAATGATTTTGATAGTGTTCAGGCTCTGATGACTCAGAACAGCATTGTTTTCATTTATTAAATCTGCCACCAACACACACAAACGCACACACAGTGAGGCCCACAGGTCCGATGTTATTAACAGGGCGATCCAATCACTCCCCGGCTTTGTAACGAAGGAGAGCAGTAATGAATGAGAGCAAGATAATCCTCCACAATCTTCGTCTCCTTCATTCTTTGTTCAGGAAGCTGTAGGCACAGCCGCTAATCAACACTTCAATTTGGCCTCCTGACATTACCAATTTACTGACAGGCTGGATTCCTTTTGTGCGCTCTCAGGGATTCAGTTCTATTTAAAGGTCTCTCGGCCCTCTCTCTGTGTCTTTTCGGCATTTTCCTCCCCGATGAATGAAACTCCCTCAGCTTATTCAACTGTTTATCAGTTCATTTCCTCGACTTATTTTTTGCGGCACTGCAGAACAACTGCTGTTGCGCTCCAAGCTATTAGCCGAGTTAAAGGTACCTGAAGGCACTGATAGTCCGAACGCCGCCATCTCTCTTGTTGATCTGGATGTTTCTCCTCTGCGGTTTCCCTTGTGACATACGAAGAGGAGCTAAAGTCTGTCCATGGACTACGTCCACCTGTTCCTGTTAAAAGCAAGCCGCACTGTTTAGATGACAAAACTTCAGATGTGTCCTGTTTGCACATCTTGTCAGAGCGATGTCATGACTTTGGTCAAGGGGTTTGCATTAGTGTTCAGGAATCCTGGCCTTTAAAACAGCAGAGACGTGATGTAATGGATTAATTTTTATGCCCTTGGAATAGCTCCTCTTAATGTTTCTAATCATGGAAAGTTGGCAGCTCTCACTTGGTCTTTAAGCAATTTCCTCATTCACACTCCTGCAGTTTGCCACCTTCACACATGTGCAATCCTCTTTTGTTTGCCACCTAGCAGCTTCACTGGAGCTGTTTTGGGTGGAGTGCAGTCCTTAAAGTTGCCTCACTCTCATTTTTCTTTGACTAGCTTGTGACATTACTCATGTTTTCATAATTTCCCTGTCAGGGATTCAGCGTGCATCCACTTAAAAAGCCAGGTCACTCATGGAAACGTAAATAAGCACTTACAGAAAACAGATGTACCGTGGCAATCTGGTCTCCCTAACACTGTTTATAAAAACAGCAGGTCCATAATCAGATTTCCCTCCTGCCCACCACCTGATTCGGAAAGAATTACACACCTATTTTAACTGTTACATTAAATTGAGATACTCCCAGGTCGCATTGGAAGTTCGTTTTTCTCATGTACAAGCTCGTTAGGGAACAAGCTCATTAGAAACCTTGTTATGCCGGGGTTAAACGGCCACAAAACTGAGGCTGGGGAAATTAGTTTTCTCAATTCCTCTCCACGATTTCATAAAGCTAGTTTTGTGTATACAGGACACGTATGAAATCAAGTTACTGCAGAAAACTGACTGTAACATGAGGCCATATTACTGAACTCTAAACTGTTAATTTACCATTGTGATTCGATTTGTCGTTTTCAGAGGTGAATCATCTTATCTTATCTTGCATAAACTCATAAGCATCACAACTATCCTAGCTCTAGCTAGTCAATAGGCTGTCCTAACCTTTACTTTTCTACCAGTTATCATTAGCTGTTCGAGCCAAACAACGGCACTTTTATTGTATTTACTCAACCAACCAACCATAGTGTTTGCCTCTTAATTTAGAGACTTATGGGAGACCCTAAGTGTATGTTGCAGCTACACAAAATATTATGCTTATCAACTAAGACCTGCTTTAAAGAGGCCAACTATTTGTATATTTTTTTTTTGCACCACTATAAAGTGCAGGTAGCCATTGCAGTATTCCCCTGAACAACATGTGTCGCCGCTCAGGCAGCAGCGTGTAGTGTGACTGATCCATAACATGCTTACTTACATCGAGTACTCTAACAACTCTCATGCTGCTGTTTTGCTTTCATAAAGATGATAAAACATTAAAGCTCGTGCCAGGTTTTTATTTTCCACTCATTATGAGTTAATGTGTTAAATCACCAGCATCTCTTAGAGCAGCACTGATGTTGTAAGTCAAAAGAAACCCAGCTGCAATAATGCACTTCGGTACTTTTGCTTGCGTCAGTTAGGTGTATCAGCACACGTATTTAAAAGCATGTGTATGACTCAGTGCGCAGCTGGTCTGCATTCTTCATTTGTTTTGTGCTTTTTCTGAGCTCACTGAGCTTTCAAACATTGTACACACAAGACTACCATTTGCTAATGTCTACAATTAGTGTCGATTTCACAATGAAATCCAACAACTGTTGTGCTCGATGGTAACCTTGGAGACCAGCAGCGCATGCCTGTCGTGTATAAACTTCGCAGTGGCAGAAATGACTGTTCTCTTTCAAAATAAATACACGACAAAACAAATATACACAGTTGATACGAAGCATCGAGCAGCTCTCGACTAACGCAGGTCACCGGTTGATTAGATGCTTTCACACTCGTAAAATTTACATCATGTCTTCTTTAAGTTGGTTTTTTTTTTTTTTTTTAGTTTTGTTCAGTTTTTTTAATAAAAGTTGAATGACTGTAATATAATGATGCACTTGCTCGGCTTGATTTCACTGTGCATTGAGTCAATACAAGGTAATTCTTTCAGAGTGTTTTTGCTGATGCCCTGTCTGCCCTCCAGCCGAGCGCCACAGCGGATGTGTTCTTTCATTTCGTGGCATCAGAGATCTCGGGTGATAACCTTTTTGCCTGCCCGCCCAAACATATTTTTTCTACTGTAACTCCAGCGAAACACCATAGAAAGTGCGGCATTTGTGGCCGTGTGACCTGTCGTGTTTTAAGTGCTTTGCTTGGGAACGCTGTTGAAATCTGCTGCCAAGCATGCAAAAATTGATGGACACAGAAAAACCTACGGAGTTGTTTTCCCACATGATTCAGACACGGAAAATGTTTCTTTTAAGTGAAGAGCCATATGGGAAAAGTGTATTTGAAACATGTTCATGCCGATATTTCACTGATGAATTGTACCATAGTCTCAAGTTTTTCTACCTGCATATATTACTTGTATGTTAAAATTGAATTACACCAGTTTATTCAGCTCTATCTCTGTTGCTGTTTTCTTTTCATGTGATTTAAAACATTTAAATCTTTATACTGGGACAAAGTCTATATTTAATACCATAGATGCTCACCCCTCTGAAAAAAATAGCTGTGGAGCTTCAATTCACGTCTATTTCCCATCTTTTTTTTCTTTTTTTTTCTGACAACCAGTAGATCTCTTTACACTCGCTGCTTTCACTCTTCACTCTCTACTCTTTCTCTTCCTCTGCTGCCCTCTATGTAACTCTCTCCTAATACAGCCCGTGTTTCATCTGTTACTCTTATTTCTTTAGTTATCCATCAATTCCTCTGTGTATCTAATTCACATTTCCCCGTGGTCCCCTCACCCTCAGCTGGGCTCTGTGCCCGGGCGGTTACTGTAGCTCTGCTGGCCGATCCTGCTGTGATCTGGTCCAAGCCCACACTGCTTGCCTGTCCTCCGTCATACGCTTTGACTGCAGAAGTTACATTTGAGGAACAAAATGTTCAGTTGAGGCTGTCAGAGATGTGTAATCCTACTTTAATTAGTGTTGTGTAGAAATAGTTACTTAGTATTTCAGATTCTTGACTAACAGTATACCATCAGGCGCTGGTGTGTTAACCGAATGGTAACTTACTCGGTGTAAAACACAGTGTGATGTAATTCTCGGTTCTGTAAATTTATATTTTATGTTCAGTTTATGACTCAACTTCTAAGAAGAACAGATAGTGACAAAAGTTTGTCAGTGCACTCTAATCTTGTGAGTGGGTGTGTGATGGATGGATGTAATGGAGTAAAGATCCACAGCGGAGTGCATCAGAGCAAAAAAATAGCCGAAAAAGTCACCTTGCACTGAATCGTTTTAGAGCATGAAGCGGCACCGTGGGTCGTCTCAGCTCAGCGGTGTTAAGCTGACTAGCGTATGACTTGTTTATGAGCCTGAAGCTAGGGGGAAGGTGAGTGAGTAAATGGAGACATGCCAGAAAAATCCTTGAACAGTGTGTGAGAGGCCTGTATGACCTCACATAAACTGCAGTTATATGCAGCATTCACTTGGTACTCATCTCTTCCATTACTAGCTCATCTCTTTTATCTAGAAAACACAGCTAGTGTCTTTGTTTTGTTTGTCACGTCATGCACGGATACAAGGCTGCATTAGCACACAGCAGTGCCTCAGCAAAGAGAGGAAAGACAGAACCGCATTAATCAGATCAGTCGGACACTTTTGCATTTACGTAATTATGACTTATGTGCGTGTTGGTTAGTAACAATTTCTTTTTTGTAGTTGGCAGAGTATCATTTTCAGCTGGGGTCAAATAAGCTCACTGGTTTTGTCTGTCTGTCAGTCTCTTCTAGACTGAGCTAATCACATCTTGAAAGCACCTTTGTACCAGTGAGGAAACAAGAATGGACTTCAGCATCAAGGTCAACAAAAGCTGTGGCTTTTTTTGTAGACTTGCTGAGAAAGACAAAAAAGCTGCAACTTATGCACTTTGTAACATCAAGCTATAGTTTTTTGTTAAAGGGCCAAAGATGTGGTTTACTAGCGCCTCAAGCTTACTAGGTTTCTAGGCCAGGTTATCATGTAAAACTGTGTATCTCAACGACTGTGGTGAGTGCTTTGTGATAATGTTGAAGAAACAATAGAAAAAGAATACGAGAAAATTAGCAGCTTTGATTCAGTTCGCTTTTTTTGTTTGTTTCTTTGTTATCCTGGTGGCTGCAAAAGTTTTAGCAGTTCTGTGAAACTTTTAAGTGATGGTAGCGACTTCAAAGGACGATGAGTAGTATCAGAAACCTCTAGAAACCTCTTATGAGTCCATTTATCAACCAGACTGTGGGACATGTGTGGAGACCGGGGGTGTCAAACTCATTTTTAGTTCATGTGTCACATACAGGCTGATTTTATCTCAAGCACACTGCAGCTTAAGGTCAGTTACGAAAAAAAAAAAGTCTCAACAATTCGTCTGTTTCTCCACATTCAGTCGCTGTAATCACAAAGAACTGATATTGGACGTCAAAGAAACACATTGACCTCACACCTCTGCTTAACTGTCTTACTTCGGTGGGGTATGGCCGGTCATGGGTAACGTCTAAAGATTTAGACCTCAAATTAACACTGACCCCTTCTTCATTATTAATGACTTGCAACACCATGCTTTTTGGTGCAAAGTACAGAGAAAGGAGAAAAAAAATGATGCCCTGCTTTTCTCAGTTTTCACACTTTTCACCCACCTTTGCAAAGCTAAACGTCTCAAAAATATGGTTTTAGATAGGAACCAAAGGCAGGACACTGAGGCAAGAAATAACAAAAAAACCCTTCTCAATTAAGCCAGCAAAAAAAGATAAAAACTTAAAGCCTAAACAAGGAGCCTCAACATGATCCTAAACAAAGATCATGAAAATAACTAGAGGGGTATACTACAAAGGCGGCTCAATAAAGCCAGGCTTTCCTACTCCAGTCAGAGATAATGGGCATCACAACAGCAATTATCAGGTTTCTCTGTCAAGTCGGGCTTTCTGTTTCAGTCTCTCTGTCTGCTCGCATGAATGGGGGCGTTTCACACGTCATATGAGTCTTCTTTCACACAAAATGATCCTTATGAGTGCCGCCTACTTCAGTCACAGATGTTATCAGGTAATGATAATAAAATGGGGTTTTAAAAAAATCTATAAAAAATAATATAACAATACAGTTACAAGCAAGACAAAAGGTTAATGCTGCCAGAAATCACAGAGTGAGAAAATAAGCAATTGAGTTTGAGTTATTTTAATGCCGATTGGGCTCTCAGTGCTGCTGTTTGTTTCTAATGTGATGGCTGAACAGGTATTCATCGCGCGTGTGTGTTGTTTTTACATGACCAGCTCACCTAGTCATGTAAAAAGATGGGCACTTTTGTCACACAGACAAGCTCAACATAGATTGCTAACCCATTAATCTTGCTTCACAGTAAACCCCTCTGAAGAGGACGATCTGACTACGGATACGCAGGGGATTAATTGGAGACTTTTAAAGGATTAGGCATATTTGAACAAAATCAAAGGTTCTGAAAAAGATCAAAAGAGATGTACGGGGAAAACCAGCAATCACAGCAAAACAGGAAAAACTCAAATGTGAGATAATTACCACAGAGACAAGACGACTAACATTAAACGTTAGTTAAGGGAGATGCTATGTTAGATGTTAAGGAAACACTGTCGTAGTCATGACCATGTCATTTGAGGTGAGCACTAGCATTTAAGTACACGCTGAGCCTGTCATTGACAGTGAGTCTGTGCAGATATACTAAAGCTGAGTTTGTGACCGGGCTACAGCTTTATCGGACGCCACTCATGCCTCTTGCTGCTCGAGCGGAGCACATTCCAGCGCTAAAAGTCAAAGATATTTCAGCTTTTAGCTCACCAGTGCTGCACATTAAATGGGTTGTCAGTTGTTTCATAGCAACAGCAGTGGCCTAGACGAGTGCTCACCTCAAGCAGCAATTGGAGCCAAACAAATAAAAGGTGCAGAGGGTTATTTATAGCTCCACGTCATTCACTATATTACTATTAAAGGTGAACGCCTTTCCAATTCTTCTGTTTAATAATTTCACTTGTACTCTTTAACATTTCACAAGCACCTCTTATGTTGAAGTGTGGACTCCTGACCAATAGCGATCTGCTATTACATAACACAGATTGCAGATAAACCTTTCATTCACTAATTGGCAACTATTCCCAAAACACTTTGTTCCCAGCCACGGTTTGTCTTGATAAGGAATTTCACGGCATATTTAGAGCTGATAGTGCTCACCCAACCGTGTGTCAGACTTCATCTTGTGCAACGAAGTCCAATAAAAATCATAACAAGGTATCAAATTCCAGATGAGTTGCAGTTTCGTCAGAGATGTCAACACAGAGACTTTGAAGGAGGAACTTTACTGTGTTATCAAATAGAAGATTACTGGCAGCAGTTACACGCTAACAATTTTGTCAGCTGAAAGCTTTTATTGTTGGACCGACTGATTCAAAAAGTCGTGCTTTTTGGAAAAATAAAACTTTCCGTCGTTCGTTCGTTTTTTTGAACTTTAGCAAGTGAGTTTGTATGTTAGGGCCCACCATTCATCCTAAAATAACTGGTTTTAATGGGCCTCTGACATCAATGTTCAGAGGTAGCAAGGTGGGTTAGTTTTAAAGCAATCTCTATTAAAAGGAGTTTATGACATTTTGTATTTAAACTCGTAAACTCGATCACTGATAGATCACACAGTCTGCCTGGGAAGAGGTGACTGCTGAAAGCATCTGGTGTAACGTTTGGTTCCAGTGAAGCTCTGTAAACACAAATCTCAGCAGCTCATGTCTGGAGACAGCAGACTTCTTGGACCAAATTAATATCACAGCAGCTTTCTGTATCTAATTAAAAGAAGCTGCAGGACGAAAACAAATGCAGCGTCTGAACGCTCACTAATTAATACAGTGTTGAAAATCTTTGCATTGCTTCAAAAATGGCAAAGAAATGAAAGAAAAAAAAAAACCCCTAATTTTTATGAATAGATGGGTTGGATTTATTTTTTCTTAACAATCTGAACAGTCTGGAGCTCTCCTAATGAAATATTTATCTGAATATGTGCATTTGAAATGGCCTTTTCTGGTCACGCCTGGTGTCTTGGGCAGACAGTGACCTTGCTGCTTATGGCACAAATGACCTCGCACGGCATCAGGACTGCGAGCCAGAGATGAGAATTAACAGTCTGTCAGTCAAAGAGAGACGGCAATCCCCTGAAGCCAGTTGACAGTTTGCTGAGATTTAATGAAATGGGTGGCACAGCACACGTCCCTCGGCTTAGGCTGAAAACCTCCAATGGAGTGACAGTGCCTCAATTTTATTTACAAATTGAAAATCTAAAAATATAAGAGGGGAAAATAATGAGAGCGGTGTTAAGAAAGCATCCTCCTTTATCAGAGTTCATCCGCTAACTTTTTCTCCAGATAGCAGAGTTTCTTTATTTGTGTCTGTTTACCCCAAGAAGGGAAATTGGATTTTAATTACTCGAGTGCAAGAGTGCTGCAAATATTTTTAAAATTAGGAACTGTTGCAACAGTTTGGAGATGTGCATAATTAGAAAAGTGAGGACTGAAATCACACAGTGTCTCACATTCCTGATGATTTTAGAAGCAGACTGGTATATGTGCAGTTATAACCAATGGAACCAATGACTGACACGCAATGCAAATGGGAAAAAAAACAAAACAACAGTATTTATTTAATGACTTGATACCATTTTAGTCCTTTAAATACACTCGGTGAGTAGTTTGACATTTTTTTGGGACATACACTTCCTTCCCACTCTCATGTCTATACTAAATATAAATGTGAAGCCAGTTGGCTCAGCTTTGTGAAGGCAGTCTTTGTAAACGGCCTGTGGCTGCGTGTAGGTCTGTGAAGATCCGGATTTGTTCTCTTGTTTATTTTCTCATGGGTGATCACATGACAAGAGTTTTTGTTACAGCACACGAGAGTAAATGACCAGATGTTGTTGTTGGAGTTGGTGGTTATTACTGCCTTAGGCCAGCCTCCTGATTGGCTTTAAAACTAACCTTGGACCCCCACTGGGCCAACATGAAGTCACTGTTCCAGTCTTTACCTCAGTGTTCTCCTCATCCAGCTGCCCCCTCATCTTTTCTCTCTCCTCCTCTTCTTCTCTCTCCCTCCCGCTCTCCGAGCTCGTATCCCACCTCTCCTCCTCACTGCTCAGTCTCATCAGCTCCACCTCGACTCCCTCTTCTCTCTCTTCCCCTGTGTTTATCTCCCTCTGCACACATCCCTCCTTGTTCTCTAGCTCTTTCTTTCGGCTTTGTTCCTGCTCTTCAGCCTCCAAACTCGGCTGTTGTTCTGGCTCCACTTCTGCCTTTGTCTCTGCCGTCTTTTGTTTTCTCCTCGCACTTCCCACTTCTGTCTGTGCCTCGAGCAAAGCTCTCAGCTGCTGCTCTCTGCGTTTCCATTCCTCCTCCAGCCTTTGGTACATGTGAAAGGAGAAGTGCCACCCTCCGTTCTCCTCCAGCATATCCTCCACTTTGCTCAGCAGCTCTCTCACTTGCTGCTGCTCTCCTTCTCGTCTCCTATCCAGCTCGCCTCCGGTGCTCACCCCTCGTGCTTCTTTGTCAGTTTTCTTCAGCCAAGTCCATTCCTGTCTCCTTCCACTTCTGTTCACCTCCTGCTTTAGTCCCCCCTGCGTGCAATTAACAGCTGCCTTGTTATCCAGCACATGGTATCGATAGTGACATTTCTCCATCAGCCACTTCAGAGCAGGGCCACCTGTTTGGATGTGCTCCTGTACACTGCAGCCTTTTTCTTTTAGCAAGTCTCCAAAAGTGAACAACACCATCGTGTGTCTCCAGACAGCAGAGGTGAAGATTTCCATCCTTCTCTCTACTGCTTTCCTCTCAGACTCGGTAAAGTCCATAAGAGGAATCACTAACAGAACCACATGAGGCCCCTCAGTTCCACACAGCGATAATGCTCTCAGGAGTTCAATTTTCTCCTCTTTGGGAACAAAGTCCTCAGATGTTCCCCAGCCCTGTGCATCCACCACGGTCAAATGGCGTCCAGCAGTGACAGCACCAGCTGCTGCACTGGCCCCTCCTCCTCTCGTGTCAAAAACCCGCCCTCGACCCAACAGGGTGTTACCCGTGGAGCTCTTCCCTGTCCTCCTGGGACCAAGCAGCAAAGCTTTGAGTGCGCGTGATGCTGTTGGAAAGAAAAGAGCAAGAAAACTTTGAATCCAAAGACCCGAGTTCAGTGTGCTTGTTATAGATTTGTCAATTGCTAAAGTCAAGAAAGGTAGAGTGCAGTGAGTGGCAGGAGTGACTCATACTCGCCCACTTGTAATCATATTTTACACCTCATATGAATCATATCCATTTCACTGTCTTGGAGAGATTTGAAACAACACTCAGGCTTTTCTGCATCTTTCTTCCCTTCAGTTTTTTGCACACTGGAGGTTTGTTACTAACAGATGCCTGCTGTTATCTTTAACAGCAAAACAATATCTGAAAAACTAAAGCCCGCTAAGTCAAAACGTCATGCACAAATTCTGGTCTTAGATTTGCCTGCAGAAATTTTTATTATTATTATTATTTTTTAACTTTTGTGAAATCTCGTCACAAATACGCCTTCTAGGATTGCAATTACTTACTTGCATGCATAGGTGTGTTCCACCAGCTCTCCATTGCGGGTGATTTCCAGATGTAGCTAGTATAAGTTTCCTCCATAACAACTTTGGTACCACAGCGGGGATTCCTGAATCCAGCTTCCCAGGATAAACAGCCTGTAACATGAAGAGTGTTGAGCAGTGCAGTCTGGCAGAGCGGATACTCCATCCACTTATGAAGTTTGACAAAGGCACCTCCCAGTTTTTATTGCTCTCTTGATATTCCTGAGAATGATTAAACCATCAAATCGTTTATGATTTCCGTCAGTTTGTTTTTAACAATTATTTTGTTTTTTAACTTTTGAAATTTGCTTATTTACTACACCAAGATTTAAATGTACAATAATGTACAAGCAGCGTTGTTGCATTACAGCATAATGGAGATGGTAAGCTTGCATCAATTAAATGTGAATGGCTTCCTGTATGTAGGGACACTGCAGTAGAAGCTGCAGCACAATAACAGCATGCGCAGATTTACTATAAGCGATCGAATGTAGGTTTACATGTTTTACGTGCATAACTTTTTAAAACGTTTTAATACTTAAGTCGATGCATTTTTACTCTAAAGGCCAAAACGAGTCCTTCGTATTACTGCTATTTTTGTTTTTGTCTTAGTAAATTATTAATATATGAAGTGGTAAACCTCCTCATCATCTGAATTAAAAAAGTTCATTTCCTTGACAGATTGCTCATCGACTTACTCGCCCCGCTTTACTTCCGTTTTTTTGTTTTTTTTGTCTTACAGGTTTTATGATTTTACAGCTTGTTTTGATCATAAACCTCTCTGTCTCTGCTGTGTAATGTCCGGGCTCACGTGCCGTGCGTCTCTAACCTTAATCTGAGCACGTGCACCTCACAGATAACGGTGTACTCGGACTGTGAACACATGCCTGCAATTTTGCGTCAGCCTGTGTTGTTTTTGTGCGTGAGCAGCAGCACTATTGATTGTTACAGTTTTCCATTATCTAAAGCTAAAGTCAGCACAGCTAAACTTAACATGATATCAGAATGATCAGTAATAGTATATTATAAGGCTCTGAAACCTGAGATGTGCTGCATTTCTCCTTTAAAATTGTCTTGCTCACAGTTTAGGCCATTGTGCTGGATGAACATGGACTTGCTGCGTTTAGCAGCATTTTGTGTTCTAGGTGCAAATAGAGGCGCAACATTAAAGATAATCAAGTGAAGATATTTTAACTTTTCTTGTAAATTAGCTGATTTCTAAATTAGAACCACAGAGGTGGATTACAATCCCAGGTTAGATTCCACGGTTCAGTCTCCATCACTTCTGTCTCTCTTACCTCTCTGTTTTTGCACCTGATCCCCTTTTTTGTTTTGCACCTGATGCTTCTGTGTGTGTGTGTGTGTGTGTGTGTCTGTGCGTGCGTACGTGCGCGTGCGTGCGCGTGCTGGGGGAATCCATGCTCTGACCTGAGAGGTTAAGCCAGTGAAGGATCAGCTGGGTTTTTAGCTCAGTCTGTTTCTATTAGGTCGGTGGCAAAGGAGTGCCTGCTGAATGTGTGCACGTGTAAGAACTCATGTTTGTTTACAGGAAGTGTCAGTGTGTGTGTGTGTGTGTGTGTGTGTGTGTGTGTGTGTGTGTGTGTGTGTGTGTGTGTGATGATCCTTGAGTTGCCTTGAGGCTACAGGAACAGAAGCCTTTTCCGCACGTATGCTGTCCCCAAACTTTCCTCGCTGCTTCTTCTTTTCTTTTTTTTAATTTGTTTTGAACTTTGATCTGCTTCTTCTTCTACTGCTTTGTTTTTCTCCCTCTGTCTTCCTTCTTTTCTTCTGGCACACACACAAACACACAGCGACCTTCCTAATTGTGTATATAATTAGGTTACTCTCTCTAATGAGGCTGCCCATCTTTGAAATTCTGAAATAGTGTTTACACAGCACATTACATCTGTTAATGTGCTAAAGCCAGGCACTCTCTGTCTAGGTTTGTTTAATTATTCAGTTGTTTTAAAAGCATTTATCCATAAGAAAGAGATTATGGACTCTCCTATAATCCATTGATTGGTTTGTGTTACAGGGAACGCCCGCTTTCTATTATCACAGCCACAGTGAGCAGTAGGAGGAATACACTGATGTAGCAGATGTTGGTGTCTGAACCATAGAAACATTCCCAGTAGCACCAGCCAATCATTTATACAGTTATTCAGTCTTTCTGTGAATTTGTTATTTTTATCATCTTTGGTATTTTCTCATCTAAAAAGATATTTTTTTATATCCACTTTTACATTAATATCCTTATTAATTAGTTAATAATATGCCACAGATACTCCTTGTCATCTGTTCTCTCTGGCTGTTCCTCTATCCATCTACTCTTTTAAGCTGGAGCCTATACAAGCTGTTATAGGACACCCTGCGCAGGTTACAACTGTACCACACTGAGATTAGATATGTGTGTAAGTGATCCAGTGTCATCATGTTACTCAATAAGTTGTTGAGAACTGCACCATTTCACACCATTAACACATGTTTTTGGCCACTGGGCTATTGTAAGTGCGACTTTAACGGCATTTTATGAAAACCATGGCTAATTAGCTAAATGCTAACGAGGTTAATGGGAACAGTGAGACTAAATTGAAGCAGTAAGAGTTAAATTCAAACAAAAAAGTAGCTAAAAGATGCTAAAATGCTGTGTAGACTGGTTATTCTGGCTTGAAGTAATAATGTCCTTGACATATCTTACACAGGTTAAATGCACAGTTTGAAAAATCCCGAGTCTTCAGTCTCTTTACACACAAGGTCTGGGTCTCTTAATTTAAGATGTTCTTAGTAAATTATGCCAACGATTTCCTCTAAAATTGAGATTTGTATGACTAAAGCCGCCTTCCTGCAGTTCAAGGGGATCTGAGGGTCAGACAGGCCCACTGTGCTCTGTCTCTACCTATTTATCACTCTCACTCTGTCGAGTCCACCCTTCCCTCTTATCTCACGACCTCTTCACATCTTTCTCTGCTTCATCTACTTTGCTCTTTTTACCTCTTCTTCACCCCTTCCCTTGCTCCCTTTATTCCTGTCTACCGCTCTCTTACATCTTCTGTTCTTCCCTCTCTCTTATCTCTCTGCCTGCCTTCCCAGAGGAGACAGTAAACAGTGGATTTACAGTAATGGTAAAAAGAGAGCAGGGCTTAAAAAAGAAGCACCACTGTGGCTTGTGTTACCACCAGCTCCGCTGTACCGGCCAGCTCTGCCCACAGTGCCCATCTTTCTGCGTGACACTAATGTGGCCGGTAAGACGTGAGTCATACCACTGACGATTTAAAGTTACCCAAACATTTCAAGGAGGAGTTTGCTCTAGGAGGACTTGAAACACAAAGGATTTGTCTGTGTGGGACGGGCTTAGAACAACTTTGTTTGTAGCCATTAGTGCTCCCACCCCGTGGCTGCATCCCCCCACCCCCCATTTTTTAGTATGAAAGCGGTTTCTAACAAATCCTCCATGGATTGTTGCAACATTACAGCATTAGTTCTGCACAGTGGCGTCTTCAGTGTGTCCTAAAGTGTGATAGTGGTAAAAACTGTTGGTGTCACACAATGAACTGGGGAAGCAGATACAGGATGCCACCGGAGGTACATTAGTAACTTCTTTCCATGTCTGTGAAGGATGTTTGGCAAAGTTCAGCTTCTAGTGTTTGCAGAGGACTCGGAGAATAAAGAAACACCTCCCGCTAATCCTCGTCTTTGCTGTTTTTGTTTTTGTTGTGACGTTTGAATCTGGTTATTTTATACAAATTCTCTTTGTTGTGTCATAACGAATAATTTAAACCCACTTTCTCATTACTGGCTAGGCTCAGATTTGTCAATTTAAATATTTATAAGCTGTTTTTACTGCACTGCTCGCCTCCCAGAAGATCTAAGCAGGCTTTATATTTAATATTCTGCACTGATTTGTTCTACATACAATGTGAAAGTCACACTCTTGGGGGGAGCATATAGTAAAAGCAATGCACTGAGACTCAGACCGGGCAGGAAGCTGCGCAGCAGGGCTATTAAAACAAGGGAAGTATCTGATAGACCGGATTTTAAATGGGATAAAGATTCAGCGCCTCGAGAATCAATTTTTTCTTTCTGTCTCGAAACAGCCTCACACTTAAAGCTTCTGTGTCGTGATAATCTGCTGACTTTCTGGTTTGATGTAGCCAGAAACTTGGCCCACTATTAGAAAGATTTAAAATATGTAAAAAGTAGTTTAAGCATATCAAGCCTTATGTTTAGGCTTGAGGACAAGAAACCGCACGGGAAAGACTCCAGTCCGGCCCACTGGACGACTCTGGAAAACTCTGGACTTAAAAATCTATTTTAATAATTTTTATGGGTGCTTTTTTTTCTTGGCTGATAAAGACCTCTCCCATGGCCATTCATTATACATCAAAGTAATTAAGTAAAAAATAAAAATTAAATGACAAAATGACTATTTAATGACCATAGGCTATAGAAGTTTTTTTCTTTTGGGCCACAATCGTGTTTTATAATTACAGCAAAGTGTGGGAAATGAGCTGCCAGGATGGTTTTGGTAATTCTTCACATTTTCTTCTCACATTTTAAGCACAAAGAACCACACTAGCACATATCTTTTATTTACTACTGCAGGATTTATTTATTTATTTTTAATCATTGATGAAAAACTAACACATACTGTTGAAATTTCACTTCTTTTGTTATATTAAGATTTCTGTAGTTGAACTGGTCCAGCCCACAGTTGATCAATATGGGCTTTATGTAATTGAGTTTGTCATGCATTTACATTAACTGTAAAACGTGATCCTCGCATTGTCGTGTCTGCTTGTGCACGAGAAGTACTGCTGCAAAAACACTGCAGAGATGGTTTAGAGTTGTTTGGTATCTATGGAAAGATTCTGCAAATACTTTTACAACCTTGCCCATGAGCTCGAGTGAAGGTTGAGTATACAGATGGGCTTGACCTGGTGCATACGTAATCAGGCTGTGAAGCGTGGTCACGTAGCGATCACGTGAACACTCATGGGCCAAAGATCAATATGTTGACAGGCTTTTGAAGTTTTTAGTTTTCAGGGATGTAAATATGTTTATATGCCAGAACCTCAAAGAATCTCATTTGTACCTTATATGCACTGTGAATGTAAGCAGCCTTACACAGCCTTTTCTACAGGGGGAAAATAGAAGTGTAAATTAGCGAGGAGGCTATTTAAATCAGAAAGTCAAAAGTTCTGTATTAAAATGTACTTAAGATCAGTACCCACCCCTGCCATGTGCTTGAGTGGACTTATTTGCCCTTGAGCAAGCTCAAAGGCTGTGCATGTGGACGTGTGTGTGCATTCTGTATTTGTTTTCTTCACACCGTTTGAGTGTTTCTGATCTTTTGTGATTTGGGGGATGTGTGTCTGTTTGCCACTTTGATTTCCTGCATTTGTGTTTCCCTCTGTAATGTGTGCTCTTTGCATCCGTTTTTCTACCTGTCAACATTTTTGCAAGACAGTTTGTGCGTTTCCTTTGAGTAAATGTGTGGTTTTGTTTTTGTATTTCATGTTAACAGGAAAACAGTCTGCGGCTATGTGATAGTTTGGTTTTAGATTAGGAGAGGGGAAAAAAACCCAGCAGGTGTGACATATACCAAGGGGTCACATTATAGAACTGTTGTTACTCTGTGTATATGTACACAAGCTTAGGAGCAAGCTTTGGGATTTTGCATCAGCCCACATTCTAGCTCTGCCACTATGTGAAAACCTTGCAACTGCAAGTTTATTCATTTTCATATTGTATTGGCTTTAATTAAAGGATTAAAGGATTACATGCTCCTCTAAATTCTTCCACCTCTTGGGCTTAGAAAGCACTTCCTAAACAAACTGGATAATGATTAAAAACTGCACTGTCATCAGGCACAATGCAGACCTGTTTTTTTTTTTTTTTTTCTGTCTCTTGTTGACATTTTGAGATAATGCTGCTCTCAGCCAACAGCAATAAATTCTTATATGCCAGGAAAGATCAAACACGGTGACCTTAGAGAGTATGAAGAGGGAAGAGGATAAACTGTTGAGTGTGAAAGTGGAAGCAGAGAAGAAAGCAAGCAGAGGGGCTTCTCCTTTGCGGATAGAAGAGCGTCGCTGGAGAAAAGAGCGGAGAGGTGTATTGTTACAGATGAGATGAAGCCGTGGCAAATGGAGGGAGGAAGACTTGAGGGAGAGACAAAGGAAACGATCATGTTTTAGTTAGACGTTTCCTCTCTGTGTAATGTGTGCATCTGTCTTCTCCACCCACTTTGGTTTATGCAGTTTGTGGTTTTACACAACTTAGTTAACTGCAAAATAATGCTGGGAAAATAGCATGTAAGTATAAATGTGGTCACCAAAAGGAGGAAATTTGGTTTCTTCAGTGACCACAACCCTACATTAGTGCTCCTTAACACTCCTGAGATGAAACCTCCCAGAAATCTAAGTATATATATGTTGTGTTGATTAGCACCTAGTTAAACATCTGTGCAATAAAAAGTAATAGGGTTTAAAGTGTAAAGATTGCTTATCTTGCTAATGCAATAGCCCGCGTTCACAGCTCTGACAGTACATGCATGAACTCAAGAAGTCTTCTGTGTTTCCTGCGTTTCAGTAAAAGAAGCTTCTTCTCAGTTTCACTTATGATAGCAGAGCAGTGCAGTTACTGCATCGCGCAAGTATAAACGCAGCCAGCGCTCATACCTTCAGTGGTTTCTTATATCACTTCAGTTTAAACGTACGCACTGGTGTTAAACCTGCTGAGGAGCCAGAGCTACTACTGTAGCTGCTTCTGAGTCCAAGCTGTTTCAGCACTCTCTAATTCCTCTTTATCAACATTCAAATCACATGAAGTGATGTCACCGCACTGCCGTCCAAACTATTGGAAACAGCACTCAGCTGAGCGACTGTGTCGTCTTTGAGCCATGGTAGTAATAAGTGTTTAAACTGAAGGCAAATGGACGTCTTAGTTCATGAAGGTGTTTCACCTCTCATCCAAGACTCTTGTTCAGTTCAGTTCAGGTTGAACACTCATTGCTTGAAAAGTGATGGAAAGGGAACAACACCAAGAGTTCACCATGAACAGGAAAAGTGCGAAGTAATATTTTTAAAAATATATCATGAGAAGCACAGATGGTGACTGCAGTGGATCATTTTCACTGTTTTTAACACTCGGGTCCACCACAGCTCTTTGTATGTTATCACTTTACTCTTCTCTGCATCTGGAAAAATGACCAACAACAACACAAGCAGGAAGCCCACAGACCAGTTGTTTGTAACAGCAGTGTTAATTTTGACAGAAAACTGATTCAGTGTGAGTCACAGTCTAAAATGTCATTTAGTTTTAGTCATAATTTAGAGAGCGAAATTCTTTTAGTTTAAATCGACTAAATATCAGAAGATTATAGTAGACCCTATCTAAAGTTGATTCAGTGGACTAAAATATAAAGTGTAGAGATTTGCAGTGTACACACAGATTTATTTTCCTGTTTATCAAATGCAAATTGTGTCCACATGTCGACCCTTCTGTTCCTCCCAACAAGTGTTGACATTTCGTCGCATTTTCATGAGAAGCAGGCAGCTAGTTGTGCCCAGCCTCCTACCCCGTTTTTCAGTGGCACATCAAATGAAGCACATCCAACCTTACTGCAAATAGAGAGCACTTCTGATTGGATGACTTTAAAACTCAAGACTTTTCTGCATAGCTTTGACATGATCTCTCCAAAACACTTCCATCTAATTTTTATTCCTCGACAAAAGTATCTGTACATATTATCATAGTTTGTGCTTGTGCATTCGTTTTTATTCAGTTGTTGTTTTTGTCAGCAAGAAAAAGCGGCCGTTGATGAAAACCTTGACGTACGTAACACCGTGACAGTAAAAAAAAAAGCTAAAACTCTGCAGAACCATATTTCCCCTCATGATTCGTTAAGGGTCGCACGAGCCGAGGTGTGAATTGAGTCGAGGACTTTACGGTCAGAGGAGCCAAAGTGTTGTCGCACCTCGGCTGGAACTCCCCGTTAGACTTGAGAAATTGATGAAGGTTCTCAGATGAGTACCTGGAATTCAAATGGATAAGACCTTTGTGGCCCTTGTGTGCTGCTTTACCACAACCCATGAGGACAGAAAGGGGACTGAGATGACTCAGTACGTGGTGAAGTAATGTAACACAAAAGCTGCATCCTGTTGGTTTCCTTACTGAAAAGCATAGTGGTTTATGTGGGTCTGTGTGATGACAGCATCTTGTTATTGCAGTGTCAGGCTAACAAAAGTTTTAAGACAAGCTAGCATGATACAGACATATCTGCCATATCATCCAAGCAGATATTTGTTGGTTTTACATGCACAATAACATTTAAAACATATCCATTAATCAGTATTAACTAGCTAAACTTGCTTGCTGGATTCCAGTCAGAGGGAAATATAAGCAAACTTTTCCACCCAGATGTTAAATGTAATGTTAGAAGTTTTTTTTTATTTTCTGTCAGCACTTGTAGGCGTTACAAAGCTGTGTAGGTAGTCGATGATGCCATTTCCTTCAGAGCAGGCTCTCAAATCTGAGACAGCTAAAACTGTGAGAAACGCCCAAACGGAGTGTTAAAGCTTTGTTACCAGAAATATATTCAAAAGGTTTCACCAAAAAAACAAAAAAAATAGACAGCAGCTGCAGGTCACCGTGGTGGGTTGGTTTTTTTTCCTGAGACACAATACTGAAAAGTATTTCCTCCTGCCTCAGACCGTTTTTTCCGAGCGTTTCAGCATTCATCTGTCTGTCAGAATTTATTCAGCATCTGCTCGTCCCCTCAGGTCAGTTTTTACATCCATCATAAAAGTAATGCTGCTGTTGCCATTTTCACCCTCTCTCCTATTATCATTTTCTACAGACAATAAATTCTGCTCTCCGTCGCTGTGCGCCGCATCTCATTACAGGCGCCATGTCCCACTGTGTGCCCCTATTACTGCTTGTTCCCATCGCATCAGACCCAGGGTCTCCATTCATATCCATATAAAATGTCTAATCAGGGAACAAGTTCCAGACTGGCTGGGGTCGCGTCACACGTCGCATCAATCTGATATCGTCTAGTTACTTTCATCAGTAAACCATCTCGCTGAATGTTCAACGAGGTTTGACATCTTTGTAGAAAATAGATGAGATTGTGGAGGAAGTAAAAGCAGCTGAAAGGTTGCGGGTTTGATTCCCAGCGCACACAGTCTGTGTTATAGACTCAATTTAGAAAGCAGATCGCTGAAGGAAATCACTTTTCCGATGTAATTGGACTTCAGGTGATATATTGGCAATATTTAGCGATGATATTCACTCCTGCAGCGGTTCAAAGCGTGATTCTTCTTGTGTAATGACACAGAGGGAAATTACCTACTACTCACTGTCTGCACTGAATCTCCTTATGAGCTTCTCCAAACACTCGAGGAGAAGCTTATAGGATAAAACATGATGGAAAATGTGTCATTAAGAATGAAATCTTGTCATTACTACACTAAGCTTTCCCACTGAAGTTATTAAGCCAAACTAATTACTTCTGTAATGCAATACAAGGCTATTATACACATCTGGAGGGCGTCTAATGATTTATGTGGCTTTTTTTTTTTTCAGCTTATAGTAAATAGCAGCCGCACAACCACCTAGAGCAAGCATAATAATATGAGCAGGCACCTGTGTTATATCTCCTATTGAGTCCACACCTTTGATTTATTGGCCTATAAATACCTCTTACACTGTAAAAGATTATATAAGAGTGTCAAATACCAGTGTGATATGAATGCTAATGATACAAGTACATTTACCTACCGGAGTGCTTAAAAAATAAATAAATTGTTAGTGCTTTCAAGTTGTTTCTGTCTAAAAGCCTCCTCAGGTACCAGTGTAGCTCACCTGATTCACCTGTGTGCTGCAAGGCTGTTGGAAAATCCCAATTGGACCCTGGGCCATTTGTTTGCTCTCTTACCTTTCCTACCTACTCTGAAACTGTCCTGTCATTAATAAAGACCAAACAGAGAAAAATAATAAAATAAAAAGACTTTCTAGGATGTTTTGTAGCTGTAAGGCGTTTTAATGCACCATGCTTATCATTCACCTGATTCACTGCCAATCTTTAGGCTTCATTGCAAAGGAATTAATAATCCATCATGCGTAACGGCTACATGTAAGGCCGAAGCAGTGCAGTGTTGGATCCTTCAGTTTATTGAAGAAAAAATGACTCTTCCTCGAGGTGCTTTGATTTCCCCTTGTTATTTAACTAACAGCAGCTAATTAAGTCTCTGTTGTAGCAGAAAAAAATTAATGGCACAACCAGTGAATATTTACTTCTTTGTCTGATTATTTTAAGTCTTCAGGAAAGAGGAAAGGTACAGCTGACAGGGGCTCCCTCCGTGAGCAAGCAACAGTGCTGTTGCGTCGTAACTGAAACTGCAATAAACAAGCCTACAAGCATGTACAAATTAATTGGATGTGGTGTAAAATTGCTGCCTTTGATAAGTGAAGGCGCAGATCCCACACACACACAGACACACACCGTTAACTGACTGGCACTCAAAACATGTTGTAGCCACAGTAACTGTCTCTTTGACATTTTCAGATCCAGTCTTTTGTGCCTTAAGATGACTCGAATACCCAAATAGGTTTTTGCTGGCAGAACAAATGCTGGGATGCAGATCGAGCCAGCTTCGATTTCAGTTGAAGGAACGCAGAAGAATATAAGGCGTTCATATCACGTACGTTTATGGGATTAATCTTATCCGGGACAAAGTGGAGTCTCCATAAAGATGATGACAGCAACGATGACAAGACAGGAGGTTGCGTATATACTTGACTGCGTTACGTAACGCTCACATATCCAGGATGCTTTATCTGTAGCCATCCACTAATTCGCCGTAACACATAAATACACTAGCCGCCTGTTTTCTTAGCAACAAAACAGCACATGTCACAGAGGATTTGTCAGATACACACTTCTGAACTCATTAGACAGTGTGAGCATCGCAGGGATTTTAAAGCCCACGCCGATGTTTAACTCAGTGCAAAAAACCTCAAACATACCTGATCAGATTAAATTTCATTAGTTTCATTGGATAATATTTTAAGCCATATTTATATAAAGTCTCACAAGGTTTTTGAAACTTTTTCTTTCTTTTCCCCAGCAGCTTCACTCTTTGTTAGTTTTTGTCTTTAAAACACTGTTTTGTTGACATTTCCTTTACTTAAGTGCTCATTGCAAACACAGTACACAATCCCAGTGAGTAAATACTTTGAGAAGATTTGTCTCATTATTCTATTCCTGCATCAGAGACTGGGGGAATAACTAATTAAAAAGCAAGTCACAGTAAACTCTTTCTGTCTCTCTGGTCATCAGCCAGTGAGGTAGTAAAGCCAGCTTAGCATCCCTGATAGCTCTATATTTAGGTAGCTTACTGAGAACCTTCTGTGTTTGTTTGTGAGCTTTCAAACTGTGAATACGTTAAAATCCCAAACAGTAATCTGAGCCGCTAAAAGCTGTAGTTAAAAACAAACAAAACGTTGAAATGATGAATTAAGAAAAAGGGGAAATAATCAATGAAACATCAGTGCGTGTAAATCGTACATCTCATCGTATCAGATGCTGATGCCGCCGCAGAACAGCGCTCATCTACAGCGTCTTCCGTTACTGTAAGGCGAGCAGCTCTCATAATGGCAGAGTGGTCGAGAGTCAAACAGAGGTGAAAGTAGAAGTCGGCGCCGCCGTCGTCATTGTGACTGCGCATAAGTAACACGCTGTTGCTGAGAGCGAGTGTGGATGGGCATTAATGTGACAGTTACACAGCAAGGTGTGGAAGACGGCCTGTCTGCTGTCCTGTTGGCTTAACCTTGAACATATTCATTCACGCACACACACAGCTACAGAGGACGTGATGGTAGAGGGCATCCAGAGTTTACAAGGGAGGTCAGTGTGTGTGTGTTTTTTGTCTTCAGGAAGAACAGCAGGGGGAGAGGGAGACTCGCAGGGTAGCAGTGCTTTAATGTCTCTCCAGATTTTTTTTTGCATTGCACTTTACAGCTTGAAATGATTGCGGTTATTAATTAAGCCTTTTTCTCTTTGGTGGAGGAGATGTTTCCAGTTTTGTGGATTATAACAAAAGAAAACGTAAGGCCAAGATAAACGAAGCCGTGCGGTGAGGTGAAGCATGGGGCGAAGTAAGAACCCGATAAATGTTGGATCCTGATCACTTTAGAAGTGCGAGTTAAGGCATTTGGTGCAAGTCTTAAAGTGCCCTTCTAATTTTTCTGACTCATGGTCCTGCCTTTCCTTCCAGTTGGTGCACTGATGATTAGCTGTCACTGTGTGGGGGTGCATTGCTACTTTGGAAGGTGGATGCATTAACAGCACAATGCAATAAGCCGTGTTTTATGTGACTAATGTTTCTTCAGGTGGAGGAGTTTTAGGATGTCTGTCTGACTGCAAAGTTAATTCCCCCTCCCACTCATGCCCCACTCTGCTCTACTGTATGATTAGGCCAGTCAGATATGGTCATCAGCACTAACTGACACCGATGATACTGTTAGCTCTGTGTGGAGGAGGGTGTGAGGTTAAGTTGTTAACATTCAGTCTAGAAAGTTCATATTTAGCACTTAGCTAACCAGCAGTGTGGTTTTTTTTTAAATGCTTATTTTATATTTGATTGCATAAACCACGAACGTCAAACTTTCCTCCAAGTTGCATTCGATTTTTTTTTCTTCTCAATTTAATTTTAGTCATGTCCTGCTTCTGAGATGCTGCTTGCAGCTGCAGAGCTTTCGTGATGTCGAGGTGTCAGACTTCGTTAAGTGAAGTCACATCTGTCTCTAATAATTCCCATAAAAGCTGTTGGTTCATTTCCTGTTGCAGCTCATGACATAGCGATCCTTTTAAATAAGAGGAGATATTCACTGATGGGGACATTTCAGTAAACTGGTGCAGGTGACCCAGTTTGTAATTTTAGTTGTGACATTTCTGACTAATATTTTGTTGTTACCTGACTGCCAGCTAACCTGGGTATGATTGTGGTATCTTTGAATCCTTTTGAATCTTTTAGCAGTTGTTAATGGCTTAAGTATCAACATTTAGAAGTTACCAGCCTGTAATTATTGTTTGTCTGCAAGGCAGAACCCACAACTTGACAGTCTAATTACAGCGTATCTCACCTGAAAATGAGATGACACACTGAAATAACAACGGCATCCTACCTGCATCTCACACAACTTACAATTTATTCTACACGAGGTCATTGGTTAATATTCTGGAAGCTGCTAAAAGCTCAACACTGTGTGTTAATCTCTAGAGGCAAATACATTTAATATGTCATGTTTCTTTTTTAATTCTTGACTTATTTTATAACAATAATGAACCACTACATTAAATATAACTAGCCATTATTGACATTCACACACAAGTTATTTTATCAATTACCTGGTTAATATTTTTGTCTGTAATTGAAAAGAAGCTTTTAAAAATCTGTTGATAGGCTGAGTTCATGAAACTACAGTACTGTGCAAAAGACTGGACCCTGTCTCCATAAATGTATAACACATGAAATAATAGGTGGCTGTTAAGAAGCCATTCTTAAGGAAGGGAAACAGGGAGAAAAGACCGAATCCAAATTTGAAATATCTGGTTATCAAATCGTCATCAGTTTGCATGGAGGAGGTCAGAAGAGAGGTGCAGCAGTAAGGGTCCGCTGCCATCTGTAAAACACGGTGGAGGCTCTATCATGGTTTATGGTTGCATTTCAGCCAGTGGTGTTGGGATTTTCCCAAAATTGATGGAATGGATTGTCCTCCCTCTAGAGCCCAGACTGAATCAGTCTAATCATCTTGAGAGAAAACGGAATAAAAGGCAGCCAACATCCAAGGAAAAGCTTTAAATGTCCTTCAAGAAGCCTGGAAAAATATTCCTGAGGACTGCTTAAAAGAAGGCTCAGACTGAATGAAGGTGGCCGTACTAAATATTGACTTTTAAACTCATTCAAATTGTACATCTTGTCTCATGTGCTGTATTTCCACGTATGTTTGCACGTGCTTCAATAAGTCACTGCACTTGTTTCCTGTTTTTCCCTGCGACATATAAATTATTATGTGTTGGCTAAAGACTTACACAGTACTGTGGATTTCTTTAAATCAGATGAAATCACAGAACCTAGAGATATTGTGTTTACTCTATGCTTACAAAAGTAATAAAATAAAGTAAAAACCGAATTTAGAGAACGTAGAACTAGAGAATCTGTTTTTTAATTTTTAAGAAATTTCTCATCATTATGTAGTTCCAATATTTTTAGGTGGAAAAGTGATCAAGTTCATTACACATATAAAATATAATTCATGTGTCTTAGACAACAGACAACAGCAGCACAGTTCAGACAGTCTCCTCTCGTCCTCTGCTGTGTTTGTGTCGAACTGCTCAGACCGCCGCCTCCAGTATCTGTTACCTCCTTAACTAAAGCTGAAGGTCAGAGAAAAGGTTGACCAGGAACCTTGACTGTAGACGAGATGTAACAGTGTCACACCGATGTGGACTAGTTTGAACTTTGTGCAAGATATGAGTGTATTTATAACCCAGCAGCCTGCTTCAAATGTGCTCTTAATCAGCGGGAGAGCAAGTCGAGAAGCATGTGTCTCTGTTTCAGTGGGTTTAAAGTAGTGGGCGCGTTTAAGGTGTCATTGATGGCGCCTGCGTGTGGAAAGTGTAAATATTTAAAGGTGTGCATCGTCACCCTCTATGACCCATTTCTCCTTTTTCTAATCTATTCATGTTTAACAAACATAAAGAGGTGTTACGCCTGAAAAAATGGCTGAGGTATATTAACGTGGACATCAAGCAGATGGTCATAAGGGCATTTTTTTAAGTGCAGGTCGTGTTTTCAGTTATTTGTGTCAAATATGTTGACTTTCCTCTAACTTTCAACAAAACCTCTCCGTTTTCCCCTCTCCTCAGCTGAGCCTCTTCCTCTGATGGACCTGTGTCGGCGTGCGGCCAGAGTGGCGTTAGGTCGGGACCGGCTTCAAGAGATCGAGCGCCTTCCTCTGCCCCAGTCCTTAAAAAATTACCTCCAGTACCAGTGACTGACATCTGTAGAGCCAGCTGGGAATACAAGGAAGTCCGAAGATGGATGATCGATGCAAGCATGTCCACAGTGGGAGCGCCACAGCTCTTGCAGATTTCTAAAAGGATGGATATAAAGATGGTGTCTGAACTGACGGGGGTCAAACAAAGAATAGGACAGCACCAGCTTCTTTTGGATTTTGAGCTGCTTTTTTTCATTCGCGCAGAACTTGAAATAAATTCTTAATGATGGCGTCCCATCAGTGTCTCACTCATCCAGAATAAAAGCCCATCCTCAGATGGCACAGCGTGGTTAAGCAGTCGAAAAGACTGTGGTAAGACGACCACCGCCACCTAGTGACGGGAATAAAAACAGCACAGAGAAAGCACACTAAACCCATCCACGGAGGCCTTTCTGACGTGCAGTCAGCGACCATTATCATTGCTGTTGGATCCCATAGAGAGTGTTCGTGATCTCCACTGGCGCAGGCTGCAGAGTCCAGATGTCCAAAAGGATTTTAGCACTAATGTTTTTATCAGATTGACATCGGGCCGCGACCAAAAGCTCACACTGCATACAGAGCACATCAAAGTGTGGCTAATGGGCTCTATGCACAGTTTGAAAGTTAGTATGCCAAAAGATATGTCCTGGCTTCAGAGAGACATTAGTTAAAAGATAAGCCCTTTTCAGACATGTAGCATTTCTGGCCCTTTTAAATGAAGACTTAGAAAGATATTCGTAACAACTATACACGCACATAATGTTCGTCACGTTATGAAGAAAAAGTGCTCTCTTGCAATAAAAATTAACTTAAGGCGGGGGGGGGGAGAGTCACTAGTTCTCACTCAGTTTTAAGATGTTTTAACATATGACAGATTTTAATCTACTGTTGTTTTATGAGATTCCAGTAGAGCTATATGGAAACCGTTTTACATACAGGATGTTTCTGATCCTGTATGTGTGGAAATCAATGAATTAGTCGACTGATTTAACCAAACGGATGTTTAGGCTGAGATTTCTGCCGATTTTTGTTTATGGTGCAGAATTTTCAAAAAGCTATAAAAAAGTAAAGTGATTCATCCTTTGCTGTGTGCAAAGTCTCTGCAACCAAAGCTTGCTCTAATGTGATTGATCAGTAGAACTCCAACAACATGTGCACTACTAACTGAAACCGGAGTGCTCCCACTAAGCAAAATCTTGTCCCTTGATTTTGCATATTTCACATACAGAATCTGGTACTATCATAGTGATCACCCTGAACAAAAGCTGAGAAATTAAGGGCGATTATTATTTAATGTATAAACAACTTTAATAAGTTAGATTGAGCTCATTAACTGTACTTCACTGCCCTACAAACTACAGATTGTTTGAATATGGAGCTCCCAAAACTTCTGGAGCAGTGAGGCTTTCAGTTGTAGCAGATGTAGCTGACGATCACCAACAATAATCAGCAGCCTGTCATCAGATTTTTAGTTTAGTGGAACTGCTCTGCGTGTCTGAAAGGGGCCAATCATGCTTGTTGTGTAAAGTATTGGAATTTTTTTTTTACTTTCTTTTTGATTCTTTGTTTTGTTTTTTACGGCACTGCGAACCATTCCTCACCAGACACTAGATCATGTATTACGATGTCATCTCACAACCAAAGTATATCACAGGAAGCTGCAGAGTGCACGAATGTATCTGCGAGCTGCAGGTCGCGGGCCGGACACGCTGTTGGCACGAAGACGCCACCTGCCGCTGTTTGTAGCACCCTGCTGTAGCTCACCGCGGGCGGACGGTATCCGTCGCGCTCGCCGCACAACTGTCTTAATGACCACGAACGACAAACTGACAGGGGCGGATCTAAGCCGACTCGATCCGCGACTCGAGGCTGTAGCAGCGCGGGCGATGTGCTGCTGGCTCATAATAGGATGCAGATGACCAATGCACAACCACACACGTGCTCACTGAAGACCAATCACGTTTTCTTTCCAATTAATGACTTAAGTCAGTTTTTTTGGTTTGATTTTTTTTTTTTTTACTCTTGGGTTTATATCCTTCATTAATATTATTATTATTAATATTATTATTGTTATTGTGAGTGTGGGGGTCTGACTGATGACGGTAGGAAGACGATGTTTATTTATAACAGGCTAGTTCTGTTTGTTTCATTAAACTGATCATTGATGGTTACATTCAGGTAAATTAAATGCAAAGATGCTGACGATGAAGGGAGAGAAATTAAAAATTGTTTGTTCGATGCTGCTTTTATTATTATTAATATTATTTTATTATTATTAATATTATTATTATTTGTGATGGCGGTGGTCTTACCTCCTGTTTCTGTAGGTTAGGATGGGGGAGGAAAGGACCTGTTCACGTACGTAGTCGAATGTATGGACAGACAGTGCAGTTGAGATGTCAACAGACATGAAATGTGAATAAAAGCCAAGTGAATTTCAAACTAAATCTCTGTGTTTCTCTTCTTTACTTCATCTCGTAAACTGGGCCCGAAAACAGCAGACTGCAGGAGCGTTTACAGTGCTAAAGTCAGCCTAAACACATCTTACAAGAAAAAAGGTGAATAAATAAGGTGCGAGTCCGTTGGGTCGACAGTTTCAGCATCTTTAATTGCATCTCCGGGAGCATTTTATCTCCCAAGCAAGGCTTTGGTAGGCAAAATTGGGCTGTTAAGTATTTAGCTGTAAGTTCTTGTCAAGTGTGCAGTTTCCACTTGAGGACGTAAACGGCTAATGCTGTACTCATCAGCTCCTGCAGCTGTAAATACAGCTCACGCTCAGCCGGAGAGAGATACCGATGCCCTAAAACGTCCGGAGCGCAAACGCAAACATTACCGAGGCTCACTGTAGTTTTAGGCGTCATATTTCCGCTGCACAATCTGAAATCAGACTCCCACTGAAACATCATTAGGTCCAGGCTCACCATATCTCAGCACACAGGGGACTGTTTTGGAGATCAATAGCAGACAGACCATGTAATGATGCTCCTGCGTCATCATCCTGCCATAGATGGATCCAACACTTAGTTTAACAGGACATTGTGTATCCTTAAACACACACTCACAGACTCTTTATGTCTAACAGAAGGCAGACCATCAGCAGTTTTATCTGCCTAATGAGTCACATGAGCATAAATCTTGCTCAAACTCCACAGCAGAACTGATAATCTTGTTTTTAATATGAGACAGTAAATTCAAAAAGACATCTGTGTGTATCTTACATTCAGAGACAATGCTTTAATTTAAAAATATATACATTTAAATTGGTGGATGGTTAACATTGTTATTCACTGCATCCTTGCAGTTGTCAATAATTTTAATAACTAAAGTAAATCCCACAACCTTACTTAGACTGGCCTGGGGAGACTCACCTCTTTGATGGAAGTAGAAAATATGTGAAATGTTATTACAACAACAGGCACTTCTCCATGATGGATTATAGACAACAAGCCTTCCTTCTACTTTTAGATTTTTCACTTCAATCTGCCCCCAAAGAATATCTTGCATCTCTCAAATAACACAAAAGTCATTCGAGATCAATTCACACAACGATTTCAAACTTGTGTAGCTTGGAAAATGACCTCATATAAACATCTCCAGTTCCACGTTTGTGCTCTCGCCAAGTGTCCGAGCAAAAAGTAAAGCAGCTTAGTGAAATGTATGGTGTGACAAAAATCTGGAGAGCACAGCAGAGGCAGGCATGAGTATCATGTCTTCGGTAGTAAAATCCTTTTAGCTTATACTAAAATAAAATATCTGACCTTAGAGGAATACAGTGCCTGCTGTATCCAGTCTGTTCAAAACATTTGACCCTCATGCTCGCTAAAGCAGAGAATTGGCAACAAAGCTGCTGTTATTTTTCTATTCTGGGACTTGGGCAGGAAGCAGAGGCGTGAAAAGGGTCCGCGACACAACGCGCCTTTCCTTTTTTCCTCCCCGAGTTAGATAGTTTGGCCTCAGAGTGGCGATAAAGACCAGGAGAGAAAATGTTTAAAGTGGAGAGCTATCTGAATAAACGGCAGCGACATCCTTCAATATTTTGCTTTCCTGTCATCAGTTTTTAGATAAAAAAAGGGACTCGCTGAACAAATGTGCTGAGGGAAACAAACATTATGTGTTGCCAATGTAGCTGAGCGAGCCAGAGCACTCATCACATAAAACTGTTATGACTGTGACCATCTGGGGCTGCATGGGCTGTTTTGGCTGTGGCGCTACAGTGTTTTTCAGTGTTACCAGCCCTGAAAAAAATCAACACAGAAAGACAAAGAGAAGAGGGAACTCCCACTTTGCCTTAAAGCAAGGAGAATGTCACTTCGTAGCCGGAAGAATAATAATTACGTGCATTTGCACTGCAGCCTCTCATCTACCCCAGCAGATCAGCACACACGCAGCGGTCCATTAGTGAAGTAAAAAACAAAACAAGGGGACAGGTTGAAACGCGAAGGAAAAGAACAGGGATGAGAAACAGGACCCTTTGCCTGATAACAGGGTTGATGGTGTTGCTATGGTGTGTGACACACATACGAGGGACTGTGTGCATGTGCGTGCAAGTCTGTAAGTGTGTCGGAAAATTAGTAGGCAAAGCACAGAAACACACACATACTATATGTCCGTAGTTTTTCCAGCCAACGCTGGAACAGTCCAACAGGATGAAACTGTGTTAATCCTGTTTAAATATCCTAACCCATTCCAGAGGGTGTGTTTGATGTGTGTCAGAGCATGACAGTTTTTGTCCACTTGGTTTCATCCCTCAGTGTTAAAGTTGCATATCTTGATCATGAGTGTTAGCATATCCTTGTCTTTGGATAAATATGAGGAACATCCATACATACATCCATCGGTTATTCAATTCCACTCTGGCCAGGTTGCCGGGGAACAACAACATTAAATTAATTTACAGTGAAAAATCCAATCAAGAGATCTACAGACTATAAAAAACAACAACACATATTTGCAGTAAAAGAGCTGAACAAAGTCAATAGCTATTAATTGCATTCTGGCCCCTCTGAGGTCCATTACAGTGTTATTGAACATTCGGTGCTCTTCAGTTAAGAAGGCACATTAAGCTACTAATTAGTCAATTGCATTTCTTCATCCTCAGGGATCCAGTGTGTACAGAAGTGAACAGTCAGCAATACTGTGAACACCAAGCCAGAACAAAGCTGCAACTCTTTATATGCACAAGATCTTAGTGTTTAATAGATCCACTTTAATGAGTGCCGGTCAATGAAAAGCTCTGTGGGATCACCACTGACTGACCACACGCTGAGGCTTCTGAACACTTCTTGCAAACTTCAAATTAAGAGTCATTTTAGGATGCTTATGAGACATCAAAGCGCCAATGACAAAAGTTAAATATGCTTTAGTTTAGGCTCACACATGCCAACACACATGTGTTGGCATGTGTGAGCCTAACACAAAAAGTAAGGAAATTTGTATTTGTGCGATTATTTCTTTGTTGTAGCAATGCTTCTTTGCAATAAATCATATTCTGTTCCAAAGCCTGTTTATTTCACTTAAATGGTCCCACATTTGTTGAGCAGCAGAGTTGAGTATGCAGGTTGCACCCATGAAAAACTTGGCAAATCTTCTCTGCCAAACAGCCTATTTTGCTGCTGAACCTTGTTTTGAGCTTCTGGTTCCCACCCGGGGCTGACTATCAGGCATCTGATTAGCACCTTTTAGTCAGCGTCTGTGAGCATGGACCCTGCTACAGCAGTCAGTTGTTGTCTCCTCTAAGCATGCCACGTTTGACTGATCTGGATAGAGCCTGTAAAATAGGCCAACTTCGAGCAGTGTTATTTGGAGCAAGCCCAAGTACCATCTCCAGATTGAAGAATGAGTTCCATATAATGGGCGATGTCAGAGATGGGCTGCAGAGTGGGCGTCCTAAGAAGACCGAATGGGCAGTCTGCCACTGATTTGCAGTTAAGGTTTGTGGGACAATATGACCGACGGCTCTCTACGAAGAAGCTCTGGAACAAACTTCACACAGCCAATGTTATATTCAGTAAGGAGTCCAGATTCTGCCTACAATAGTTGGATGAAAAGGTTAAAAGGTGGAGAAGACGCAGAGAAAGGTATCCTGATTATACACTAATAGGTTAACACCTTAGGTGGAGGAAGTGTGACTGTGTGGGGCAGCATCTCCCTCGCTGGAAAAAAAGGCTTTTAATCATGGGAAGTAATCTCAATGCAGAGAGATGTCTGCAACCAGAGGCAATCCCATATCTCGTTGCCATGGACAACCAAACTTTGACCTTCATGTTTATCCCAGACTACCTACTGCCTGCAGTCCTGACCTCAACCCTGTTGAAAACTTGTGTGATCAGTCTGGGCGTGCTGTTTGTGCCAAACTCTTGAAGAATGGGATGTCATCCCACAGCAGTGTGTGACCAAGTTGGTCACCAGCATGAGTAGACTGTGGCAGGCTGCTGTGGTGGTGTATGTTTGTCCATATGCTACTCAGGCCCTTTTTTGCTAAATGAATCAATTTTTATAATTGCCAATATGTTTCTTGTTTCTTCAGACTTCAATCACCCAATCCATTAAACGACACCGAAGAAGAGGCCTAGAAGATTTGGCAAGTTTTTCATGGACACAGCCCACACACTCAACTCTGCTGCTCAACTCACAAATGCATTTGTCTTACAAATGTGGCATCATTTAAGGGGAAATAAACTGGCTTTCCGACAATATAAGATTTACTGCCAAGAAACATCGTTACAGCAAAAACCAAGTGTGAAGTTTAGTTACATGTACAGTTTGGCTTTCTGCAGGAAAGCTGACAAGTGGCTTTTTGTTTCATTTTAAAATATTGCAAGATAAGATTAAACTTACAACCTGTTTAACAGCGCATAAATTCATATTGGTATGTGTTCCTCTTCATCAGCCAACAACCGTGCATGTAACAGTTTTCTGTTTTTTGTGGAGTTTTCGCAGAACTGATCTCTCAACGTGCAGTCATTGGAAGGTGAGTTAGGCCTTCCACCAGCAGGGGGCAGTAATGCTTCACAGTTGTGAGCTGAACCTTGTAAGATCGGTTTGCATGTATTTAGTATGTATTTGTATTAATGTGAGATTTGGCAGGGGGCGAGAATAAAGAAAAAAACAAGTAAAAATGTTGCATTGGGGGCTTCAGTCGATTTCTTTTCTTTGTGTACAGACTGTGATCAGCTGACCTGCTGCTGCGCTGACATTTAATGCTCTTTGCGGATTTAGCCAGCTGAAGTCAGATATACGTAGATGTTACATGAGCTGTATGACTGATTCCCAACTCCTGGATAAGACAAAGCGACTATAAAAGGTAACCAAGATGATCGGATCAGTGTTACCTTACACTGAACAGCTACATCTATATTTTTATATACAGCATAAACCTGCTCTTGTTCTCCAAACAGCTGTTGTCCTGTGGCACAATCATTACATCACGTTCAGAGCTGTGTCTCTGAACATGTTGCACACCCCAGGGCGGCAGCAGCAGTCTCCCTCGCTCTGGACACGCACAGTGATTCACAACTGTTGTGTTTTCAATATGTCCCAGTTGCACAATATTGCATCACTGAATGCACACTATCCCAATCAGTGAGAATCTTTACCACAACATTTAGCTTTTTCTAATTCAATAAAAATGAATATTACACGAGTTTAGATTAATATTTATCTTTTTTTTTATGAAAAAGTAAGAACAAAACAAAAAACAAATAAACATTTTAATCTAAGAAATTGATCAAACAAGCAGCTGTGAAGCCGAGCTGTTTAGGGCAAGGTGCTTTTGTTTTTGTTGCTGTAGCGCCCTCTAGTGACCAAAGGAAAAAGCGTTTTCCCAATAATTGTGCCACCACTTTTGTGACATGTTGATATTGATATATATGACATATTTGATTAAATCTCCAAAAAGTTATAAGAACATACATTCAATTTCATTTATATAGCAGCAAATCGCAACAACAGTCACCTCAAGGTGCTTTATTGTGTAAGATAAAGACCTTACAATAATATGAGAGAAAACCTCAACTAATAAATGACAAATGACCCCCGTTAGATGTAATGATTAAATACAAACACACAGAGTGAAGAGTTCAGTGAAGAAGAAACAGTCGGTCCCATCATAGTGTGCTGTTAACTGTGCCTGTGCTTTTACTATGCATATGAAAATAGAAACTGTGAAACCTGAAACTCCAAATTTAAACAAAAACGGGCAAATAGCTCAAAGGTTAGACAATAAAAAGCTTCAATCCTTTGGTGAAACTAGAGTGCTTAAGGCAGAAACATGAAAAACAACAGAAAGGAATCAGGAAATGGTTTGACTAATAAGAGTCTGATAGAGGATACACCACGATGATGAAGGAAATAAAGGTTAGTATTTGCAATTACACCTGCACCCGCTGACAGAAACAGAGAGAGGCTGACAAATTGTTGTAGCGTCAGCTGAGTGCTGCACCTTGTGGCACAGTATGACCCAGCTGTTTTGGCACGTGGGGTCCTAAAACGACTGAATATGCAGAAATAATCCTTGCTAATAATAACCTGCTATGCACATACAATATGTTCTGGGCAATTATATGAAAAACAGTCCAGTGATTATTTTAAGGGATGAAGACAAGGATCATTTCAGGATTGTCCCCCCTCCAAAAAACAGAAGATGCAGGTAAGTGATTGAAAATTCAAAGTTCCCCCCAATTTATTTTGGGACCTTTTAAAAACTCTTGTTTCTGAGTTTTCAAACTGCTCACCTCGTGCACGAACCATTTTGCAGATTGAAAATCTATTACACAGAGCATCTTCCTTCCTTTTGGCTCAGAGGCAATTTGAATAAACACAGTGATTCCATGTGAACCCCACCTGCCTCTGTCTGTGTAAGCCTGTAATGAAAACAAATGAAACACACAGGCAGCCAGCTCCAGCATGATGCATTCATGCAGCTGGCCAACACCTACAATGACAGCTCATTAATTATTCAATTTATAAGCTGCTCGACACACACACACGCGCACACGCATGCACACACAGTGCACATCAGGTCAGGTGTATAGCGTAGAGACAGGAAGGAGAGCTTTGTAGAGTCTAAAACAAGTCTTTATTGGTCAATATACAGGAAGCAGTGGGATGACCACTAAAGAGAGAGAAATCCCAACCACAGAGTTTACAAAAAGAAAAAGAAACTGATATATAAAATAAGTGTCTTGAACATTTTTACAGGGTTTGTTATTATATGTAAAAGAACCTTTTTTTAATCTTTAATCTTCAGAAGCATATTATGACAAAGAGGGAGGGAAAAAGGAAACAAGGCAGTTATTTCACAATGATGACATCACAACCACAGGCCAACAGAAGGAGGGACAGGTGAGCAGGACACATAGTATCAGAGAGCTCAGTGAGAGAGGTCGTCATAGATACTGTCCACACACGAACGTGTGACCGGTGCTTTCCTGTGAGCAGAGATGGGAATGTCACGGTTTCTTTTAGCTTTTAAACAAACTGGAATTTAATTTTGTCAGAGTGAGTGTTAATCAGTAATGACGCCGGTACAAAGAGGAATGACTGTAAGTGAAGTATCCACTTCTTCTTGTAGCTGTGGTGAAGTTGTGCAGGAATGTGGATATACTGTATAAGCGCTGCTTCTTTTCTCCTAAATTTACCACCGTTTCTGTCAACATCTACGCACGACTTCAAACGGGCGCTCCGACAACTTTGCACAATGAATTTACTTTCCTTTACATGAGGGATAAAAACAGCACGCTGATATCTGTGGGTGTCCTTTGCTTTGACATGAAAGCCTGTGTTACAAGCTGCAGATGTGGACTTCTGCAGCCAGTTTCACAGACGCGCCTGTTGCAACTGAACAAAATAGGAAAGAAAATCCTACTTTGTTGGTTTTGCTAAAGGCGAGATCCTACAGTATATAACTCGTTATAAATTGTTGGCATCAAAAGCTATTTTATTTGCTCAAGGACGCTGTACACAACATAAGACATCACAGCGGCCTGACTCTGAGACAAGTCTAACTAGATAAACTCGTGACAAGTTAGGTGTTTGTGAAACCGGCAGGTCTAAGATGAGATGCTACTGACTGATAGATGGGAGGTGCAATGTATATTGTTTCTGGAAAATGATCAATACTAGGCACTAAAGTCAGGATATTATAGCCTGTTCTGCATCAATTCTATATCTGTCTCTTATATCTGGAGTACCCCTGTTTCTGTGCACCAATCCTTTATGGTAGGTCCATAATTGCATAGAGGACTCCCTTTACTATGGATAAAACCAAAGGAAACATGGGGTCATAGTGGCAAACTGCAACATTTCTGTATCACTGCATGTGCTGAGTAAAAACCAAAGTTAGCTACTCCTAAACAGTAAACATTTGGGCCACAGCACGGATAGATCTGGCACACACACACACAGATGCAAACAATCAGCTTCTAAGCTAATGGAAAAGTGACTGTTTTAGCTTCAAGATAATCCAAGGAACTCAAAGATGAAAGATTCAGTTCAAAAATTGATATTTCTACTTTGTTCTGTACATGCAGTAAATCAGGACAAATGTGGAATGTTTCTCTTTAGTGTCCAGGCCACAGAACCACAGACTTTAAGGACATAAACGTGTTGTGGTTGAGAAGAGAGGAAACACAGAGAGAGCACAGCTATGTCATACCTACTATCAGGGCCATGGGAATTCTACGTAAAGATGTTACAGATACATGAACTAGCTGATGCGTAGATGGATAGACCTTGCTGTTAAATTGTTAAAAACAATCAGTTTGATGGATAAAAGATTTAAAAGTAACGGAGGATACGATACACATACTGAACACTGGGATAAAAGTCAATTTTAAGCTTGTGTTTCGTATCAGTGTCACATCATTTAAGATCTGGCTCGTGGCTCAGAGTTTGGGACTGAATTTATAATGTGCCCACATAATAAATGACTCGACTGTGCTTGTTTGACATATTTTTCTCTGCTTTACTGGTTGTGACGTGAATAATGATGCACACACAGACAACGATTTCCATTCAGTCATACGCCATGTTTGACTGCGTCCAGCAGGGGGAGATGTTACATTAAAAATGACAACATGGGAAGATTAGAAGAGTATTTTCCAGCAACAGATTGTAAATTATTTCATCAGAGTGTGTGTGTGTGTATACCTTTACAGAGCATGAAGGAATGTCTGGTTGATACGTGTGTGCTGTGTATTTTTATGTGTGTGTCCGATGAGAATGTGCATGAGCGTGTGTTTGTGCACATATGTGTTAATGTTTACATGTTCGTGATCAGTATGTTATGGAGGAACTGTCCCATCCGAGTTTCCCCTTCTGCTTTCTCTCTTTAGCAGCTTCTCTCCCTTCATCATCATCTTCCTCTTCATCGCTGTTCTCCGACTCAACACTTGTCACTCCTCCCACCAGCTCTTCCTCCTCCTCATGTTCTTCTTGCCTTACCTCATCACCCAGAGCCTGAGGTCCTCCTATGTTCTAGAGAACAACAAACAAAAATCAGCGTATAAACGACACAACTGCAGGTACGTTCATACTGTTAACAAGTACTGTGGACATTATCTTCAGTCTTCCACTCTGTCCTTCCTCTAAAGAAAATACCCTGATAATGGCATTAAATGCTAAACCACATCTTTTAGAGTTACCTCCATGGGGTTGACAGTGATGGTGAGCGCAGAGTTGTCCCATTCTTCCTCAGCATCTTTGACCTCATCTTCGTCCTCTCTCGACCCTTCCTGATGTGTGGCGTGGATCCTGTAGACTCCAATAACCACGATCACTACCAGTGCTGCGATACAAACCACGATAACAACTGTGGCTGCAGGAGGTGCCGATCCTGTAAAAAACAGATTAGTCATTATAGCACACAATACGCAAGCACAGCACACACACACACACACACACAACACACACAACACACACACACACACACACACACACACACACACACACACACAAAAAAATAGTAATAACAGTGGTTTCCTATGATACTCATCGTTTCCCTTAAGTTCTCTAACAATCCTGTAAAAAACGAATGAAAATGCTTTACATCGGAGTAACAGAGTACAAGTAAACTAAATGCTCATTAGAATCATAAATTAGAAATTGCAGTGGGGCCACAGTAGTGACTGAATGTACAATTTTGCTATTCAACTGTTTACTTACTGTTATGTTATCTATCTTATGTATCTTCTTTGTTAAACAACACAGTTAGCTAGCTTGCGTACATTTATCAAACACTTGGTTTTTATACTTTTAGCTATATTCCAACTGTTAGTTTTTACATTAAGCTACCTTCCTGATCAAAGCTTTCAATCAGTTGTTTTCAGATTAGTTTAGCTATTGTGTCCATGTCCTCCCCCCCAGCTCACGCAGAAGTACCTCACGGGGGAACCTTATTCCCTGGTTGGAAAACATCTCTTGTTTAAAGCGAGTTCTTCCTTTCCACAATGACCAACTACTGCTCAGCTTTTATCCTGTCTTCCAGGACAGGATAAAAGACAACATGTCTCATTCACACAAGTATTTTTCTATATCTAAGTGCTTTCTATCTATCTCACATCGGCACACATTCTCACTCCAGTGAACACATCAGCAGCAACTGAGTGTTCACTACTTTAATCAAACCACCAACCTTTCAATTAGTACACGACCTGCTCTACCTCCTGAGAAACAGTCACCCACAGGCGACCGTTGTTAAGGACCAGCGCTTTATAAATGAACTGGACTCTATTTGTGTCTTACCTGACATGTGAGAGTTGAGCGAGTGCATCATGAGTGGGTGATGGACGGGTCTCATGTACTGGGGCTGGACAGCCATGTGATTGGCGTGCTCCACAGGTGCCGAGTGGTGAAGAACACTGACCTATGCAGAACAAATAGAAGACGAAACAGGGTAACATTGAAAGATAAAACAAACAAACCATAAAAATAAGACACAGACACTTGGTAGATAAAAATGTATATATATCAAACTCACCTCCAAATTGAACTCGTTGCTGGTGTAGCGACCGTTGAGCTCCGAACAGGTGAGTCTGAACCTCCTCTCACTCAGATTGGCTGGTCGCCAGTTCCTGTAGCGCACTTGCCTCAGTGCCTGCTCATAGTGAGCCATGGAGTCCACACCTTGTAACACAGAAAAAGATTTATGCCTTACTAATATCCAACACATGTCATGAAGCAGAACTGCATATTGGCGACATAAATAAGCCTGTAATTAAACGACAGGGACATGTCTCAGGGACCTTTACATCTTTCTTAATGTATGATCGTCTGACTGCTGATTAAAGGGCACGCCATTTTCCAGATTTTTCCCTAAGATGAGACTGCAGAAGGTCACACAGCCTACCATAAATTGATATTCCAGAGGTAGAGTTGGTGGCATCAAGGTGTTTTCCCAGCAGAGCACTGTGTTGAATCTCTAGACTTTCTCTGTCTGGATTCAGTTCTTCTCCAATTACCAGAACATCACAGTAGTCCAGATTGTGCATTACCTCCATCACTCCTGGCCTGCGGGCTGCATGCACGCACACAAAATCGCACAAGTGTGAAAGTGTTTGAAATGATAAGATGTCAAATATCCAACACATATATGGTCGAATATAAAACACCTCAACAGAAAGAAAAGCAAAAGATGATTGTAAATTAACTAAAGCATCATTAAGATGCACATATAAGCTGAGAGCATCTATAACAGCCCACTCACGTCCACCGAAGCCATCTCCCTTCATTACTGTGCTTGTGATGTGAAGCTCTTTGAAAGGTGCCACACCCAGCGGGCCCCGGAGGTCGCTGGCAGGCCTGACGAGTCGATTAGATCCAGCAATGGTGATTCTCGGTTCACTGGGCGGCAGCACCATAACTACTGCCTTGATGTCTGGGATGGAGAGACATGTGTCCTCTCCGAAACACCTGACACACACACACACACACACACACACACACACACACACACACACACA